>NW_008240033.1:983612-985830 GCF_000691975.1 Corvus brachyrhynchos | reverse complement strand
TAAAATAATTTCAGTTGAGGTTTTTGTATGATGCATTGAACTGAGTATTGTTCCAGATCATGGACACAGGCATTGATAAGAAACCCACATGTGGGTCTAAGACTTCTTTTTTGCCCTTACTAGTGTCTGTATGGAACTTTCTAGCTGCAATTGCAGCAACTTCTGTGCTGGTTTATGAAAATTATGTGGCTCCTGGTAAACTGAAGGTATTGGAGTGATCAGGGCCAAAGTGGTGACTTAATTTGTGCTTTAAAACCTGTTAGTCCCATGAACTTCTCTTAGTCAGCAGTCACCAGAAATCTCTACTTAAGGAACCTGTTAGTCTCAGATTACCGTATCAGCTCTCTTCCTGCTTCCTGGGACTCCTCCCTTGTTTCATACTGTATGGCCCTAGCAGGAACTCAAATAGAAACTATAGTAGAGGTCAATACTTTTCTAATCTTACCCATGGAAATAAGTTCATTGAAACCTAATAGATCACTCCAGTATGTACATCCAACAAGATTTATCTCAATGTATTACTTTAGGCAAGAACAGTTTAGTACTGGCATCTTTTTACATATAATAAACTTGGACATGGTGCTAGATACTGAGAAATGTGTCATGGTCTTCTATTATTCACAGGAGAGCTGCCTAACCGTGAAGCGGTACATTGACGGACCTTTAGGACACTATGTCATTAATGTGACCTCAGCAGCCAAACTCTGTAGCAAAGTCCTGTGCAAGAAGAATGGAAGATGTATCCGCAAAAACAGCGATTCCTCTGCTTACCTCCATTTGTCACCCACTGATTTTAAGATCCATGACCATTACTCAGAGAGTGGCCCCAGGTTCCAGGTGACTGGTGAACCCAGCCTGGAGAGTATTGAAGCCATGAAGCAGAGATTCATTTGTCAGTGTTACCAGGGCTGGACAGGAATATTTTGTGAATTGCCTGACCAAAGGCTATTGGAGCACTGGGTTCATGTAGTGTTTAGTAGATCAAGAAAAGAAAACCTTTTTGTCTTCCTCTTAGGAGTCATACAGCTTCTTCTGCTTTGTTCTGCACACTAAGGTCTTCTAAGGCAGTGCAAGGGAATAAAAAACGGTACCTCTAAGAGTTCTGTTCCTTAGCAAATTTTTATTGCAAAAGGAAAAGGCATTGTTGATGAAATAATTTTATTCTGTTTAATAATTTCCCCATCCTGGAACTTTTTTAGACACTTAGATTTTGAAAGCATTTTCTTACCAGCTCCTTTACTCCTACCTTGTGCTTCACTCATGTGTTCAACAGATAAAGATTCTGTTGTTGCAGTGGAAGTTTTACCTGAATAAAAAAGTTGAATGAACTTGTACAAAGAGTCAACCATGTAGAAGCTTAAAAAAAAGAACACAGAACCTCTTTGTTTCAGGGCTGGGTGATTTAACATGGTGATGAGGAGAGTCTTGTGGACCAGGGATTGGGAACTGTTCTCTGCAGCTCTTGCTGAAATCAAGTGGTACATTGTATGAGAAGCTGCACTGTGCCCAGAGCCACAACCACTGATCCTACTGCTTCTGCATAAGCAATGTGAAGAGTACAGAGTTATACACCAGCAAACACTTTTAAAAATATACATTTCAGTATTCCAAGGCCTAATTTGATTCCTGTTACTTCTAGAGATATCGGTATTTCCAGAACTAGTGTTGTGCCATCTTTGCCAAGATAGTGTTTGACTGAACATCTCTGCAATTACTTTTAGGGGAGGGGATTCTGAGCTCTGAGAGCAGCACTGGCAGCTGGCACCCAGCAGCACTCCTGCCTGAGCAGGAAATAGGGAAGCGCTTCTTTGCTCACCCCAACCCTTGGGAAGGAGGCAACCCTGCTGCCTTTGGAGCTGCTGCAGGTCTTTGCTTTCTGCTGGCTGGTCAGTGAGTGGGAAATGAGAACAGGCTGACAGATCCTACTTGTCAATGTGTGTTTCCCTCAGCAGGTCAGGAGAAAATGAAGAACTCTATTTACTGAAATATTTTTGGCTTGCAGCCAAAATATTTGGCTTCAGATGGGGACCTCTCTGAAGGTGGTATAGCTTAATGATCTACTGATTACTGGTTAATTTAGTGTCCATAACACGCTGTCCTGTCAGGCTGTGCCATGTCCATTTGCAGTTATTCATTGGTTCATGTTCATGTGTGAACCAAATTTATTTCATCAAAGACCTATCTGTCTTCCACATAGCTTTTCAATGTAACAAACAAT
>NW_008240033.1:978302-983566 GCF_000691975.1 Corvus brachyrhynchos | reverse complement strand
TACTAAAATAATTTCATTTGAGGTTTTTGTATGATGCATTGAACTGAGTATTGTTCCAGATCATGGACACAGGCATTGATAAGAAACCCACATGTGGGTCTAAGACTTCTTTTTTGCCCTTACTAGTGTCTGTATTGATCATCTGTGGCCTGACTACGTTGCTCACATTACACAGTACCTTATTCCTGCAGCAGTTTGATTAAAATCAGCAAGGCTATTCGGAGAAGATACTCAGCTGTGCAAGGAGGTCTGAATCTGGCTCTTACCCAGGCCCCTTCTTAAGACTGTCCTAAATTACTGTAAACATTAACATGTCTCCATGAATTATAATCTGCTGTATTCTATGTAATCTTCTTATCTCTGAACATTTCTTCATGGTAACCACACATAACAAAAACTATCTTTGCTTTGCCCAGACCAGATTCACAGCTGGTGTGAAAGGTGATACTCAGATTCACTTGAGACAAAGATCCAGCTCCTAACAGATGTGCAGTGGATGTTAAGGCTGCCTTTAAATCTAGGCACTGAAATTGAACAGACTTGAGTTAAGCAGAGACTGAGTGACTTAGGCACTATAGTGGGTCATGGTAATGTCATGTGCTGAGAAGCCCCAGGAGAGCTTTGCCACTGACCTTTTGCTTTGTACTGTGTAACAGCAATGGATGACAGCAAAAATAAAGGTAAAAAACTTCCTCATTTTGGTGGGGGAGAGAAAGGATTAAAATTAAAGTTTAGAAAAATTTACAGCTATTAAGAGCTAAGCTTTTAAATTGACGTTATTGTGTTTACCTTATAAAATATTAAAAAAAAAAAATTCTGCTTCAGCCTCTTTACTCAGTTCAGAGTTTGTTAAACTCCAAGGGAATCTACATATACTTTAGTATCTTGAGAGCACAGAAACTATTAGCCCAGTTTTGCTAAATACCTGTCACCAATGCTGGTCTGTATTTAAACTGGATGCTCCTGGTTCGTGCAATGCTGTCCTGTAGAGCTGAAGTGAAAATGTTTTAATGCTTATGCACTGTGTCAGTGAAATATGTTTATAAAATGTTCTGTGTCACTTCATAATGTGTTTTCACTATTTCTGTATGCTTGTAAGAATAAATGATGTTGAGACTTAAATAGACAATTTATTTGGGTAGCATAATTCAATTAAACTGACATAAGGTCTTCATCGGATAAAGTTCTGGTAATTTGTGGGAAATTTATGCAAACTAAACAATGCTGTGGATAAAGTGTCTGTGTTCCTGACTCAGTCTGTGGTGTATATTCTGTATCAGGAAACACTGGTAGAGACCTGTACAAGTGCATAAGGCTCTGTCAGTTTATGTCAGGTCTGAATTCATCCAGTGGTTCTTCTTTAGCCTAGGGTACAATTTCACACAGAAGAGCGTATGAGTATCTGTGGTAGTACATCCATCTGGATACGAAGGTTTTTGAATTTGAATCATATTTCTGTGAAGAACTGCTAGTCCAGTTCTGCATCTGCATCACTATGTTGTCTTAGGTAAAAGAGCAAAATCAGTATTTGGTCTGGGGTTCTTAATAATTATTGAACGAATCAAGCATCTAAATGAATGTAATTTTACAATTTCTTTTCTATTTCACCAAGTTAGAGCCCTTTCTTTTGTAAAGAAAACAATAATTACCATAAGACAATATCCCTGGAAGAGGTAGAGTTGGATGTAGCTCTTCTGCTGACTGAGGACAGGCAGAAGTTGCACTGATGAATGCAAGGTCTCTTATGTCATGAGTGTTCCCATGTGGGACACCAGCCACTACCAAAGTCAGGATGTATTTGATTCCTTAGCTCCATAGATGGGTCACCTACCAGGAGGAGTTCTCTACGTGGTGCTGCATTAGTGCCCTTTACCAGGCAGAATACAGGGTGGGATCATGCCAGGTTGGCTGGAAACCGACACTGGACAGGACCACAGACCATGCACCACATGGAGAAACATGAAATACAGTCAAAGCCTTGGTAACAAGCAGTTTTTTACCTTCAGTTACACTTAAATTAATACTACTCTTAAAGTTAAACTATGAACTAATTGGTTCACTTAATACAGGTTTTATGGTCCAGTCTTAGGACCCAGCTTGTATATGTAGTACAGCTACCTGGAGAAGGAAGAGTTTGAAGCAGCAGAGAACATTTACAATGATGTCCTTAGCTAGAACCAGTTCTTAAACCATAGTTGATCCTGGGAAATAGATATTGATTTCCAGAGACAACAGAAATAAGAGTTTAATTTTATCTGAACCACTTCTGCTTCAAGATGATCATGGACCTAGACCCTAGTTCTTCCTAAATGATGACATGTAGGGTCCTCTAATTAGCTGAGGATAAACAATACCAACAGACTGACAGGCTTTCAGCTTTTATCAAGTTTTCTGGTTTTGCACTCAAAACCTTTGAAATTTGGGGAAATATTATGCTCACTTCCTATTTCTCTCTCAGCACAGCTGGGTGTTGCACCTAATAAAATGTATGTTCCACACAACTCATAAATACATAGAAAAGCTGGGACTCATTTTGTTCCACTTCCATCTGACTGGTAAATGTGTGGGGTTGTGGTTCCGACTTGACCAGCTTTAGGTGCCACTGGCATCTTCTTTCCACTCCCAACCTTTCCTCTCACTCCCATCCCTCCATCATGGCGTGCTGTTCCCTGCTTGTGCTGGCACAGCTGCTCAGAGGCCCTTGACCTGATCTGGATTGGGAAACCATGCAGGTCAAGAGTTCCCTTGTTAAAATAAAGGTGCTTTCCCACAATGCTTTTTTTCCCGAAACTCAGATTAATTAGTCTATCTGACTCACATTGTTCTGCCCATAATATTGAGCCAGGGCTAAGGAAGTGGACAAAAACCACAAGGAAGTGGTAGCAAAGCCATAAGCTGAGAATTGTCACTCAAGACAATATATTGTGAGTGAGCAGTCTTGGTACGCAGTTGGCAGCATCAGTCATGTCTCACCCAGCCTGTCCCCTGGGGTCTGTGTGGCAGGGGAGGGGCAGTGCCTGGCAGCCTCTGCCCTTCTGCCTGCCTCCATGGGCGACAGCGCATCCGTCCAAGGATGGGGATACTGCCATGTCAGGGCACCTGCTGGACTCCCCCAAAACTCAGGGCTCCTTGCAGTTATCATGCCAGTGCCATCTTGGTGCCTCACCAGATGCCAAAGTCAGGATAAGTAAAACTCTCCTGGCATGGCCCAAATCAGGAACATGGATATTTAACGTGTTTTCTGGAGTACCCTTTTGCCACTGAGTCTTAAGGTTGAAAAAGGATGAGAAAGGCTTCCTGGCTGAATGTTGTCCTATGGCATTTTTGTGTTTCATCAGCTTTTTCCAAACACGGTGTTCTCGGCTAGGGTCAGTGGCTTTGTACAAATGGGAGTGATAGGATTGTTTAAAAAGGAGCTATCAGCTCTCACCAACGAAACCAACAGAATGGAATCTCATTCTGCTCAGAAGAGCAGTTTGGATTCGTAATGCTGCACATAAACACCTTTTTGTGTACAAATCTTCTTTTAAAACTCCTCCTAAATTAAAAATTGTATCAGTTTTGCACTGAAACCATTTGTTGTAGATAATGAATTAAATTCGCACGCCATGCATGATAAGGATACATATGAAAGTTTTTTGCCAAAGAAACTTTGATATGCTTAAGACGCTGTGGCAGCCACAACTTCTCTGTTTTTTCACCTTTCAGGAAAATCCTGTCAATCTGTGCCAGACTCAGAGCGTGGGAGTGTTTGAAAACACAGGTTACTCTAAAAACAAGTTGGAAATGATAATTCTGGACACTTCAAAGAACCATACTGACTGGGAACAGTGCAGCTTCTCAGATACAAAAGTTCTACCCTTCTAAAACCCTAAGGAAAAACAATGCTGTTGCATATTGCTTAATGAGTTTAAAGCCCCTGAGTTGTTCTTACTCAGCCGTGTGCCCTCCACATACCACAGCAAGAGGCAGTAAGGAGCAGCTAGAGGTCCCATAAGGAAAGAGGGGAGAACTCCTCTGGTGGCTTCCCAAACTAAGTTTGATTTAACTTTGGGAGTTAACTTTGCTGCTTTTAACAGTTACAACATACCAGGTTATCCCTTGTTGAATGTCAACAGAGTAATTCTACAGTAGCATTTTTCTGATTCAAGGAATGCTTTGTTTAAGCTGTAATAAGAGAAGAAGGGGATATGTGTATATGTGTAGATATCCAGAGATACCTAGGTGCAAATGAGAGTATGCATGTTCATACTGTAATGCAGCAGAACAGTTCTGAGGGGTGTGAGGCTTTCTTTTCTGCCTGGCAGGAGCAAAGCTTGGAGCAGTTGCATAACCTTACAGCCTGGCATGTATGGCCTGTGCTCTACACAGATTATGTCTATTATGTAACCCCTTTTATACAGGAGCTAACAGCATCTAACAAGCTAAAAATAAGCAGACTTCTATAATTTCAAACAACAGTATTTTAAACTTCACTGATGTGGCTGCTTCTATTTCAACATTAAAATTGGCCTCTTCAAAAATTTTATTTATTTTTGACTAGGGTGATATTTTAACATGCTGGCAGCCTGTTTTCTCAGAGAAAGTCAGAGCTCCTTTGTCATTTTTCCATTACAGCAAGAACTTTCCTAGATTTATTTAAGCTGCTCTCCAATATGTGAAAACAAAGCAGCCCAGAGCATCAGTTTTGCTTTTTCTCTTCAGACAGTCAAGAAGTCTGATATTTGTGGGCAATTTTTGTAAAAATGATGTTTGTTTCCAGGGTAATAATAACCTTCTCAGTCAATTAGACAGCAGATTATTAAGAACATTTCTTGTATTACTCTTTCCAATGCTGAGTTTGCATGGTAGAAGTAAAAGCATTTAGTTTTTCCCTCTGCTGAAGGTGCTCCTTACTTTGGCTTTGTGTCCACTTGCCCTGTGTGCTCAGGAAGCCCTGCAGGGCTGGTGTTTTTCCTCCCTTCTGGACAGCAATATGGCCAGTGGCCCATGTACACAGAGGACAGTTGGGTGTTTTTAGCTGACACTTGTATTCACCTTGTGTTGTTAACCTTGCCCTCGACATGTGGCTGCAGTTGCCTGTCCCCATCGTGAGGGGAAGTGAGCATTTTCATGCCCAGGGAATCTGCCTCTCCATTTCTGCACATGGCTCCCAACGGGAATGTTAAAAAAAGCTCATGCCAGGTATTGCCTCCCCTGTGCTGGGCTGTCTTGGCTCTGTGGGTAAAAGGAATACCCAAACTACTGGCAGGGGAGGTTGTGTG
>NW_008240033.1:941310-978190 GCF_000691975.1 Corvus brachyrhynchos | reverse complement strand
CCCTACATGGGAGACCACAGGCCCTGGTGACAATGCTGCTTTTCTTCCAGTGGGACACAGGGATGGGGGAACGTTGCCCCCAGGCAAGATGCAAGCTGGCCTTGGTAGGGACAGGACAGAGGCAGGGCCAGTGCATGCCACTCACTGCTCTATCAAAGGTGCTTCCTCAAGCTTTGTAAAACTGAGTCAGGCTCAAAGATCCCAGAGACCTTGAGTACCTAAATGGACAGTGATGCTCTTTGCTTGGGATTAATTAATACAAGCATGCACTGAAGTCCTTTGGAAGCCTTGTATTGTTCCTTGGACAAGTATTCTTTTCTTAAATGTCAGCATCAAGCTTTACAGTGTGGAATTCGGACATTTTTTCTAAACCTGGAAGTACGGAGGAATGAGACAAGCTCTCCCTGGGCTTCCATAGGAATTCAGGTACTGATACACCTTGATTTAGAAGGAGTAATGATGTGTGAGCACCACTGTTGTATTCACATCTCAGCAGCAATTCTCAGGCCTGAGCACACTTGGATTAAAAACCTATAATAAACCAACCCAATTTCACTGAAGATGATGATTTGAGTGATAAAGTAAAGATAACTTTTCACATTAACCTCACCAGAATTCAATCTCCTATTTTAATTTTGTTTTGATTTCTCCACTCTTAAAGGGGCACAACCTCATCTGCTGTAAGATGGTTTATCATCATTGACTTGGAGTAGCTGAAAAGCAGGCATGAAATATTCATGTTTGCTTTGTTCACCCTTGGAATTTTCCTTTTAGACCGGCGTTAGTCCATTAGTTCCCAGCAGCCACCAGCTGCTGTAAGGACTGTCAGTAGCAGTTCCTCAAAATATCCCGTGTGTGCTCCTTGCAGTGAGGCAGCAGGTCCTGTGACAGCTGACGAGAGCTAGATAGAAAGGCACTACAGGGGCACAGCCACTGAGAGAGGCTCATTAGGTTTGTTCAAAGTCTCCATCTATACATGAGGCTTACTGAGGTTTACATGACCCCTGGCTTAAAATAATTGCAATAATCCCTTAGACTGACAACACTGAATTGTTGTCTTTTCTGCGACATTAACATTTAGCTCTACTCAATGCTCAGCTGGTGGGAATGAAAAAATCAACATTTTTTGTTGCTGTTTTAGTGTTACAGTTATCCTGTAGGAGTAGGAAGAGAGGAATGTCACCCGTATCTGCTGGCGCTGGGTGCAAGCTGTGATCACTCCACTGCGCGTGTGGGTGCTTGTTCTGCACAGTTTGGGGGCCGATCTTACCCTACTTCAAATACACAGTAACTCTGCTGGAGCCCCAGGAAGGGTGGTGGGAGGACAGTCAGCTCCTTTCTGCTCCACAGGGCTAACCTCCTGTTTAATTTCTTTGAGAAGAACATGCTCAGAACATTAAGGAGCACTGGTTTAGTTTTCAGTTAGGGTTTGCCATATAATTGCATCAGGAAAGTGGGCAGAGAGGAAAGCTGCTCCTCAAAAGAACCAATTCAGCACATTTTAAAATGCTATGAGGAGTGAGAGAGGCAGAGGGAGAACGCAGGCATTTCTGATGCTTTCAAACAGGCTCCTACATTTTTTCTAATGCAGCCTGAAGTCAGGTGGCTGGCTATGCTGGACTGTGGTCCTCTATGCCACTGTGCTGATTCTACAGTGTAAGCATGCAAAATATAGTTCCTAGTGTAAAGGCTACTATCTTTGGAAAAGACAGGTTCTAGGAAACCTTTGGGCTTAAAACAGGTGGAAAACTGTGGTAGTGACCACTGAGAACCTTGTATGGCTGGACATGGGCCAAAGAGGCTTTGTGATAATTTCAGTGTATGCCTAAAAATGACCTAGTCACTGGCATCAAGAACATGAGGAAAGTACAAGCTAAGCATAAGGACCGCTTTTATGGATGTTTCAGTGGGCCATTAAATCAATCCATCAAACCATCTGTGTTTTGCTAGGACTAAGCATGAGTCTAATCTCCCAGGCTGGACCACTGTCAGGTGTAATTGTCTACAGATGAGAGACATTTATGCAGCATGAAGTGGGGGACATTTTTAGATTCAGAAGTCCAGCTACCTAGTAGGCCACCAGAATGCATGTATTCTCATGTAAATTATAAGAAAAGTTCACTTAGGTGGCAAAAGGAGCTGAGATGATAGAGGCCAGATGATTGTCCTGATGAGCCCAACACACAGCTTCAACTTGTCTGCTAGAATGTGATCTCCTGTGTCCCAAAGTCCCACAGAAGTCATAATTAATTAAATTTTACTACAAAATTGACTTCCAGTAATTCAGCATTTTAAATTTTGATTCATTATTAAACTCATTCCTTATAGTACTAGGGAAATAGCTCTATTGCATCAGATTCATACTTTAATTTGTAGCATTTTGAGGAGGACCTGCCCTAATTTTGAAATGTCCCTCAGCAGTTAATGCTGCTCAGGTTTTCTAGCACCTTCATCAGGATCAGTGAAGGACTGTACTGAAAGAGGTTGAATCTTGGCTATAATCAGCCATCAGTGTTACTGGGTCAGGTAGATAATTGTGAGATGAGGTCCATTTTTATTATCCATTATCCATTTTTATCATTATTATTTTTTGTCCATTTTTATTATCTGTAATACTGTATTTTCAGTCTCCTGCATTTATTAACATAACAGATGTACTCTGCAGAATCTCAGTGAGGCAAATCACTAAAGGTTGCCTTCAACTAATATGCCTCCATCCATATGAGGAAAGGAAGCGACAGCAGAAGCATCCTGCCATACTCTCCCTCCCTGAGGCTGCTGCAAGCTCTGTGGCTCTCAAGGTCATCTCCTTTGTCACCAGCCCCCAAGTATATTGCCACCAAATCCAAGTCCAGCACAGAAAGCAAGATTCACTGCTGATGGCGTGACTTCAACTGGAAAAAAAACCTCTTTCCATCATCTGTCTTCTGAGTGCATCAGTTTTAGCTTTGCTGATAAAAAGTCAACAAAAGGATTATTTTGTAAAAGTCCAGGGATTTTATTGGATCTTTCTGGGTGTGAAAATTCTTCTTTCAAAAAACATGCATGTCTTTGATAAGAGTATTTTGTAACTGGCTTGCCTGTTGAGACAGCCTGGTTTAAGCTCATCAAGGTTGTGCTCTGTCAATGCCATATTGTTGTAGAAAGAAGAAAATATCATTGTCTTTCTCCATAATTTGTAATTTTTCTAATCCCTTGATATGAATACTGTAACATCACTGCAGTGGGTTTTCTTTCACGAGATCGATGACAAAGCTTGAAAATGCATTCCCATGTTCTAGATTAATTGGGGGAGAGAGATACAGGGTTTATATCTACTCATGAATGCTTAGTAATTTTCTTATCATTTAGCCAGCTATTTTTTTCAGCAGTATCTTTTGTTATGGTTCAAGTACTTCTCTCTATGTCTCTTCATATCAGAACTGCCTTTTTAAAGCTGATTTTGATTAGTCTTAGCTAGATCTGTTTGCTGCCTAGTAAAGACATACAGTTTCTACTTTCTCTCTATTGGAGATTGCTGTCCACTCTGCATTTTCACTGTCAGCTGGAGACCAAGATGGGCTGCCTCTGTGTTGCCCTTGCCAAAGGAAAATCTAGTTAGCAGAAACGATATTCTGGGTTTTGTCAACTATGACAGACAGAAGTGAAAGAAATACCTAGCAAAAAGAGGAGGATAATTTTTTAGCAATCCTGCACAACTGGAAGAAAATTTGAAAAGTCTGGGGAAAGGGAAAAGTATTGAGCAGAGCTTGGGCACATCCTTTCTGCATGCTGCAAACAACTGACTTAAGAGACTGCTCTCAGATGGAGCATGTATGTGTTCGTGTGGTGGCTAAATGCATCAAATGGAATAAAATTAGAAGTCAGAAGTCAGTGATTTGCCATCACACTGAATAAAAAAGAACAACTGTTTCCTCCTTAACAATAGAGCATCTACAAATACATTTCTGTGCTAAGTTCCCCAGCAAAGGTTTGTCTCAGGGGGAAGGGTGGTCTGCCACTGCCTTAAAGCCTTCAATAACCTATAATGATATTATTGTGGTTGTTGGGTTGTTGCTACTGCTGCTACTGATTTTTATCATTGTTATTTTCTTCAGTTTGCTGATACTTTTCCATGTGCCAGCTCAGAGGACTTTGGGGCAGAAAATCAGTATATTCAGCATGAAGCAAAGCTTGGGCTAATTACACCCCAGTCCTGCCTGAGGGGAGATGTGTGGACCCACAGTGTGGGAGAGCTGAGTCTCCCCACTTCCCACCAGTAGGCAGATCCCAGGACGAGCAGCCTCTGGTGAGCCCCATGGGTTTTGCTGTGATGCCACGAGGTGGCCTAGGGCATGGGTGCCTGCTGGTGCACACCACTGGTGTGCTTGTGCCAAGTGACAGAGGTCCTGCATGGGAAGTGCTCCCTGAAAACAGATGTAAATCACTTGAGGATGTGCCCAGCAGTGACACCTCCCTGGACCAGCCTGTACAGGCGTGGAAGCAGAGAGGCAGCATGGTAATACAGCTCTCACGGGGGAAACTCAACTTGCTGCAGTTCAGAACCACAATATGAAAAACAAACATTTGTAGGGATTTGCTGCCCTCTGGCAGGATTTTGATACAGCTCTGATTTTCTGTGAACTGCAAGAGCAGAGCTCAGCGACAGTACTCCAGCACAGCAAGGTCTGCATTTTTCATCTGTTTTTTGCCAAAGCTGCTGGTCAGCAGTGCTGCAGCCTCCCTGGAACCTGGAAAGCCAGAAGTGCATGTTGATCCCAAGCATGGGCTTGCGTAAGGAGCAGGGCTGCTGGGCTGGCAGGTGCTTTTCTGCATCTCTCTGGGGCTATGGGGCAGCCTGACTCTCTAAAGGTGGTCCTTTTTTGATTGTCTCCTCAAAAGAGCGAGCTAACCATCTTCCAGCTTTGGCTGCACAGCCTTTTCATGAGAAAATTCAGTTTGGCCTGCCTCTAATGCTGACAAGCTCTGAGTGGCTTTGCCGAGTTTGATTTCTAGGAAATGCTTTCTGAGAGATACTCAGCAAACCAGGATAACTTTCTTTAACACCACTTTCTAAAAGGCTCTTTAATGATGGCATGGCACTTGTGGATGTGTAGGTACTGAGTTTGAAAACCTGGGCTTGCTCTGTATTTTGAGTCTCATGGGATGAGATTCTCTGACAAACATGGAGTTCTGCAGTGTCTGCCCCGTACTGCACTGGTTCTGTGTATGGCCTGCCTGGTCAGAAGGAGGAACAGGCACACCTTGCATGCTTTAAAGCAATCTGGTGCCACAGACTGTCAGAAGACTCTATCCTAAAAGTATCAAAAGCTTATTAAAAATACCTAGGTTGGTTACCTTGGATGTTGATGGTTTTGATGAAATTAGGTTATGCTAGGTCTACCCTAAAATAACAGAAAAATGGGGGATTGGGGAGGCCCATTAAAGTACCTCATGAGCTTGTTGTTCCTCACTGTTTTTGTGTTTTGAGAGAAAGGAAGGATAGCATGGCTACACTATTCCCAGCAGTATATATGTAACAGCCTGGCTGTCCATATCACACCCATGATCCTCACCTCCAGCAGGTCACAAGCCCAGGGGAGATAGATAGGCAGGCAAGAATTGAGAAAGAACAGAACAACACAACTCAAATACAAATCCATGATGGTTGATTGCATAGGTGTGTGGGATTTTCCCAGGGTTTTGAAAGCAGGGAAGATCTTGGAGTTGTAAAATGATACAACTCTCTCTCTCTTACATATAAATATGTAGGTTTTGCTGTAGGGACCTTGTGACTAATGATGCTGCTTGTAGCAGTGGCACAGGCCTTAGCTTCAAAGTCCACATTGCACACTGCAGTGCTGTGCAGAGATATCAGACATGGTCTGGAAGGCACTAGCTGCATGTGATAGTGTAGCTAGGGTAATAAATAGCTCAGAACAAGCGTTCATCTATCTGCTTTATTGCTATCAAAGGTTTGAACTTGGATCCCTTTACTGTACTGCACAATGACAATGAAATACGTGTGCTTGTTTAGAGCTATTTGGAATATCTCTGTCTGGCATTGCACTAGACAGGTCAGGGATGCTCATGAGACAGTGAAGATGGTGATAAAAGCAAGGTTTGATTTTAGAGTTACTTTTGTTGTTACTGAGAAAGCTTGAATAATAAGGAAACCGTGTCTCCATCAGGCTTTCCACTGCAACAGCCACAGCCACTAAAATATCCTGGGGCCCACTGAAGTGATGGCAACACCCTTGGTGAATTGATGAGAAAAGTAACTGTGTTATGCCGACTTCCAGACTTACACCAATTTACTTTGGCCGGGAATTTCCCCCCTTTGTGTCATTTAGATTGTGCTCACCTTGTTTCTTCAGTGTTAGCGTGGTAGATGCCTCAGAACTGACTGATGCCAGTTCATATATTTATATGTGGAATAAATACTAATACCTCTTCTGTTATGTTCTACAGACACGCTGGGAGATCTGCCCAATGTTGTCTCTTAAGTCATGAAAGTACTTCCTGGAAATGGAACACAGTTATGCATTGCTCACCTTTCAGCCCTTGGCATGGCTGCACATAGCACTCACCTGGACTTCTCTTGCTTTGAAGTCAGCCCAACCCCCAGTTTGGGAGAGTAAACCTTCCCAGACTCTTGGAATGCCTGACAGAACTGTGCTTCCTGAGGTATGATGTACTGAACCTGAAAATTTTCTATAAGATTTGAAGCCCCTAGCCAAAGCAAGAGGGCAGGCGCATCACAGGAAAGCCGTGTCAATGGTGGCATACCCTAACACTTCAGTTTTCAAACTGATCCAGAAAAAAAAGGCATAAACTATTACATCCCAGCTGAGGTCTTCACTGGGGTTTCTGTCACAGACTGGGCACACTGGAGGCCTCAGTGGGCCTGCAACTGTGGTGCAAAAGATGTCTACAGGAGAAAGTCCAGGAAACTCATAACTGAAATGGAAGGGAATATTTCAGCAAATGATGTTGAATGTTACCAGCTTCCTTTGAAGAAAGTACGAGAACTTTTATGAAGGAAACAGTTGCATTAGGAATGAAAAGCAAACCAAAGGGCCTGTGGGAATGCTACTTATTCCCTGACTGTCATAATTGCAGTTTCTGTGATTAGAACTACACTGGTTCCTGCCCAAAGAGTGGAGTTTTGAGGGACAATGAATTTTCCTGGCTCTGGAATAGCTTTGCAGCCCTATATCTTTCCATTGATATTTAGAACCCCCTTGGAAACAGTCAAAAACATTCTGTACTTTTCTCAGATTAGGTTGAATGAATCCATAGGGATTTCTTCCACGACATCACAAAATTATGCTTTGCCTGTATTTATGTATACCTGACTAGGCTATAGAGAGCAGCCTTTTTTTACTTCTCTCTATTGGAAGTTTTTGCTGGAATAATACAGGCTGCATTTATCCTTTAACCATTCTTGCAGATGGTGCATCAGGATGGAAAGCCTACTTGGGCCAGCTCTGCTGGTTCATGCTAATTATCCACATTCTTTAAAGAGCACAATGTTCTGAAGAAAAAATACAGCCTTGAATACATTTTTTTTTCCTTTTTTTCTTTAATTCCTAACTAGGCTGTACTCAAACATGCATTTGAATGGATTAAAAGGATTTCAGAAATTTGATGTAGTACATAGGAGGCTGTTAACACATATATCCTCCCTGATGTACTTTTTTCTGCTCAGGTATGCAATCACTAATCCCCAAATACCCTGCCCTTCTTTTAGAAGGAAAACTGAGACAGAGATGTTAGCAGCTTGTTCTGTGTACATAAGAATAGGAAATTGGAAACAGCAGTCTTTCTGCATGCCTCCACTTCAAAACCATTTAATTTAGTCCCATAATACCTACATTGGGCCAGGCCAATGGTGCCCCAGAACAGAGGAGTCCTGCTCACATCAGCTGAACACATACAAACACAACATAAAAGTGTTTTTGAGATAAGTCCATTACTCTAGGCTTTTCTTTATGTGATTCTGGACATCCTCCCAGAACCTGGATGAGGGCAGTAGACTTCCTGTGAAAAAGCAGCGTAACTTGTCTGTCACTGCCCTGGTTCTGTTCTCACCTGTAGACAGTGACTGCACTACCAGCAGGCACCACTTTCTCTGTTTTGGCGTTTAGCAAGTGATCTGTATTTTCTTTTTGAGGCTATGTTCGAAATTTCAGCCCAGGAACTGAATCTGAAGTTGGCATCCTGTCTGAGAAGGGGATTAGCTCCCTCTTCTATTAGATCTCATTACTCCCTTATCACTGTCATTACTCGCCCACTATACTTCCCAGCAAGGGGCTTCACTTCTCTTGGTCTTGAAGACATTAAAGGAGATGGAGACACCTGCTTTGGTGGTTTTACCCAGCTTGCTCTTCCTTAGCTTTGCAAGGAGAGGATATACAGGCATCAATAAGGGCTGCATCCTCCTTGCCATTTTATGTACGGTTCCTGCCTCTTTTCCCCTTCAGGAAACATATCCCTGTGAAGTTTATTTCACATCAAGTCATTTCTTGATGTGATGTGGCCTTCAAACTCCCCTAAATCAGTGATGGTGTCTAGGAAGTCAGTTGCATGTCAATAGCCTTTCAACTTCTGAGCTTGTGGTACAGTAATTCACTTGTTGCTGATCCTTAGTCATGGTTCAAATCAAGGATAAATATCCAAGCACCAAATACCTCCTCCTTACAGCCTGCTATATGAGCAGGACAGTGAAAGACATCTCTCTGGAACAAAACTAGGAATAATATAAACTTGAAATAATATTGGAACTGAAATCCTTAAGATTTTTGCCAAGTGTTGCTTTTTCTCTTTCATTTAAGATTGTGCAATGCTGGTATTTCCCTCGTAAAGTGTGGGCCTATTTATGGCTGGTTTTTCTAGGTTTTTATAAGAATCTGAATGAGCTCCTAGGGAAAGCAGCAAGAACAATGCATGCCTTTGGAATCACAGCTTTCAAATTGGAGAGGGACTGGAAAACAGCTGATTGACAGCAAAATGGCTCTCTTCTTTCCCTTCTCAACAAAAAAGTGAGCTGAGGCAATGTTTTTGGGAATTCTCGTGTAAAAAATCCCACTTTAATGAAAGGATTTAAGTTGCTTCTAGTAATTGATGAGTTATCAAATATGATTAAATTTTTGCATCAAAGTGGATTGAAATGCTTTTTTCCCCCCGGTTTATTCACTTCCTTATTACCAGCATCTCAGGCAGTACCTATGTTTGCAACTTCTGTTTAATACTCGTTGTAGTCTAGTCAGCAAACCTTTAGCCAAAATAAGATATGGTTCATAGAGACCAGAACGGAACCCTAGTCTGAGGGACAACCACATAACATACCACTGGATTACCTTAGAAAGGCTGTGAAATGCTGAATTAACCTGACAGTGATGTCTTTACTCTTTTCACTGTAGCAAGATCTCTTTAACGCTATTGGAAAGAGTGCCCTGGGAGCTACAGACATTGCTATTTGGTGAGATATGAATTTAACTTCTTTAGAGGCAAACCTGAGCCTGACTTAAATGCAGTGTGAAAGATCCTTATTTTATCCTGTTAATAGATATTATCTGTATCTGACTGCACCAGTCCTGAGTACTTGGTACCATCGGAGCTGACTGCTTATCCAGCATTTGCTGTCCTCTAGTCAGGACAACATGGAACGTGGTCAGTCCTTCCTGGCCTAACAAGCCTCTTGTGAGGCTCATAGGCAACCAGTAGTAGGAAGCCAATGGCTAATAGTAGGCATTTTGGAAGACAGTTCCTCAGTAGTTATCATCCAGGTCAAAATCCCTTCCAGCTGGATAAAACACTAGGAAATTATCTAGAGCCTGATTAGCACACCAGACAAGGTCTACTGGTTGTGCTCAGCAATTTGTCACAGGTTATGAGAACTGTCCTTGTGTGTGGGCAAGAAAAATAAAGCAGGCTGTTAAGATCAGATGGAGAGGTTTTGTATTATATCTCAGACCTAGCCATGTTAAAATCAAAGATTGATTTTTGAGGCTCTGCCATGTCCTGGAGTTTTCAGAAAGCCACATATCAAACTTTGTCATAAGAAAAGACTTTTTACTTAGGGCTGTGTGAAATGGGTGTTCTGGGCTGTTTTTCTCCTGGCAGATAGTACAGAAAACCCAGCCAGCCTGAGAACGAATGGCTGAAAATAAGTGTTCAGTTGTCCTCAGCAAATTCAATTACTTCAGCCATTTTTTTAAACATTTGGATGTGGTTTCTGTCAGAATCAATATGAATAGAAGGGTGAACTTCCTTCAACCCCAGTCAAGTGACAAAGGCAACCTTCTGGAGCATTTCCATCAGCTCCAGACACCTAAAGTCTTGCCACACAGCCACGCTGACATCACGTGCTTTTCTAGCATATATCATGGCTTCTTGAAAGATCTACACACTGGTGTTTCCTGGGGAGTGCAAGTTGCTGAAATCATTTGCACCTCAGTAGGATTATATTTTCTGTATAAAAATTCTTATTAATCCTTTAAATTAGTCAAATTTAATTTATCCTGAATGGATTAATTAATGTCATACTGGATAGGCCATCCTCCCAGAAAATGAAAGATGAAGGGATATTCCTGGTTTGTTTTCCATTTGAGTGAATTAAAGTTCGCGTTTTCCTCTTTCACAATCTGTGTGATAAAGGTGTTCATGCCTTGAGCCCTCCATAAGAAACAGAGGAATGAAACAGTCAGGACCTGAGGAAGAAAAAGTATTAGTACATTAGTATATTTATTGAAAGATGTGTATATTCTAGCCCAAAACAAAGTGTCTCTCTGTGTTTTTTTTAGAGCCATGACTATTTAAAATAAAATTAATAAGTAGTGCTAGGAGCAGGAGTATTATATATAGATGTCTTTGTATTAGAGTATGTGTAGCGGGATGAAAAATAGACAAATAGCTATAGGAAAAACAGGGATCAGTGAGACCTATGCTGAGTTCCCTGCTTTTTTTTACGTTTGATCCAGGCAAACATTTGCAACATAACATCCAACTCCCACCTGCTCCTATTATTCCTTTTTGTCTCAGAACCTTAAAGATCCCATCAGGCATAGACCTTTGTGAATTTGCAACTCTTAGCAGCTTTTCCTTCTTTAAACATATGTTATTATCCTTATTTATCCTCATTGAGTTATTGCTGTAATAACTATGTTAGAAAAGCAATTGTGCATTGAAGAAACATTATGTTAATAGAGCTGTTTAAGGCAAATGAGAAGAACTTTCACTTTTTTTAACAGAATTCCAGTGTAGAAAGAAATATTTTCGATTCCATTTAAATTAGGAGAGACTGTAAGCCACAGCCAATCAATAAGAAATAATCAACTTTATAATGATCCTTCTTTAAAAGAAAAAAAATATAAACTACATTCAGGCGATTTATTTTCAAAAGTAAATTAAGGAAATCTACCAAAATTTTTCTTAAGTATGTTTTTATAGTGAAGAAAACTAGAGGTATTTTTGAAAGATCAGAGTGCTGATTGTGGTGGATTTTTCAAGGGAAGGGTGTGAAAATGATTGACATCTTACTTGTTCTGTAGGTCTGAAGTACATGTTAGTAGGAAACAAAATGTCTCAAGGTTTTCTGAGCAGCATTGACTTAGATGTTAGTTTTGACTCTTCTTGCTGTCTTCAGTAAGGTCACATCGTACAGGAAGATAGTCACACATAGTAACTGAATAGTAGGGTAGTGAAACAGTATTTTGTAAAATCAAAATTCAAACTCCTCTGTGTTAAATTTGCAACTGTCTGTAATACATTAGTGCATCCTATATAAATGTCTATCCAGGTATCCAGGTATGCAGGCCCAGATTTCCCCCACCAAATATATCCACTGAAGTGAATCAACTAAACTAGAAGCACACCTTTTATGTGAGGGCACCTCCTGAAGGCCACTTCAGGTGCAGTGGGCTTTAGCCAGTTTCTATCTCAACAGTCTTGGCAAGCCATATGATTTTGTGAGGGTCAGGTAGCTGGGACCTGCAGTGTGAGAGGATGTGCAGGATGGCACAGTGAAGAGATGCTTCCCAAACCCCACAGACAGGGTCTGTTCTCATTGGGAAAGCTGACCCAGGTGCTCCTTCTGACTCCTCTGCTAGCATCCCTCTCCTTTTGAGGCTGGACACAGGCTATGTGAGATGTAGCATACGTTTGAATCAGCTGCACTTCTAAGATCAAATCCTCTCTCTTCTGTTCTCCTGTGAGGAGTGTTTCTGATTTCTAATTTTATAACTTTTTTCTGTTTTCCTCTCTCTGTGTTTCCTGTTGGCTACATTTGCTGTCTTCAACTGATGTGCTGGCATTTGCACATTTCTTTCCTGGCATCTAACCATCTAGCATCCTGTGAAGAATCAGAAGCCTTAAACTTCAAATCATGGGTTCCTCTCAGTGTCTATATCCTTAAGATTTAGACATAACAAACATTACCATTACAGTGACTAAATTATTTTACAATACAAGTTAGACACCTAAACAGACACCTGAAAATCTGCACCTGGGCTCTCAGCAGCTGCGTGGTTAAAACTGTTGCAATGTGGCATGTGGGACATAATGCAAAGTGTCATAATGAAATTGACAGTGGATAAAAATTATTCTAGCTGTACACTTTTTTCCTGCAGTGGATTAAAGTTCAATTTGTGTTGTTATACCTACTGAGTGGTACTGATAAAATTAAGTAATCTCTGCATATCCACGAGAATGGGTGTTTTTAAATATAATAAACATACTTTCTCCTATTATAGTACAAACTGTGATTCTTCCTTTCATGTTTTATGAGACTAAACATTTCTTAGCAATATCAAGTGGAAATAATACATGAAACTAAAAATCAAGGGGCAAATGATAAGCACAGGACTCTCTTAGTGCTTTTGATGGTCTGACCCAAAGCCATATGAAGTCAATGGTAAGCTCCCTTGCTTTCAGTAGGCCCAACATCACGGTGGGGTGCCTTCCAGGGAGTTACATCACAAGGGTCTTGAGACCTTGATATGTGTCTCTTGCATGCTAGAATATTCCTAAAATAAATCAGGAGAAATAAATGCATTACAAGCAAAAACATGTTTTAAAGAACTATGTATAGACACCCAAACACAGAAATATCTAAAAGTGCTTGTTATCCATGTTGGTAAAGATTTTGATAAGCTACTAAGCATTTAGATAACAAATAAATATCCTATGTGATTTGGATTTTAACAGTACTTTTTGGTATAAGGTATGAGAATAACCTTAAATGTTCTTTTGCCTAACCAAAAACTTAACAAACAAATACAAATCTGCTAGTATCTCACTAATAACTGAAACCATGTACAGTTTTCAGCACATCTAGTCTTTCAGAAGAGCCTCTGCTAAAAGACTAGATTTGCTGAAATGGTTTTGTAGCTGGGAATGAGAACAGGACAAAAGGAAAACTGCTCTGACATAACTACCTGCTGATCACACTCCCAGGCTTTTCTATGAGTCACTTTGAAATGGGAAATCTGATACTAATTCTGAACTTCAGGTTATTTGGAACATTCACTTTTAGTAATTCAGTGGCATTGTGTGCCACGTTTCCCACCGGCTTTTGTTGACAAAGATATTTTCTTGTTTCTCTTCTGTTTCCTCTCATCCCAGAACAGGACAGATGTTTGACGCTGACACCTGGTTGCTGTTATACTGTGAAGCGGCTGTAAAATTCATGGCCTTATTTCTTCATCTAGATCCAATCAGGCAAACCCCATCCGTATGTTCAGCCAGTTAGGAGGTACAGAATCATGTGACAGCAAGGTTCAGTTAGTGTTTCAAATTAAATCAGCAATTCTGATCCAGTGTAGGCAGCCCTTGTCCCAGTCATCCTGCCTGATTCAGTATTAAATTATTTTTCTCCCATTAGCCTCGAGGCAGCTGAAGGGTAATGCTGTATCTTCTTGCCCATTTCTGCTGCTTGATATTACAGTCAGGATTTTTCTTTATCACTCAACCAGTTCCAGATGTCTGGATGTTGATCTTAATCCCAGGCTGGGGCTTTGCTGCAAATCAGTTTGACAGTCAAGTGGAAAGTAGATTTGCCTTGGCATAATTCAGGTGCTTAACTCTCAGAAATGGTGCTTAAACTCAGCAATAACACTATTAAACACAGCAGTTTAAACACTGTACAGATTGCATCTCATATTCATTTTTAATTGTGTTCTACACTGAAATTGATGGGAATAGGACTCCTAAATTCACTTAATGAGTCAGATTAATAGTTAGGAGTTTGTTTCTATTATTCCCATTTTTATGTAGAGGGGATTAAAAAGTAACTGCCTATCTGAGTCCTCATACCCTAAACTATGATAGATTATTTTATGCTTATATTGAATAATTTAATCAACAGTGTCATTGTATTGAGAATAGTGGAACAAATTATGGATCTCTTGTATCTTTTTACACATACTTCCACCTTGTCCTCCACTGGTGGAAGACTGAGGAATGCCACTTTCTGAAAATTACAGAATTACATCCAAATCTTAATATATCTTGAACCCTAACCTACTGAATTAGTACCTGAATTTTCTACTAGGCTCCAAATTTAATGCAGGATTTTCTAATTTAGCCAATGAGGCTGCTTACTCAGATCAGTTTTCACAATCTCCCTAGAGAACTACAAACTCCCTACAGAAAAATTAAGTCTTAACTAAAAGTGACCTTCTCAGTATTTGGAAGTGTGAAAAATGTGGCTCTTTCTTTAGCTCTCACTGGATGTGGTTGGTGAAGTCTGGAACATCTATTCCCTGAAGATTTGTTTAGAGCTGGAGCAGCTCTGCAGTTTCCTGCTGTACATGGAATTTGTGAAGTAAAGCCAGCCTTTTTCCAAATCTTCAGGCACAGGTCATTGAAATGGCCTCACTACTGAAGGCAAAGTCTTTCCTAGCTTTTTGTTGTATCTGTCAGAGCCATCTATGTTAAACACAGGACAATGGAGAGGTTCTCCCAGAGAGTAGGAAGAAGGATGGCAGCTGAGCATTTAGAGACAAAGTCCTTAGTTTAAAAGACTGTATTTCTGAAATAAAGACTAATACATGCCTCTGCTACCGAGAAAATCACTCTTTATTAGAACACAGCACACACTTTAATATCATCCACTTAAGGCAACATAAGCGCAAACCGTTTACAGCTAACTCCTAAGAGGGAAGAAGTGGGTGTTCCTGTAGGTGGTAAAATCCTTTTCTCCACTTCCTGAGTGTAGTGCTTTTACTTTAATAATACACATTTTCTTATATTTCTTTATATTCTGCATTGTGATTTATTGTATACTAAATACAAAAAAAGTATCTGATTCTATTAAAGTCAGAAATGGTTTTGGTTATATTTTAAATAAATAGAGGATTAAAGAAAATATGTAATTTACAGTCTGGTCTTGCCTTTGTCTAAATGAGTATGAGAGTTTCTGGCCTGTAAACTGAAATATCACGACTCAATATCACATATATCATTGTCTTACCTTGATATAATATGGACTTCAGTAGCAATGATGTGCTTGCCCAA
The DNA here is from genome assembly GCF_000691975.1 of Corvus brachyrhynchos. Taxonomy (NCBI): domain Eukaryota; kingdom Metazoa; phylum Chordata; class Aves; order Passeriformes; family Corvidae; genus Corvus; species Corvus brachyrhynchos. The sequence goes on along the minus strand of NW_008240033.1, from coordinate 962,692 downwards.
CAATGTGAAGCAGACAGAGAAAGCAGTACGGCCTAACTTATGTCCAGAAATAAGCTGCAAACACTGAAGAGCAGCAGCCCCAAACCAGTTCTGTTTTGTCAGGCAGCTGAAGGAAACAGAGGAAGAATTGCAGTCAGAATTACCCGGTTTACAAAGGTTTCCTAATTTGTATGGACATTGCAGACAGACCTGCTTTTAAACTTCCCAGAAGATATGAACCAAGTTCATCAATGTTTGTTTATCTCCTAAGACGAAGTCTTTATTACTGGAGAAAAGGCAGATTCTGGAGCTTTCCCCATCTTCCTTTGCCACTCTAATCCTCCCAAGGCTGTTCAGCTCCTGGGCCTTTAGTTTCATTAGAACATTTGTCTGGAGCAGCAATGAGTTGAATGTCTTGAGAAGCAGAACTGAAAAGAGAAAGGAAACAAAATGCAACAACTGTGCTATGCACACAGGCAATATCCACACCTGCTGGGGAATTGGGCTTCACAAGGGATGCAGTCCACTCCCACCAAGAGCTTCCAGTCACTTTGACAGGAGTGTCAAACTTCTATCCAAGAGACAGAACAACTCTTAAAACAGTTTTGATTCATTATGATAATGAACACACGTCTGTAAAGATGTAAAATTTGCTTCCACATTTTGACTTTTGTTCCAAAAAATTATGTTTATCAGATCCATGGTTTTTTGGGTCTCGTTTTTTTTTAAAACCCCAGAATTTTCACTTTAGCACTTGTATTAATAATATCTGGTCCATGAAGAATTCTTAATGTCAAAGGGCATTACTGAAAATGTGCTCTCTTTCTGAATTTTATAATTTTTTACCATTTTGAAAATGAATCAGAGATTTCCAGTGGGATTTCTCTGATTTACACCAGCTGTGAGTTTAACTCCAAGTCTTTCAGAACTGGCTAATTGCTAATCAATTAGAAAACCTTTCAGTTGGTATGTGAAAAATAGCACTGAACTGCCAGTTCAGTCCTTGGCTTTTCTGGTGGAATTTTTGCGAAGAAAATTGTCTCAATTTTTTCGTGGCTGCCCAGGCAGCAATTACAGGTTCTGCTCAAAGTAGCTGCAATGGCCTCTTGTGCTTTTAGGGCAGTAGAGGAAGGAGCCAGCAAATACATGAAAGGGGAGAAAGGGGAATACAGCCATATGGGACTTGTGTGCTGGGATAATTTCTCTTGTCAGATGGGTAGGAAAAGGCAAAGGATTGACTATCAACGTGGATCCAAAGGAAGAGCCTGGGTGACTGTCAAAATGATATCCCACACAAATCATCCTGGGAGCTGCTGTGAGTCAAAGAGGACCCACTTAGCATAACTGTGTGCCTAAAATTAGCATAAGCTTTCTGATGCTAACCAGATTCCTAAACAGGCACAGGGAGAAGGGCAGTGCCAATAAAAGATGATCCATGTAGGATGTCAAGGTGTTGATGCTCAGTGTGTGGACCAAGTATACAAGAAATAGCAAAAGTCAAATACCTGACAAGTGCTCAGCACAAGTCTGGCCAACATCTGCTCCCAGTGAGGGCTCCCAGAATCCCCCAAGTGCGGACTCCCACCAGAGGCACTGACTCCCATCTTTTGGGTAACAGCTTCACAACATTTATAGCTATTGCCATCATTTACACCTATAGCACTGCCCCAGGGGCTGGGGCTGATCTCAGAAGCAAGCAGTAAAATTTAGATTCCGTTTTGCTTCTGCTGTCTATATTCCTAATATTTTATCTTGCCAGCTTCATACATTAGTCTAGGGCTGCAAGGCATTTTGAGTAAAGCAGAACTTCAAGGCCAAACAGAAGACCCGAAATAGTCTTAGGCCTGGTTTTCTTTTTCCCAATGTCTGCATATCTGAGGCTGCTGATTGAGCTGCTTTCATCAGACACCCTGATTTTGTAACCCAGTAATATGGCTTATTTAATCTCTTCTTACTATTATTTTTCTTGGTCATATGGAGGATGGATGGAAAAGACTGTTTGAAAGATGTCACACTGGCATGCCACCATCTTGGATTCCTACCTCTTGTCAGCTTGGCTTGTGCAGCAGGTCTGCCATTCTTGGCTGAGTCTGGAGCAGCAGGCACACAAATGGCCCAGGTGGAATTATTAAAGCTGTTCTATAAATCCAAAACCAGCTTTAAATCTCTCTCACATCCACTCCCACACCAAGCTCACATCCTATTTCCCTGAAGTTTAAAGCTTTACTCAGAGAAATCTGCTTCAGGTGGATCAATTTCCTAGAATGCATTCATTAGTTACTGCTGGCACAGCACAGTGAAGGTGGAGTGTTACACAAACAAGTAATAATGCTACTAATATGTGCTATTATTAAGGCTATTAAAATACCAACTGGTGTTGCAAAAAAAATTGGTGTCATTAAACATATATTAAGGCTTTATAATGAACAATCAGCATGACTGGTCCTGTGCAATCTTGGCAAACATAGTCGGAGAGGAACAATTTCACTTGGCAGCTGTGTAGTGCCAGGACTGTGCTCTGTGGTGGGAAGCGAAGGCAGAGCAGCGAGGGCAGTGGGAGCCTGGCTGCGGAGCCAGGCCTGGGGAGCAGCACTGCAAGCAGGGTGTGCTCTCAGTGCTGTCTGCACCCCGGCCTGTCACACCGCCTCTCTCCCTGCCCGGGGAGCTCCTGGGCAGGGCAAGGCATGGCCATGCCATGTACCTGAACCGTGTCCAGGTGGGGTGTCCAAACAGTGCAAAGCTTTGAGGAATGGGGAGGATGAGTGTGAGGTGTGGCCGATGAGAGATGTGACCCCTCTGCTCTGAAGAATCACTGCAACGTGTGTTGCTGGCCTACTTGCTGGCTGCCATCAGTGGTTGCTGGCCTACTTGCTCCTTTCCTGGTGTATTGGCAACCAGCTTTGCTAACTACTACACACTTACTGCTGCTTTTCAATACCTGGAGGATTTCCTCCAGTGCTGTTTGGAAAAATATAGAGTACAGAAGAAATAATAATTTTCATTTATGAAGGAACACATTTGGCTGGGATTAGCTTGTAGATGGATTTCTTAAAGCATGCCCATTTTTTTCTGACTGAAAATTTAGTCTGGCATTTCTTTTCATGTTCATGGCTACAGATGAGATCAGATAAGTGACATTTGAGCATTGAATCTGACCTTTTCAAAAACTGGCATGTCTATTTTGAGCATGCTGCAGATCCAATGTATCTCAGACACAGTAGATGGTCTCTGCAGATCAGCTGTAAAACTTCTGCCCCAGATGCCAACACTTCCCAAAGGTGCTGGACCACCGATCAAGGCATATTATGTTTGACCTGTGTGGTGTGAAGAAATGACTGAAAACTCATAAAGCCAAATGTCAAAAAGAGCTTGATGTCTGTTTCTTTTAACAGTTGGTGGCTTTTAAGTCACTCACATGTTTCTAATATATACCTGCTCTTTTATAGCATGTCCAGCCCATGAATCTTGACATGCTTTACAAAGCCATAAACAACCATTTTACAGATAGTCAAACTGTAGTCCCAAGAGATAGTTTTGCAGATGGCTGATGGCTGAACCATGAACAAGGTCAGAGCCCTTGGACCCAGATGAACAGGCTATCCCCAAAGCCAAAGCTCTTGCCTTACCACAAACAGTTGCAACCATACATCCTGAAAAGCAGATGCCCCCAAGAAGAGCACTGGGAGGGTCCAAAGGACAAATGGTCCTTTCTTCACCTCAGAAATCTGCTATGTTTCCCCTGGGGTCTTTCTCATGCTTTCAGTGCCTGTGCACTGGCAGAGTTCTTGTAAGTGCAGTTATGGCACTGTTGCACTCCTGATGCTATCTGTTATCAGCAAAAGCAGCTAAATGGGAGGAATGGTACCAGAAATGATGTATGGTCCATCTCTACTGTGCCCTTTCATTCATTCATTCAAAATAAAGAAATCACAGACTTGCATAAAAAGAACTAGAACCATGAATTGCAACTAGCAGGGGTTTTCAGAGTTTGCCAAATGAGGCTATAAGGAGTTTATCTGTTTTAACTGGTTTATTAAACTACATAATACCCTTTCTTGAATGCTTTCTAGTTGTTAAAAGTAGATTTGACTCATCCTGCCTCCCTATACTCCTACAATGACTTAAAGCAACTTGAGGAAAGGCCCTTTACTTTTGAATAAAAATGCCATGCAAGGTTTTTAAAACAGTCAGTCCCACTCCAAACTCACACCTAGTTTAGCTAGTTTACATCACCATTCCCAGTTCTCCCACCAGCTTACTCCCAGTCCCAGCTGCTGAATAGAAAAGTCCTGAATTACTGACTCCTGAGCCTGCTGATGCAATCCTCAAAAGATTGCCTTCAGGCTCAAGATCTAGCAAGGAGGGAAGAACTCAACCAAAAAGTGTCTCCAAGATTTCTGTGATCAGCTCTGGTGACCTGCGGCACTGTCACAGGCTGTTCCCGGACCAGCACTGCTCTCGTGCTGCCCACACTGCAGTGGTGGGAACAAAGCCTCCCTGGGCACACACCTTTGGGAGCACAGCACTGGGAGAAGAGTATGAACCTCCTGTGTGGTGCCTGGTCAGTGTCTGTTTAGCGCACAGCGTTATTACCTGAGCTATAGACATATGAGCACAATGAGAACTGTCTTGGCTACTTGTTTAAAACACCATTGCATATACATAACAACATAATGGAAACTACAGTAGTATTTCCTTGTTGTCACCAACTAATGAAATAACAATTTGCTTTCATTGTAGCAGACTACCTTTATTTACGTGGTTTGCTTATTTATCAAATAGAATGCAGTACCTTAATTTGATATTAAAATCTTTAATATTTTTTTTTGTTGTTCTGTCATTTTTAGGGATAGTTTACTTACCCATAATTTTATCGTGTTTTCTGAAGGACTTAATATCTCTGACCAGATCAATCAAATTCTTTCAGTCTTCAAGGCAAGCGTTAATAGAGAAAGGTGTAAAATTTATTTTTTTAGAAATTTTTTCTCCTTTCAAATAAAATTTGCTGTTTCCTCAAGAGGCTTGCTGAAGAAGACTTGCTCATTAAAATATTAATTGGAAACAGACAGAAAAGTGTTATGAACAGAGTCTCATATCTACTGAAATCTGCCTAGAGGAATGTGATTACCTAGTTTCTCAAATAGACTTTGTAGCACTGATCAACTCATTGCATTGAAAAACATGACAAGATCACGTTTCTAATCTTCTCATTGCTCCGTGGAAGATTTGGTGGTGTAGAAATGAACAAATATGACTTATCCATATTATCTCATATTTCTTGTGAATAGACTGCTTCCAAAATAAGGTGAACTCATCTGCTGATTGAAATACAAGAGTGACATTGCCTTTTCTTATTCTAAACTTCTTTATTGAGTATATATTTTTACAGAGTGCAGTCCAAATCTTTTTCCAGCATGATTCGAAAAAACCTGAGATGTTTTGTGACTCAGTTTGCCGTGGTAACTCTTGTGTCCCACACTGGCTTCCAAGGCTTTGCTTTCTGAGCAGTCTGTGCCATGGTGTTCCGGACAGGAGCCCACATAGCTGGTGAAGCAGCACAGCAACAGGGTCAACAAACCAAACTCCTCTGTGATTAGCCAGGCCACACAGGGAGAGGGAATCAGAAATGCAGCCCGTGTACCCTGGCAGAATGGGCACCCCCTTGCTTTGCTCCTGCTCATGAGGAGTGGGATTTGTACAGTTCCCTGGCAGCTCTGCTCTTCAGACTTCCTATGGGCAGAGGTTTCATAAGTGTGAAACCTCTGGAGCTGGGGCTGCCCGAGTACCCTCACAGCCACTGTTGTGCAGCATTGCTGGTCAGTGGGTTTAGCCCAGCTTGACTGAGGAGGCCTGGTGCACGAGGTCAAAGGGAGTCAGTCAAAAGTACAAACACACTCGCTCCAAGCCTCCCCCTGTCTATCATGTTTCTGACGTGTGCCGTTTCGGGAGCTTGCGGATTTTCCAATGGCTGGTTTTCATTCTCTTCATATCTATGATCAGGGACTTCAGCTTTTACAAAGCACCAAATGCTTCCGTCTGCATTCCAAGGGCCCTCACCCCTCCTGATCTCAAATGCGGGGAGGAGGTTGGGATTGCTTTGTTTACCGTGCCAAAGAGTACATGCTGTAACAAGTCAACGTGGGCATAAATGGTGTGCCACAAACTTCACTCCGTGCCACTCAGGGAAGGACTGGAAGAACTGAATGTCTGCCAGCCAGTATAAAGGTAAGGTAGCCTGGGAACAGACAGTTCTGGTAGCTCTCTCCTGCAAAGCCTTGTAAGCAGCAGATCTCATCAGAACCAGGTAAAACACCTCTGTATTAATTTACTTATTTTGGTTTCAGCCTGCTACTGTTTGAGCTGGGTCATTCCTAAGTGAAGGGTGGGATTCAGGTACATCTCACCTGGCCTTCAGCTACTGTCCCAGATGGATATGGGACTCCCATGCATCCTGTGTCATACCTGCCAATCCTATGGAGATACCTGGGACAGAACACAGTACTCATAGTATACTGTATACAGACAAGTAAATCATCACCAAGTGTTTTTAGAACCGCTTGCACCAGGGTTTTGTGGTTTTAATCTGCATAAATTTGTGTTTACAAAAGAAATGTTTGTGTCCTAATATATGGGAACACACTCAAAGATGGTTTGTTTTGCTGTGCTTGCTAATAAATGCAGAATGGTAGCAACCACGATGAACCAAGATTCTTATGCCTAGCCTGTAGATGTTACCAAACCCCTAAAATCTTCTGCTCAGGTACTTCCTAGCACTCTAGACTGCTACATTCCTTCAACACAGCAGGTTTTCCTAGCAGTGTCTCATCACCACTTGACCGCTCTTGCCATCTGGCTACCTGGAGACCTATTTCACATTTATGATTTGGTGCCATTTGCTGGAATTCTCAACTATGTTACCAGCAGAGAGTGATTTGCTAAGTGCCCTTAGAACTTATCTTCTTGGTATCTCAGGGAGAGCCAGATAATGTTGATAAACCCCAAATTTATCTCATTTTATTCAACAGCCTAGTACAGTAGTTTCAGGTTTGGAAACCCATAAAGGGTCTAATAAAGTTGGGAAGGCATTTGGTCTGAATTCAGGACCCTGACTGGAATAATATGCTGAATAGGTAGGAATGACTTGAGTTTTGCTATACCTTTGATTTCCCCGAGGCAGCCAGACTGTTATATAGTAGAATTTTTACTGAATGTGCTCTCCTGTGTGCAGCCTGACCCCCTGAAGCTTGGTTGTTGGGGGGGATAAGAGTAGCAATGTGGGACATGTATATTTGTTCAGCTGGCAGCATGGGTCCGAGACATCCACACAGAGACAGGGCTGGAGATGGGCATCTTTGCAACATCTCTGGGGCAGGGACCAAGAGCCCCAGGGTGAATCAAGCTGGGGCTCCTGGGACATGGGTGGTGGGTGAGGACAGAAAAGCCATCAGTGCCCTCAGGGCCACAGCAGAAAAGTGTTTGATCCTCTTTTGTCAGTCACCATTGAAGCTGTTACCTCCAGGCATGAGAGGAACTACATCCATGAGAAACTTTGGAGGCTGTGAGATAGGTACCTCTCCTAACACCTTGGTGCAGCAGGAAGAAGGCTCAAGTTCCCTAAACCATCAGCAGGGTACCCTTTCTGGGTGTTTATTCTGAGAAAGGCAGGGCAAAAGAGTTTTCTGAAGCCTACAAGTAAAACATTTAAAACAAGATCCCTCACTGTCAGGTGAGAACTCTGCAGGGTGTGGGCAAAGTGCTGAATCAAGACCTGTCAGAACTTCCCTGCCTTTTGTCCTTAACATATTTCATCTGTGATTGTTTTTCACCTTCAAAAAGTTTCTTAATTTATCATCTTCATGGGATCTGATGTGGAAATACCAGCACTAATTACTCCTAATATAATTTTTTTTCCTGACTGGAATTTACATACTTTTTAAAGACTTGTCTGTCTCATTTAACCTTAGAATTGAATAGAGACAGGTCAGTAATGCAGAGAACTAGAAATACAATGAAATTTAAGACAGACATGAGGGAACCTCCTTTACTAACAAGCTAAGAGTAACAAAAAGAATAGCTCTAGCACACAGATTCTCTTTGAATTTTTTGATTCTTTGATTCTCTTTGAAAACCTCTCCAAATTACCTAACATCTTAAGTGCACAGTCCCCTCACTTTTAGCACAAAGCATCTAATATCCTAATGAGCCAGAAAAAAAAAAAATCAAGAGCTTTACACATAGAAATAGCAAGTAACTTAAAATACTAAGTGGCACTGTAAATAGTAAAATATCTCTTAAGAGGCATAAACCATGGCTACAATATCAAAAACAACTCTGAGAATTGACACACACTCAAGATGTCTTCCTACTAGGTTAATGACAATAGTGACGGTAGTGAGATTTCCAAAATCACTTTCTTCTTTTAGAGAGACCCACTTAGTGAAGAAAAGTGATGCTGGCAGGTGGACAAACTCCTTCAGTACAAAATGGTAGAGCTTGTTAATCTTTGCCAGCTCATTGTGTTTGCTCATGGTAATGGCAATAAAGGAAGACCTGCCACTTGGAATTATTTCTATAAAGGTACTATAATTGGCTTTCAGGCAGATGAGCAATATACTAAGTAGAATAATTTTTGGACTGTTGTTCCACCACCCACTTTTTATGTAAGAGAACACCTTACAGCCTGGACAGGGCCTGCTGTATCCCTGTTTATCTCCACATTGAGGGGCCATACATTATGATAAATTTGATTTTACCATTAGTTCACCTGCTCAGCAGCATAAAACAGCCCATAAGACAAATCAACAAAGGAAGATTTTAGAAGTGAGAATGCAAAGGGTTTCTTTTTATTGAAGTTTCATGTGTCAAAATATACCTCTTCCTTTTCCATCTCCTAAACAGCAGCAAAAAGCCAAAAGTGCAACAGGCAGGACAGAAATTAAGACAATGCCATAGCAACTTTGTTGCTTTTTCCCTGGATTAATGTCCTGCAGGGAAGGGCTCCAGCCATGGTGGGACCCCAGCTCAGGGCACCCACCAGCTGCACAGGAGCAACCCAGAGGAGGAGATGATCCTGCTCCTCCTGAAGGGGAGGTGTTGGTGCCCTGGGCCAGGTTTGACCTTCAGAGCCAGGGCAATGCCAGGGCTTTTGAAAGAAACCTGCAGGCAAAAGGCAAGGCTTGGGGGGGAAAAAAAATTGGAACAACTTTCAGAGATCTTTATTTTCAACTGCATTTTCCAGCTTATGTCCTCTTATTTCCAAGGCATACAGATAATACAATCCAGATGCTTTTCTGGCTATCAGTTCTTTTTTTTTCAGACAGGAAATGAAAAAATCCTTTTATAGTTGTTTCATTTCAACAAATGATTTTGCCTTCAGCTTTTTAACTTCTAACTAAATACAAAATGAAAATGAAAAGTAATTTCAACAAACAAACAAACTTTTCTTCCCAGAACATTTTGATATTGTTGCAACTTTCTCTCCCATTTTCACTGAGGTTTTATGTCAGAGAAAAAAGAAATAATTTCATTTATATCAGAAATATGTTTAATTGAAAATAGTGCCCTCTTTCAATGCAAAACAGCTTTTCTAGCAGCTTTACCTCCTGTGCTTTAAATACTAAAGTCAAAATACACTTTAAAACTTTTGCTTCTGCACCCCTGCAGAAGGCGTTTTAACATTTTAAAGCCTGAGATATTTAGAATGTAAATAAACAAGTGATAGGGGTATATTTTTTCTAACATTACACTGCAGGCTCTATGTTCTGTGCTCAAGAATGTATTTTACCAACCAGTTCCAACTGATTTAAATAGAATTCAGGCTTTGAAAAGCTTTAAATACTTAAGCAGCTCTGTGGGCCTAAAACTCACTCCCTCTGGTCTAATGTATAGTGATAATGGTAATTCAGGGATTACAGCACTGAAAATAGGAACAAGAAATACCACTCAAATTCAAGTAAAAACAGAGGCTAGAGAAGAGGGTTCAGTAACAGCCACCTGCACCTTTCAGCAATCTTTGCCCAAAGCCTAAAGGAAACTAAGTTTGAACTCCTAGGGAAAAAAGTGGAGGGCTTTCTTTAAGCCTGTCACAATTTATGCTTCTCACAATAATTTTTTTAATTGGAAATAGAAATGGCACAAAAATGCCACATATATCATATTCTGATGGTCTTACAAAAATCAGGAACAGAGAAATTACTGGAAATTGCATTTGAAAACCTCACCTAGGAAATTTGCCTGGTTCAGGAAACTTAGACGAGTTTCAGTTACAGCTGGACAGCTTTTTGCAAGCTGAACAAAGCTTCTGAATATTCAGGTCTCTGAATTTCCTCTTATTGATGAAAAATTTGGTTTTAATGTTTATACTTCTGCATATAAAATCAGATTTTTATACTTTAACCAGCAGTTTAGGCAAAACAGAAAGCTGAGCATGTAAAAAGGTCATAAAACCAGACACTGAATTTACTGGCTTTGGGCAGAATTAAAGGTTCTTCCCTTTGGGGCTTGAATATTGTCAGTTTTCCACACTGCAAAGAGCAAATACCTCAAAAAACTTCTCTAAGGGTCACAAGCCAGCTGTTCCTTTCTACCCCATATAAACTGCAAAACGCAACGGTACATTGCTTTCCCCCAATATTATTGCATTTTCATTGCTTTAGCAAAACTATTCTTCCCTCTCAATTTTCTGCTTTCTTTCTGCACAAATTCTCTATATCCCCTCTCAAAGCCAAGTTCAGTGACAGACATTCACCCATCGGCAAACAAAGCTGCTCTGCAATTGTGCTTGGCTGAAATATATCCCTGTGAGGTGAGCGAGATAATAAGGTTTTCATTCCTGTAGTGAACCCTTTGTGTGAGGCTGCTGCACTCTGTCCTGCAGAATTAACCTAGTCAAGAATACCAACAACAGCCACAATACCTAATGGGCTTGTAAGATGATTTGCATAATGAAAAATCTGTATTAATGTTAACTAATTAACTTGGAAAAATGACTTTTGAAAGAAAATATATTCTTCCCTTTGAAAAATAGTAAAATATGTGCAAAGTTCACATGATCACTTTATTGCCAAAAAGACTCAGTATCAGGCTAAGGTTGGGGGGAAAATTACTGTGTTAGAAAATATGGTGATCTAAAAGAAAAATGTAGGTCAAGTTGGAAAATTTTACAGGGGATCCAATAGGATTGTGAATTCTTTGACCAGAAATGTTTAAACTGTTATTTTCCATACAGACACATCAGAGACTTCGTTATCATCTGCAGGGAATTCAGTTTACCCAGGCTCAGAGGCTGGTACAGCCAGATTTCCAAAGATGGGGATAGCAGAGAGTGTGCACTGGGGACAAGACAATGGGGTTAATCCCTTGCACCAGGACACATGTCAACCACTCAGTACTGGTATTTGGGGGATTTTATACACCAATGCCCCTTCACTCCCCTCCATAAATGTAAATCACACACTGGATTATTAATCCATACCAGTGGATTAATAGCTGCTATTATTCTTGCAACTGTCCGCAAGAACCAGAAAGGAGGAGTTCAAGCAGGTTTGGAGCGACTCCCTTCAAAACATCTTACTCTCAGGAAAACAGAGATTTTTGTCTTCAGCCAGTTTGTATGTGAACATGAGAAGAGGTGTGGGTTGACACCTTCCACCTGCCAGTTCCTCTGGAGGGATGTGAAGGAGTGAAATACAGGCTGGGTCACACTGTATACCCTGGCTACCTGACCTGAGCATCTGGGCCTTTAAAACATGGCCCCCAAAAGAGAGAGTGAGGGGCTCTTGGCCTTCTGCCTACATTAGTTGTCTCTGAAAGTGGTGTTTATGGGTCCTGGTTAGCCTACTCATTGTGGTAAAGAAACTTCAGAAAGCATCCTGTCTGCTTGCTTTTGACATTTTGCTGCCTGCCACATCTCATCTTTTACTGACCTAAATTCACTTTTTTTGCAATCACTTCAGGTCATTCACAGAAGGCTGACTCCACCTTGAAGATGGAAATGTTTTAAATGCCAAACAACCTTGTGATTATTTACATGCAAATTTACATGGTATCAGTCATTTACATTATACGATAACGATATGCCCTTAACGATAAGGGCAGAATTAGGCAAAAGATCAAAAGCCAACATTTTCTGCCTGAAACTAATGTGCCATTGAAAAATATTCAAATAAACTGAGTTCAGGAAGAAAAATTGATATTTTTCACATGTCCTTTCCTCAGATATTGGACATGTAGCCTTCAAAACTACAATGAAGTTGCTACACGCTGCCTTCCTGTGGCTTCTGGAAATATTTTCAGTCCAAGTTTCAACATAAAAATCCGCTACAGCAAAGCAGTAGTTCCTGTGTTCCATTTACAAAATAATCCTCTCCCTCAGCTCATGGAAGCATTCCACTAATTTCTTCACATTCTAAATCTTTAGATAACTCTAGAGGCTGGTACTGCTCATAGCACAACAACAAAAACAAAAGTGCTTTGATTTTGATAGCACAGGTCAGATCCTAAGGCAAGGCATTTTATAGGAAATTTTAAAAACTGGTAATGAATGCAATAAATAAATGTATTCTCTTGCCCTCCCCCATATATTTATTCTCTTTTCTTTATTCTTTTGTATTATCAACATACAGTATTTTAGAATTTTACCTTTTTTATCCTCCTGTCCTATTTCTGAATTGCTCCTTAGCACTCCTATGCAAGGCCAAGTTCTCTTTCTTTCTCCCAGTTATCAGAAAAATTGTGTTATAAGAGGGTCCTGATTACTTGCAACCTGTTTTTCCATTCTGCAGTATTTTAGATTTACCTTGCATGAACAAATTCAGAGTTATTCACAAGTAAAAGCAAGAAAAGATCTCTGTCTGCTTGATTTTCCCTCAGAGACAAGAAGAGCCAGCGAAAAAGTAAATTGTATTCACTGGGAAGCAGAGTACATTTTCTGAGTTAGTGGCAGTTCTCAGGGAATTAGTTGTAGTAAATTGCTCAAGTTTCACATGCCAGTGGGCATGGAGTAAACTCAGTGGTAACAATCAGAGAAGGGAGGATTTTTCTCTCTCAACAAAAGGGAGGTAGTTGGAGAAAAATAATACAAAGCATTTGTTCAGTGAAAGACTTGTATATAGGAAAAGCAATTTTTGGTGTAGCAGTGGGACATCATGAGGCAGTATCCCTGCACTTGCAACATTGCACACTGATCTGAATAGAGCCCTACCTCAAAAATATATTAAACATTATGAGCAATTTAGGGAAAAAGAACATGAATAGGAATTAAAGAAACCACTATATACATTTTATATATATATACATATATATGTATATATATGCACACATATAAAAAAATTATTATACAATGATTCCTGGTAAAAGGACAAAATCATAGCCTATAACAAAAATTTCTGTAGATACCAGAAAAGGAAGGATCTATCTTGTATGATGTCAAAGGTTATGAATGGTCTGGTGAACATGAGAGTAAATAAAACTTGTAAGATTATTTTATTCTGTGGAAAGCATTTGAAAAGAATATATGAATTTGGGGATATACATATATTTTCAAAGAAGGGGCCAAGTGACCTATTAAAATTTATCTCACTTGGAAGATTCTGACAAATAGATCCAGGCAATGGAATGTCATTAACTTCAAGATCATTGATACTTTTCAACAACAGAAGTTAATCTGGCACCTTGTTCCTGTATTTAAAAAAATAAATTATTAATATGTACATTATCATTGCCTGAATTATTTTGGATGATAACAATTGCTTTTATAGTGGGCATCTTTTGGAGCTAACTTGGTACAGGCAATGCTTTGACTTAACTGTCTAACACAGCATGCTCTTTGGAAGAGTTATCAATATACATATTTTCATTTTACATTTTGTCCTTTTTTTTCCTTTTAAGAGGGTGATTATTGGAATTTACCTTTATATAAGTTTATTGAAAATTAGGCTAAACATCAAGTATTCAGTTATGCAGGATCTTGGAGAAAAAATAGATTAGCCACGAAATCAGACAGTTGCTGCCACAGTGGGTCTCCAGCACATCTTCAGACTGTGCACTGACTCTCAAATTGAGCAATTTTGTGTGATGATATTCACACTGTCCTTTATCTCATCCTGAGTAGTGCAATACAGTGCAGAAAGCGCTTCCATCTCCTAGGGAGAGAAATTACTTTTCATTTTCTGTGTGAATAACTGACTATTTAGGTCTTGAATTCATCTACATACCTTACCTTTCCTGTGCTAATTAGAGGCGTGCTCTCGTTAGGTACCATCTGCAGGCAACTTAGAGAGACAGGCACTTCTGCAGGGTGATTTCTCCCCTCTCACACACTGTTGAGGATTTGAGAAGGACTTGAGAGATTCCTGCAGAGAGAGTCTGTGACAACTGCACTCCTAAAACAAGCATCTCAGCTAAATGCCTGAAATTACTTGGAAAGGGCTCTGTGGCATCCAGTTCATACAACTCCAACCATTTATGTCTGTGGACCCAGTTATGTGTCCATGATTTACTGGTCATTATTAGAGGGAGAAGGTATCTCCTGGCAAGGCTAAATCTACTAGATAGATGTTTTACATAGATGGGATGGGTCATGCTTTAGGGGTTCTGTCTTTTTCGGTCAATGATAGAGTGTCTGGAATAACTACCTCAGACCAGGGACATAACTTTTAGATGGATGAGAGAAGTCCCATCCTAAACGATAACGGAAAGTATCAATTTGGGAGCTTAATAATCATCTTTTAGCTTGCCCAGAAGGATAAAATGGGCAGCAGGATGAAAACTTCACAGTAATGTTATGTGAGTGTCATTTGAAGTTATTAGGCTCCAATTTGCCTGAAGAGTGGGAAAATAGCTCAGTCTTCATTGCCGTTAACTCAATTACTTCCAGCTGTACCACAGATTGTATGCCAGAGCACTGAACACTCACTATACAAATTTTATGTGATGAAACAGGTAGATTAGATACTGACTGGATAGAATGCAACTGAAATCTCAACTTAATTGTGATGCCATGATAAAGGAAAAAAATATATTTAACTGTAGATGCTTTGAATCCATTAAGAGAAGAGATGGGGAAAGGACCAGTATTGTTTAAGTATGGGATAAAGACTACAGGTTAAGGACGATTTTAATGTCCTCAAATCCTGATCGTCCGAAAGGGACTGGAGATTGTCTGATTATCCCTTCCTTTCTTAGTCCTTGTCTAAGTGGACATGGAGACTGTAAATGTTTCTTCATTCCTTTTAATATTTTTTCCATTTCATAACAATAAAAATTTTTACCATATTTTCCTAAAAATCTCTTTTAAAGAGGTGTCCTTCCTTCCTCCCTTCCATACCATGCTGTTTCTCCTAGACTTCTATTGATTTCCATGCTGTGCTGCTTAGCTGGTTACTTCAACCTCAGTATAAGTTTTTGCATATGTCTCTACTCAGTCGAATTCAACTTTTTTCTGGTCATTCCTTACCTGTGAGAATTAATTTTTTTTTGCATCCTAGGCCAGAGCTCTGGCAGATCTGTAGGCCATAAAAGATGGTCTATTAGATATGGTTGCAAAATGGTTGTGTATCCTGTGGTAATCGGAAGTGATTTACTTATTTGAAAATTAATAGTTACTTCCATAAGCTTTTCTTAAAAAATTAGTATGCAAAAATCCCACTTTATGGAATAGAAAACTCTAACTATTGTCTAATCCATTATTAAATTCTTCTTTTATCTGGGAACATGTGGATTTAGACGTAATATAACAGCAGAGACTGCTGGTGCTTCTTAGCATTTTTTCTTTGTTGATAATATTCATAAGGGGATTCCTACATTTGCATGATTTCACCAGTAGCAAGATCTTTAACTTTTCCTCAGTAAAGTGATAATTTCCTTTATGTTCAGAGAAACACCTGTCTTAGATGATTTACTCCATGTTTGCTCAACACAGAAGCAAGAAATAGCAAAAACCTACCACCTAAAACAATCCTACATAAAGCTTTTAAATTTTTTATTCTCTATCTCACACTCGTGTTCTGTTTGTTTCATAATGATCTGATTACTGGTGTTTTTGTTACCAAGTTCAAATATCTGTATGGTTTGAAAAGTGAAATAGGAAATAAGTAATTCACTCTGCTTTATAGAGGCATTCCAGAAAATGGTATATCATCTTTATACAGACAGTTTCCCAGTAAAGTCAAGCTTAGAAGAAACTGTAATGGTTCTCAAATGACTAGTTGAGGAGTATAAAAACTACCCTCCAGAAATTCTGTTTCTATATTGCAAAGAATTAAGCTATTGGAAATCAAATGTAGTCTAGACATGAAATTCTCATGGAAATTGCCATTTCCTAAAGCTATTCCTTTAGGGTCTAAAAATATTGGATACTGCTGTCTTGAAGTGTAGTGCAATTTTTATAGCATACGACAGCATTTTAAGACTATGCAAGATAAATAACCCATGAATGCTGTCACTGCTGCCTAGAATCACCAATTCACTTACCATGGGTCTTCCTGAATGGATTTTGGCACTAGCCTTTATGACCGACTCCAAGTAGTTCTTTTCATGTCTTTAACATGTAGATTGCTAGCCTGGGAAAACATTTACCTTTTCTACGCTGCTTTGCAATCCAAATGAACTGCTACTTCTGTAGCTTTCAGAAGTCATTTAAATTAGTTCCCCAAGCAGGTGAAGCAGTTCTAAGGCAGTTTATAATGCAGATTTTCTTTAAGGCTGCATTCCAGCTGTGTTAAATGTGGAAGCTTACTGGTATGGGAGCTAGCAGGTAAGCAACCTCCTACCCCAGTCCCTCTGAAAAGTCTTGATTTTTTTTATTTTTAATTCAAATTCAGGTAGTCATTTTTACACAGAACTTTTATGGCCTACTTTAATTGGCACTTTTCTCAGCAGGCTTAGTAAATTGGACTCTTAGTTTTTAAAGGTAACAAACAATAGGGTCTGTTGCTTCAAGCATTCCTTTAAACTAAGATTTTTATTTATTTAAATAATGCATAAAGTGCATAAAGGCTTTGTAAGACTGGACTTACAATGACTTGTTCTTAATATGGAAATCAAAAGCAAATGTGGGTCTGATGTCTCACTCCAGTAGAAACGAGTAAGAAGCATCTTCTAGTAGTTTATGCATGATGGACAAACTATTTCTAGATAGACTAATTAGAAATGGGTACTGATCTATTTCTGATTTCTTCAGAAGTGATATGTAAGCCAGTAAGAGGCAAAGAAAATAAACAAAAAAGGCTTCTGGAATCCTTGAATTGATTGCAATACAGGGCAAATATTGGTCATAACCTTTTAGCATCTACATCTCAAAACTTCCTTCCAGTGTACTAATAGTTATAGCAAAGCCATAATGAATTTTAACTCTCCATGGCTTTACAAACTGGGTGGGGGGGAAAAAGCAGACTTACCAGACAAGTTTTAAATGCTCATGAGAAAGAACAGATTTAACTCCAAGGTCTCAGAAAAAAATCCTTGAAATCAAAGTCTGAATCAGGTTGGTACATGCAAAGGTAAGGAGAACAAAAAGCCTATCAATCGATTACACTGTGGAGGACCATTGGATGGGAGGTTTGATTAAACTATTTTTTAAGAGGAAATGCCGATTTGTTTAAAAAAAAAATAAAAATACCTATCAGAAACTGGCAGGGAATATAGCAGTCTTAAAGAAATTTATCTAGTCCACATTGACTGGTCAAATACTGTTTCTCAGACTGGGAAATGGTGGTAGTAGCAGTAGAAGAGGCACCGATTTCCCTATTCCTCCTTGCTGTGCTCCAGTAAAAGACAGCTGAAAGTGATTTTGGCTGCCCACACCTGTGCTACCTGTCTCTGCTGCACATGTAGAGATTTTCCAGCTGAGAGATGGGAGGGGACTGTAACTCCTTCAGTCACCCCAGACAGAGAGGGCAGAGCTTATTTCCAGGTACTCTCCTTCCTCCTTCCTTGTTCTCCTCTGCCTCCTTTTGCACAACATGTTGCAAAGGAATAACCAGGAAAGAAAGCCTCCACCCCCATGAGACTTGTGTGTATCTTTGCTTGGGGCAGTGATAGGTTTCTGGGTTCGGGGTGAAGGCCAAGACTCTTAATGAAAGTTAGCTTTTGCTGGTCTGTATCATCTGTCATATTCTCTACCCTGTATTATTCTCTGTAACAATGGCTAACAAAAACATTAGTATATTAGGAAAAAAGTGGGTGGAGAACATTTACATGGATTTTGCATGTCTACCACATGAATAAAACCCAGGTGGATTATATTTCCTTAACAGAAATGTTCTGGCCTGTAAGACACATTCTGGTACAAAAAAGTAGAGTCTGTCATCTGAGAACAAGAAGTCAGACTTGCTTAGATGCAGTGGTCCTGCTACCCTAAATGACAAGAATTAAGGGGTCCAGTGCCTCTTGTACTCTCCAGTATTTACAATGGGAAAGTTGGTTAAGTTCCTGTTCTCTGCTGTTGTGGTGAGGATGTGTGCTTCTCTCTCTTCTTCCCAAATGTGCTTTGAACCTGTCCATATGGAAAGGATCCTTTCCCAGATGACCACATAAGTGCAGATGAATAGGCCAGTGGGCTTACTCTTGCTAAAGGCATGATTCCAAATATCTGCTGTATTAAGGACTGTGGGTTCATTGGTATAAATCTGCAGACATGCACCAGTTAATTACCCACATTGTATGGGTTTTCACTGGTGCTGCTTCGGGATGAGATAAGCTTCAGAAGCATCCTGTGCTGTTGCTGTTGGTTCAAACTGGAGTTTATGTTCCCAAACCTTTTTTCCCTCGGGCTAGGAGAGGAAGGGTGTCTCTTTCTTTGCTCATTTGTTAAAGCTACTGTTTTCAATATGTACATCTGATAAACAGGAATATATCTCTCTTGACATAAACCCATTTCGCTCAGACTGATTTAGCTTTCACATTGGAAGATATAACTTTAAAGTGCATTGGCATAGAATGACATTAAAGACAATGAAACGTGAATGGCAATCGGGTAAATAGGAAAAATCTTATTTACGAATTTTTTCAATGCATATTGTCATAGTAGCTTGGTAAGGGATTAGAAAGATTTAAATATAAATTAGATCTGTCATTCTCAAAATGAAAACAAGTTAGTTATTCAAAATTGTAGGGGGAAAAAAAAAAAGGCAAAAGAGCCTTCTGTGTTGCCTTTAAAAGCTTAGATCTGAGCCCTGGAAAGCACTGAGTGCAAGCCACATTGTAGGAGGCCTCCCAGGGGAGAGTTATGCTGCTCCTCAAAGTATTTTCTTAGCCTGCACAAAGAAGCACAAGTCAGAGGTAGCCTTGCATATGCAAACGTGCCAGAAGAGGAAAAAATTGTAACTGCAGGAATGTGATGCTGTGTCCAAACTAAAAGGTCTGCAGAGACAGCAACAGCAGAGCTGCTCTGCAAACAAGGTGAGGGACTGAAACCTGCCAGTTTGTATAGTGGCAGCTTTGGGGCTTAGAAGGTGCAGTGAGGAACTATTCCACACTGAGACCATCTCAGGTCCTAAAAATAGGCCAGGCAATCTAAAAATGTCCTATGCTGAAAAAATACCCTGCAATTTTTCGTGCTTTACCATTTAAAAATCCAGGTTGGTGTCTCTGTATTTCATTGTACCCCACAGATAAACTGCTTTACTTGGAAATAAAGGTGAGCACTCATTTGGCCTCCATAGCATGATACAGACTTGCCCACAGAGCATCAAATGCCCCAGTGGACAGTGGGAGCTGTCAGTGGCTTGAACTGCTGTAATACAGAAGAGGACTCTGGTGCATCCAGGACATACTTCCACCTGGAAAGTTTATGCACACATAGGAAGGAAAATACTCTCTCAGATTAAACAACAGTATGCTCCCAAGCTCCCTGGTTTTCTTGTATGCTTAATGTACATCCTGAGGGCAGTGCAATGATCTCCACGTCTCTTCCCAGTGCCCTGGTTTCCACAGTACAGAAACCTGGTGACAATGGCCAGAATGACAACATGCATTCAGGTCAGTTCCCTGGCACAGATGCTCAGACAAGAAGACTGGAGGATGTCTACAGTATGTACTTGTTGGTCAGATCTCTTGCAGACCCCAGTCCTAGAAAAAGATTTACAACCTCACTAGCATCTAAAGTGACTCTTTCAAGCAAAGGACAACACAAGTGATAGTTGCTTATAATGTCCCACCTCTATAGGTAGCTGAACCCCAGATGGGGGGACTGGATGGAGTTTAGTCATAGTTCTCCAAACAGCAGTTTGAATTCTTTAGGCTGGAGCTGGCAAAGAACTGTGGAAAATATTTAGAAAATCTTGACTAAAGAGAAATAATTGGTAAATCAAGACAAAGGCAATTGACAAAGTCATTCCTAAATGAGGAAAGCCAATCTTGGATGTGCACAGGGCATACCAAATGCACTTGGTGCTAACCAGAACTACCAGTGCAACCTGAGCTCCCATAGCTTACCTGCAAGAGACACAACACTGCCTGGGTCTGACTGCATGTGAGGGCAATGCTCACCAATGGCAAGAATCCTGGGAGCAAGTTAGGGGACTCAGCCCCATCTTGTGAAGGGCTGAAGGAAAAGAGTGTCCAGAGTGATGTAAATTGGAGGATGGGTTCTGTCCCATGGCCATGGCAGGTGAGCATGATACAGAGCAGGTCCTTCTGCCTAGGGTTTGTGGAGGTTAGATTGGGCACTGGAGAAATGAGGGTTGGAGCTGGGGATGTGCTGGAATAGAGAAAGAGGACCTGAGTGAAGGGTGGCCTTTGGCGAGGGATATGGCGTGTGCAGGGTAGGATCTGACATGTGTGACTGGGGCTCAGGGAACAGCTGCTGAGAAACAGGTTACAGGTGCCTTAACGACTTGCTCCACTGAGAGATGAAGTGGCTGGTGCCAAGGAGGTGGGATTTATCTCAGTGGAATCAGACTGGCAGGA
This sequence comes from Corvus brachyrhynchos, assembly GCF_000691975.1. NCBI lineage: Eukaryota > Metazoa > Chordata > Aves > Passeriformes > Corvidae > Corvus > Corvus brachyrhynchos. The sequence continues at coordinate 941,806 of NW_008240033.1, read as the reverse complement.
GAGCAGGAGATGTGTGGACAGAAGGAAAGGGAGATCCCACATCCTCAGATCAGTCCCCTACCTCCCATCACCCCCACCCATGTACTCTCAGACTTGAAATCAATTTTGCTGAAATCACAGTGTTGATTTTTGCCACTCATTAATAATGGGATTAGTTCCTCCACGCTTCATTCTTGGATCAGCTGAGTTCAATCTTTGCTTACACTGCTTGGAAGCTTTCCACCAGCTCTGCCTTTGCACATTATGCATCCTACTTTTTTATTTATGGTGTATCATGGTATTTGCATATCTTTACCAGCTTCTCTTCCTATCTGGGAACATATCTCCTCTCTCACTAGCTGCCAGCTGTGGCTCTTCTATTACTTCATCTTCTCCTGCTGCTTCACAGCCAGCAGGAACTCCTAATTTGTGTTATATCAAAGTGAAATCAGGAGGACCCAACAGCCATACCCTTAAGACTTGAAGTAGCACAGAAATGTTTAGCACCAGTTTATTG
>NW_008240033.1:914310-941290 GCF_000691975.1 Corvus brachyrhynchos | reverse complement strand
CTGGTGGCTCTTCTCCAGTTGCTAATGGACAGATGTCCACCTCATAAAACCCCAAACAAAAACTAATTCTGTTGCTGGCAGCCTCAGCAGGGACACATCCAGGGGGCAGAGAGGCTGTTCCTACACTGAGCAGTATCCCCAAAGAAAAGCCCAAGAGTACTGGAGTGAATAATTTGCAGGCCACCCCTCTGTGAGGCTTGTTGTGAGGATGGGAGCCTTCTCTACCAGCAACTCTAAGTCCTGTTTTGAAAGAAATAGTTTGATGATAGAAGCCAGGGGGATGTTGCTGGACATAGGAGACAAACTGGTAGGTTAATGAGGTGTGAAGAATGGTTTGACCATTGTTCTCTGCACCTCTTTTCTTTTTGTTTCCCATACTTCTGCAGACCCATTTTTGTAGCTCCTCAGGCTCCTTGGCTTTATTCTGCTCTGTACCATCACTTCCACCAAGTACAGTAATGCTTCATTCAAATGTTGAGAATTATTTCTCTTTATTATTTAATACTGCACCCAGCAAGGGATGGCTTGTTCTGTGAGGAAACTCCTATTTGACTAGGGAAGTGAATGCTAGACCAGAAGATGAGCGGTAAAGATGCTGGATAGGATTCTGGCTGTAAGAATGCTGTGGAGTGGATCCTGCATCATAAAGATGCAACATTACCGGAGAGAAAACCACTGCTACTTGTGAAGTGGTAAAGCCTTGTAGTCCGTGGCTTGGGCTGAAACAGCAATGGCTACCATGAGTCTCTCTGCAGTAATTTGACCTATATAGTTTAATTACTGTTTATCTTATTTTCCTTGTTATTCTGACACATAAAGCTGGCTGCCTATTTTCCATGAAAAAATGGCAGGTGGAAGAATTAAACACAGACAAAACCAGATTTTAACACTGAATTTGAAAATTCCAAAACTTTATTTTCTTTTTTTTCTTAACTTTTACCAACCAATATTGATTTAAAGTTTTTTATGCAAACTAAGAGTAACGGATATAGTAGCATTTTACTGAGGAAAGATAATGTGAAAATGTATAATTTGAAAAGTTCTACCTTCTTTCTTCATCATAGCAAACTGCTTTAGAATATCTTTTCTCATAATTTTAGAATAGTTTTATAACTAATTTTTTTAAATTTTTTTTTCCAAAATAATTATTTAAAATTTTGTTCTACAGTTGACCTCAAAAAAAAAGATAGCTGAATATTTGGATTATGTTCTAATTTGGAGGATTTGTCATTATATACATTTAAGGAGGATATGTCACAAAGTACTGAAAACTTAGTAAAAAATATTGCACAAAGAAAACATGATGTGTGACATCTAAAATGACAAAAACCTTTCAATATAGAAATACCTGTATTGAAACTGAAATTGATTCCAAAGACAAAATTGTTTTTATGCCAGGGAAGTTGAAAAATAGCTTTTAAATTGCAATATTGAAAGTATAACAGAGGGTCCACAGCTAAAAATGACCCTAATGTGTGGCACCGCCTGCCATTCCTTTGGTGTGGGAAGCCCTCAACCAACCCAAAATGCTGCGTGAGCATAATCAGAGCTGGGAGTTTAATGAGAGATTGGTTGGTTGTTTAATTATAAAGCTCCAGTGGTTCTGCCTGAATCTCTGTGAGACAGTCAGAGGGTCAAATGTGGCACTCAGCTCAGTGACCTCCGAGCATGGCAATCTTGGTATCTGTTCTCCAGCACAGGATCTCTTCTGTGACCTTGTTTCACACTCTGTGTGAATGCATCACCTGGGGATACTCTAGATTCTGGCAAAGCAGAACATGGTTTTGCTCTCCCCACCCCATTTTTTTTACCTCCATTGGACAAATCCCTGCTACATTGAAAAGCAAAATTAAGTCAAACTGTATTTTCTTTTTTTAGAAAAAAGGAACTCTTTCAAAGAATTAGTTCAGTAAACTACAGAACATGGTGCAAGACCTCTGATGGGTAATACTTGTACTACTTAACCGCAATCAGCTGTGTCAGGAGACACCTTTCATCAACTATCCTATAATTACCCTAAGGCTTTCACCAAATGACAAATCCCAATTGGCTGGGCCAGAGCCCTGCCTTTCTAGACAAGAGTAATAATTTTGTCCACTCACTTGTTCATTCATTTCAGCAAGCCCTGACCTGTGGAATCATTGAGGTAAGTATTTACTGATTACTTTTATGCTGTTTAAGTTTTTACTATTTTTATACGCAAATCTTACAGAGGGAGGGTAAAATTTGGTAGGACTTTCCAGAAAGATTGTCAGGAGTCATGAGGTGTAATAACCTCTTACCTGTTACATACACTGAACTGTGTGTGACACTATCAGCTGTTTCTCTTTCAGTGTATTTTTTTTTCAATACCAATGATTCATTGATCTATTACACACACAAAAAATTACTTATTAACTGTACATGTATAGCTGTCAGAGGTATTGAGTAAAATCTATGTCTCCAGACAAACAAAACTGCTAAAACAATCTTATTTTAAATAAGTCTTGTTTCAAGCTTTTTAGATTAAGTCATTAGTCTAGGCAATTTTTCTCAGGGGGTGTGAATAGGTTTACTTTACAGGTGAGAGTAGGCTAATAGGGATTTTTGTTTCTTTAGGAATCTATTGGTATAAATTTATGCTCAGGAAAATTTAATATGAAGTTACTTCTCCCTAGTGAATGCTTCTAATCAGGTGTGAATGAAAAGATGCCTGCATGTTTTCAGCCTTTCAACTCAGGTAAATAATATGTTGCAGTGTAATAGTTATTTTTTACATGAAGCCACAGGCAAGCAAGACAATCCACAAAGTACTTGAGGCAAGAGGTTTGAGTCAGAGTTGCATGTAAGCAATGGAGCACGTGCTGGGCAATCCCACACAGGTGAGGGCTGGCATGGGTGTTCACTATAGCCTCCCAGGAGGGAAAATCTGAATGAGGATGTGGGCACCAAGAGACAGGCCTGACTGGCACACACTGTCCAAGTCCCAGTTCCCAGGGAAAGTGGTCCAAACTCACTCTCTCAATATGTTAGATGTTAAGGTCTCTTAACCTTAACACCAGTAGACCTAACTGTTTCTGTTTAGTCAAAGTTTGTGAGGGCTTGCAGGTTGTCTCGGAAGTGGTGGTGGGGTCAGGTGTGGGAAAGCACCAACTTTGCCACCCTAACTATGGCAGGTCCAAACAAAAAGAACTCATTTCCTCTGCTCAGAGCCACAAGCCCTGACTTCAGTTCCTGCACTGTAAATCCTTTTCCTTAGGCTTTCTCCAAGGGTTATGCTAATGTTCTTGCTCAGGCAGGCCAAACTGCACTCCTTTCTTCTTTTTAGTTGAACTGTTAATTCTCTGCATACCCGTTTCCCAAAACAATGCTCGATAATGCTAATGCCTCCTTCATAAATCACTGGTTTTCTGCATAGCTTTGTACTCACTTTGGTTTTGAGATTTTGACATCTGTTTACCCATCTCTCCCACTAATCTCCAGGGATGGGTGGCAATTAGACCAGCTCCTCAATATTAGTAGGTTTATCAAAATAACAAAAGGGTATGTGAGGGCTGTGAAGGAACAGCAGGTGAAAAGAGACACAGCAGGAAAGAGAAATTACTCTTGAGGCAAGGTTTATTTCCTTATTGCAGTTTTGTATTTTTGTCAGATTTTATTTATTTATATACAATAGTGGGAGAAAGGAATATGGAATGAATTACAGTCCCAGGAGAGGAAGATTAAAAAGAGAGAGCATTCAGATATTGCAGAAGAGAACTTGAAACTGCATACTGTGAAGACATATGTTAATGTACAAACTGGTACGGAGGTTAATAATGCGTATTTATTTCTATGGATAATTCGTTTTGAGGACCCCTCCTCCCCGCTACCCACCCTCCTGTTGCTCTAGCAGCACACACTATAGAGCGTGGCTATTGAAAACCCAGGAACAATTTCATCCATGCAGGTTTAATTTATCCCAGGGATGTCTCTGCTCCCTTATATTTGAAAGGGAAAGTCACCATCATCTTTCTTGAGGATTCTACTTTTTCTAAAAAAACCAGCACAATTTTGTCAAACAGTTTCAGATACAGAATTGACTGCTGTGTTAATTTTAATACTGCAATACTTTCAAGCATTATGCAGAACTCTGTCCTGGTCTCTTCTGCAGACATTCTCCAGAACAATCTCACCTTTTCCAAATGTGCAGTTACTTTTGTACAGTGTAGATATGGTTTTTTTCTTTCATAATTCCTAGATTAGTATAATAGTTTCTTGAAGGGGAAATACATTTTTACCACAGATGTGAAAAGCTACCTGCTTGTATAAAAATGTACTGCAGTTATTTCTGTGCTGCATGTTGGCTTAGAAGGCAAGAATGTATATTTTTATGTCCAGGTCAGATTTCTGGTTTTCAAAACAGTATTCATAAGGGAGATGATGATGATGATGAAGTGCTTACTAATAGTGGATTACAATCCTCCATGTTATGGGCCTTTGATACTGTCTATACACTTGTAGGTATAACATTCTCTTGTTTGGAAGAGCACCCTGAGAAGATCTAGTACAGTGCTTAGGAAGCCTGTTCTTGTACTGCAACGTGCACAGTGATCTACACTAGAGCTCTTTGCAAATATTGCTGTCCAAAAAAATTTAAAATTACGCTGGAACACATGATGCTGCAGAAAATCTGACATTGGGCATCTTAAGTAATATTGCTGGCGGGTGTTGGACCAGGTGACCTTTAAAGGTCCCTCCTAATGCAAACCATTCTATGACTCTATGAAAAATTGACCTACTACAAGAAGTAGTCAGAACAAAGAAGAGGCTGAATATACAAGCCCAAAGAAAATCAGGTTTGGGCCTTCTGTTTGTGTTTATTTTTTTGAATAATTCAAAAAAATTCAAAAAATTTTTGAATTTTTTGAATTCTAATTAGAATTATTCAAGAGGTTTCAGTGTAATACAGTGAAAAACATATTTGACTAAAAACAAACCAAAGAAAACCACTAGATGCTTTTAAAAACTGGGCTGTGATTTTCCCAATAATTTAGATTAGGATAGCAGTGGCGTAGTACAGTGATCCAAATATGCTTCCAGGTTGTTCTCACCTTTAATTAACTGTATATGTATATTTGTGGTCAATCTATATTTGTGATAAATATACAGTTATATTTTTTAAATACTATATTGACTGGTAATGCATTTTTCTTGCTTTAGAGAATATGTTTGCACTCGTTTTGCCACAAAATACTAGAGATTCAGCAGACAGTGAACATTTTGCAGAGCAATCTTAGTGAGATGGAATACTTTGCAAAGTCACACATGATGGACTCTTTATTTTGTCCCCAATTCCTCTGCAATGGAAACTGTCATTACAAAATTTGCGTTCTGCCAAATCTACTTATACATAATACAGCAAAAGAAATTTTTCCAAGTACTCTCAGAAATGTATTCAGATAATTTATTTGGCTAACTTGCTAAAAACCAAATCAGAAAATCAATTAACAGGCTGTTACGGTATTAAGAATTTTTATAAAATCGAGAATTAGAACTTGCAAGAGAAAAACAATGAGAATGAAGAGAATAGAGATTTTCCTGATATGTGAAAGTAATCATGGAACACTGCAGCAGTCATCATAAGACTATGAAAATAATTGGGACATAATAGTAAAAACTTGTAGTTTAACTCATTTAAATAAAATGAGTTAAAACCATATATTTAACTCATTTAAATAATTAAAAAGTTGTTTGACTACTTTTGCATACATATTTTTAAGGAGGGTTGTCTACAATCTGGATGCTCAGTTCGTGACCTTTACATCACTGGCATATTTTGATTTTTTTTCCACAGGCAACAGTCAGGAATTCTGGCACAGAATTTTTTAGGGAGGTTTTTTCATGTCTTCACGTATTCATTGCCCTGTGCTCAGAAACGGAACTCAGGAATGGGAGCAACCAATGATGAAACAAATGACTTGGCAGCTCTTGATGATAAGGACAGCCACAGCATTGGGGTGTAGTTTGATAAGCATCTTTTAAACCAGACATGCTGACTAAACTAGCCAGTTTTGCTGGTTCACGTACCTAATCATAAAAATCCCTTCCTCTCCTCTATTTCAGCTGAGGCATTTTCAGCCTCAACAATTCATTATGTGGCCTCATTAACAGTTGCCTCAGCCCAACTGAGAAGATTAAACTGAAATGAGGGTGGAGTTTTAAAAACACTGTCAAGATCAGTGCTTAAAAAATTCTGACTTCACAGAGAAGTGAAGCTTAGTGCACTTGTAACAATGAGGCTACATCCTCCATGCAAATATCACCCTTCACAGATTAAACCTGCCATCAGCTGTGTAGCACAGACAGTTCATACTTCCAGAGGTGGACCTTCTTTTGTGGAGCTTTCTATACCTCACAAATGTTAATGTTATCATCACAACACCCATGTGTGTTTGGGTTAATTGAATGTCATTGCGTCCTCTTTAAGAAATGCCCAAATGATGAAAATGGGGTGTGTAGCATAACTACAACATTATTCTTTCCTTTTTTCTGTGGCTGTTTCATGACCCTGACACCTGTTTGCGATGAATAAACAGCCTCTAGCCAGAATATGCATCTCTAAAAAGAGCAGGAGGGCTTAATTTGAAGTCGCAACAGTGATACTGTTCCCTTCATCCAGAAGAAAGACCCCCTCCAGAAAAGAATGGAAAGGAATGGGGCCATTTCCTACAGTAGCACCACCTGGGGCACCCAAGGACAGAGCAGGACAGATGTCAGACACATTGACTGTTTTCCACTGATCTATAAAAACTATGTGTTGACCTCAGACAGCTCTTTCCCAGCAGTGTGGGCTGATTTGATCCTATTTAGAGAAACTGTGTATGGCTGTATCAGTATTGTTGGTAACTTTAAAAAATGCTTTGGATTCTCCTTCAGGTTTGTACCAAGTTTAAATATGTTAACATTTAATTTAATATACCCTTAGTTTGTTCCTCTGCTCCTCAGAAGTCTATTCTATTTTTTTCTTAGGATTTAATCAGTGCTGAGCTCTTCACAGAAGCTAGAATTGAGTGTCCTTAGATATCTGTACAACTTTATGTTCTCATAACCTTCAGATAAAGGAAAATACTTGTCCTGAGAACTTAAGTTACACTGTCTAATACCTTATTTTGTCTGCAACATCAAGAGTTATTTCTACAGTAAAGTAGCTAATGTTTATATGAAAACAAGAGAATAAGGATTAAATCCTTAATATTCGGGTCCTATCTGCATATTTGACCACGTACCTTACATCACAGACTCAGGCATTTAAAGACTTAAATGCAAAGATTTAAAGAGCTAGATTCTTCTGTCCCATCAAAACTGCAGTTCTACATGCTGACTTCTGTATCCGTATTTTCTGTGGCATAGGGAAAAGACCAGCCAATTTTCACATAGGTTTTTTTTTTTTTTTGTTATTATATAATTAATTAATAGGTAATAACATATTGTTGGCAATGAAAGAAACAGTTAATAAACACACGAGAAATGTGTAATCTATAATCTAAAATTATAATTACATTGATGATGTTAGCACTAGAAGTGTTCTTACATGCTGTTGTTCAACAAGATAGCACAATTCAGTAACACCTTCTGCCTCAGAAGTCATGAAGAGCATGCCTGCTTTCGTGTGTTCAAACTAAAAGTGAAAGTGCAAGATTTTACAGACTTGCTTGAAATTCAGTAAGTGTAACTAACACTATTAACATAAGAATGTCAGATACTCTTTTTGTTTATTGGCTTAAGTTTAATGTTAGCAGATCTGACTTGACTAAGTCAGATTAATCTGTAATTATATCAAGTAATTATATCAGTAATTATATCAAGGCTGAGCATGGACTCTCATGTCTAAGTTTCATACAAAACCTTGAAGCTGAATTCCTCTAATGTTTAGTGGCAGGTGTTGAACATAAGCCAAACAGTATAACCAATGCTTTTTGATGCAATACAACATCCACTTGTGGGGCAACAAACAACATCAATTCGTGTGAAGTTCAAGGGTATGTATAGTACTTCTTTCCCCTTTGTTTTCAAACTGTCTCTGGTCAAGGGGAACTTTTTCAGAGTCCACCTTTTCAGGGACATGTGGCATGCCCAAATCTATGACTGTGTCCTTATCAAAACACAGGAGCACACTTGCACTTTCAACCATGTGTGTTTCTGCAGTCCAGTTTATGCTGTGAAAAATGATGTAATAATTAAACCAAGAAAATTAATAGATTTCCTGTAATACTTAACCTTTACAAATAACAGATTTGAGACGATCTAAATTTGAAGCTTTTTCCCTAGACTAAAGGCACTTAGCTCCATCAATATGTACTTCAAGTCAGGTAGCCCACAAACAATTAGTGTTAATATATTGTAAAGAAATTGACTTTTTGACAAGGAGAAGGACAGCTTTATGACTCAGCTCACTTAGACTGACATCAAGGAGACTGAAGAGAATAACATTTATCAGAATTGTCACTGTTAGGCCAAGATGAAGGCAATCCTTTTAACTGGAAACTATCACATAAAATAATCTATTAACTCATACCCAGCAGAATAAATCACAGCAAGATTTGGAGGAAAACCATTTCCCAACAATCAGTTAAATTTAACTTTGCAAGATTAGCCAATAATAAAAGAATTCTAGCTAAACCAGTAAATGTAATATTAAAAACAATGTTTTCCTCTTTTCCTTTACATCAAGTCGGCCTATTACTAAAATCTACTCATAAAAAAAAGCTTACAGGGAAAAAATAATAAAAATTATGTTCTGTAGTTTTCTGACTTCAATGGGGGCAAGAACTCTCTTATAACCAAAGCCAGAGGAACAGTAAAAGCCAAACTACTCCCACAGCTTCTTTCTGAGGCAATCCCACTTTCTTATGACATAACCAATCACATAAAAGATCACTGTCCTGGCAAATGCTGGTGTATATCAGCTGGTTATGTGTGAAAATTTCTTTAATTTGAATAAGCTGTATTTGCATAAGTGGAAAATGTATTTCTCAAGAATTCCAGTATGGAATTCTTTAAGTTTGTCCTGGAAGTCTCCATCTGTATTCCCTCAGGTAATGTCACTCAGGATAATGCAGGAGCCAGCATAAGAGATGCTCTGTTGTACCTCACAGTTACAAACAGGAAAGGTGAAGGCTGGGTCTTGGCTGTAGTGATTATGAGATGGAGTTCAGGATCTTGAAAAGAGGCAACAAAGAAAATGGCAAGATCATAATCACTGCCTTCAGGAAAGCATATTTTGGCATCTTGAGGCATCAGCTTGGACGAATTCCTTGGGAGACGGCCCTGGAGAAAAGGGTCTGGGAGGTGATTGATTTTTAAGAATCACCTTTTCCAAGCTCAAAAATCTCCCCATACAGGAAATCAATAAATGGCAGGAGGAGCTCCTGGCCAAGCTCAGACATAAAAAGGAAGCACACATGAGGTACCAGCAGGGACAAGTGAACAAGAAACACTGTCTGAGCTGTTGGGATTGTGGTTAAGAAAGCCAGAGCCCACTTGGAGTTGAATCTGGCAAGATGTGTAAAGGGCAATGTGAAGGGTTTCTAGAGGTATAGCAGCAGCAGAAGACAAGGGAAAATGTGGGCCTAGTGCTGAGTGGGGCTGGCAGGAGATCCAGTAGCAAAGGACAAGCAGGATCAGGAACATTTATGCAGACATTTATTTATATGCAAGTGTCAGCGACATAATGGTATGTGCCCGCAAGCAGCGGTCTGTGCTGAAGAAGCTGCTGATGTCATTGTAAGGTCATTCTTGACAATATTTGAATAGTCACAGTGATTGGGGGAGGTTCCAAGGAGTGGAAGAAAGCAAATGTAACTCCTTCCTTAAAAAGGTTAAAAAAAGGGAATCCAAGGAACTATAGATTGGTCAGACTAGCCTCACCTCAAACCCTGGGAGGTTGAGAGAGCAAATAATTCTGGAAAACATTTACATTAGGAACAAGAATGTGATTGCAAGTAGTCATCATGGATTAACAAAGAAGAAATTAGGCCTAGCCAAACTGTCAGCCTTCTACAAAGAGATGACTGCTTTGGTGGACATGGGGAGAACACTGGATACTGTTGATCTTTATTTTAGCAAGGCTTTCAACACTGTCTCCTGTAACATTCTCACTGATGAGGTACAAGCTAGATAACTGGACAGTGAAACTGAAAACTGGCTGAACTATCAGGCTCAAAGGGTTGTGATCAATCCCGGAAGCACAGCTGGAGGCCCATCAAAGTCCAGCTGGAAGCCTGTTTCTAGTAATGTACACTAAGGCTTCATACTAGGTCCAATACTATTTAACACCCTGATTAATTATCTGAACAATGGGGAAGAGTGCTCCTGTGGCAAATTTACAGATAATTCAGACTTGGGAGTGGCTGATATGCCACAGGATCATGCTGCCATTTAGAGGGACTTTCACAGACTGGAGAAAGAGGCTGACAGGAACCTCATGAAGTTCAACAAGAGAAAATGTGAAGCCCCACACCTGGAGAGGGATAACCCCATGCACCGGTACAGGCTTGTGAGCTGAATGGCTGGAATGCAGTTGCATATTAGGCTCTACAAAGTTGACTGGATTGAGCAATGCATGTTTGCAGCAGTGAAGGCCAACAGCCTTCTGGGTGGCATTAACAGGATTATACACCACCAACAGATAAAACAATGTGTTTATTCCTTCTATTTAGCACTGATGATGCCACATCTGGAATGTTGGGTCCACCCCTGAGCTCTCCAGTACAATAAAGCAATGGGCATACTGGAGCAAGTCTAGCAAATTGCTACAAAGATGAATAAGGGATTATAGCCTCTGTCATATGAGGAGAGGCTGAGAGACCCAAAATTGTTTAGCTTGGAGGAGAGATGGCTTTTTCCTGCTGTCACCACTGGGCAGCTGGGGGAAATGCATGCAGACCTGTTTTCTACAAGTTTCATCAAGCAGATACCATGCAAATGAGGTGCTGCTCTTGAAGCAATTTAAATGAACAGAGCCATACCTTCTTTCCTGGTGATGGATCTATGATCTGAGTCTAGTTTATGAAACTGATTTTTAGCAGGGTTTCTTTAGTTATCACATCAGCAGCTGTGGAATGATGAAATATCTGTTTGAACATTTAGATTTCAGTCCATCTGCTGATTCTATACAAAGATTTGTGGATTCTACTCCTGGCTGAATTCAATAAATACAAACTAAAATCTTTGTTTTCTTTTTGAGTCTGTCCTTAGAGATTTTACACTGTCAGCCACTCCATGGCCCATTTCATGGTGCCCCCTATATTTTCATGTACACTCTTGTATAATCCTTACATACTCTACTGCCTCATCACGAAGCCTCTACAGAAAGTGATGGATTCAGGTTTGAACTATTTCAAAATCAGAAGGAAGGTGGATTTAGGAGTTACTGCACAGAGGAATGATTTAGCTACTGGGATTCTATGTAAAAGTTGATGCCTGTTGTTGCAATGGCAAAGTCCACTTTACACCTCTCACGTTGCTTTGAAAATGGTCTCCCCCTAAACTACTGTGCTAGAAAGTTCTCCCTTTACCGAGTTTCCACTGGTCACTGACTGTTTCCCCCCTCCCATCCCTTCTCCCATTGGCTCCTGTTATGTCACTCACCCTTGCCTCTGCCCCCTAGCCCTCAGACCATTGGTTTCTGATGCTCTGCTCACCTCTGGGACCCTTCGAGTTAAAACCATGCGCACTGTTCATTCTTGGTTCTTTGTCCCTTCTTCTTTCAAGTGTGTTGGTTTCATTAAATGCCTTAGAATCACATACAGAGAACCCCTCTCACTTCTTCATCTCTGGTTCATGCTTAGACTGTGTGTGTGAGTGGCTGTTCGCGACTACCTGCAAAAGTGAGATCGTACTCATGCGTAGGTGCTAGCAGAGTACCGCCTAAGCATCTCCACGAGGGACTGTGGAATAAACGCGGCATCGATTCACCAAAGCCCTCTTTTCATAGCCTGTACTGAAGCTATCACCCCTAAATATGACTGCTCACTGTGGGTGTATGGGCAGCCTCAGCTTTTCCAATGAACTACACCCCTGGGCAGACTTTGACTCAGGGCCACTTAATCTGTGTATCTCAAACGGCCTGAAGTAACATATAGTTGGCCATGTACCAAGGTGATACACAGCTGTTTGAGCCTGTTTAAAAGAGGTCTGGACAGAAGATAGAGTGCCTACAATATTTCAGATACCTCATTGAGTTAAATGAGTGTCCATGGATTGGTTTTTTGCAAGTGTAAAACAGTCCAAGTTTGTTTTGTGCTATCTTGTATCTTCCCTTAAGGGCTCTGTAAAATTAACAAATTAAGGCTTAGAACTTTATTTTGGTGTATGTGAGAAATATTACATATACATTACTGATTAAGAGAAGTCACTGTGAAACTGCTCATTTTTACAGACATCAGTATCTGGCACAATGAGGTCTACTGAGCACGCTCACTCTGATCCATGAGCCACTGAACACTGTTCCACTGTCAGTTTTACATCTACGTTTTTTACATCTAAGTTTTCGATGTAAAACTGACGGTGGAATAGTACAGTTTATTTCTCTATGGTTGTACACTGTTCTTTTCCTTCAAAGGGGAATTGTATTCAAGCATTACAATATATTCAAAATCAGAAATGGTATTTGTTTCAAGGTTAGAAATTAAATATGTATCATTTCTTACTTTACATTTGCTTCTTTTTCTGCATTAGGTCTGAGAAGTTGTTGAAAAGTTTCCTGCAGCCTGAAATGACAGAGCCCTGTAAAAAGGACACCTCTATTTGACACCCAAGGAATATTGCTTAATAGGTATTAATCTGAAGAAATACATTGCACGGTAAAGTTTTTGACAGACTGCCAACCTTCTGAACGCCCAGAGAGCATTTAATTTTTGTCTGATCAGAAGCACCTAATGTACATGCTACAATGGAAACTGTAAGACAAATGCAAAGTTTTGGCATCTGTGTTACCTGTATGTATCCTGTAGCATCCGGTGTGGTGTTTGCCACTCTTCTAGTTTCTTGCTGCTCATCTCTGAACATAAGAGCTCCTCCACTTGTTTCTAATTCACCTTTCCTTTCTATCTGGAATGCTCCTACAGAACTTTGTACTGAAAAGTTTGGAGTGCAGCTGGACATGAATATTTTTTCTCTAATTGGAAGTACACTAAAGACATCCATTGGGCAAAACATCACTCTCTTCTATGCAGACAGGCTTGGCTACTACCCTTACATAAATGAAGTCACAGGAGAGACAGTCAATGGAGGACTCCCTCAACTCTCGGTGCTGGAGAATCACTTAAAAAAAGCCAAAGAGGACATCCAGTTCTACATTCCTTCAGACGAACAGCTTGGATTGGCTGTCATTGACTGGGAACACTGGAGACCTCTGTGGATAAGGAACTGGGGATCAAAAGATATTTATAGACAGGAATCCATTGAGCTAGTTCTGCAGAGAGACCTCAGTCTATCAGAAGCCGAAGCCAGAACTATAGCTAAAATGGAATTTGAATCTGCAGCAAAATCATTTATGTTGGAAACTTTGAAGCTGGGCATAGAAATGAAACCAAATCGTCTGTGGGGATATTACCTTTTTCCAGACTGTTATAACTATGATTACAAACAAAAGCCACACAATTATACAGGAACCTGTTTAGATATTGAAATAGAAAGAAATAATGAGCTTAACTGGTTGTGGGAGAAAAGCACAGCACTTTATCCATCTATCTATCTAGAGACAGCCTTAAAATCTTCCAGAAATGCTCAACTCTTTGTTCGCAACAGAGTTCAAGAAGCCATTAGAACTTCCTATGTCTCGAACGCTAGTAATCCCCTTCCAGTTTTTGTATATACACGTCCAGTATTCACAGATGTCCATGAGGAATATCTCTCTGAGGTGAGTGAAGCTAGACCAGAAATAGTTCAAATTTATATGGCAAGAAATTACCAGTTGACACTTATTTAGCAAATTATACTAACTTGTATCAGAAAAAAGTGTGCAATTCTGTATAATTTGGGGAATCTCTTCTTGGTGTTCCAGCCTATAAGGAAGGGGAAGTTAGAGGCTGTGGTCCTGGTGATGGCATTGTATCTGGTGCTCTCCCATATTCTGGATAGAGCATTAGCAAGTGTTGTCCCTGTGGATACTTTCAGGGAGCAAGGGGTGCTGTAAGAGGCCCTGCTGGGATAATAATTAAAAATTTAAATCCTATAATCTTTACATTAATTATTTTTTTGTGTTGTGCCCTAAAATAAGTTGCTTTTTCATTGTTTTTTTCATTATCATAGTCCTCTCCCATCCCAGATAGGCCTTAACATTTTGCTAGGACTGGGCTAATAGCTGTCCCTAAAAGGAGAGTTGAACAGAAACAAATTTCCCAGAGAAACCTGTAAAAGACCAGAGACATTCTCTGAAAAAGAGAGATTCTTATTGTTGAAAGCTCTTTCTGTTGCTACTTTTCTGTTTTAGCACTTTCTAGTAGAAGAAATTAAGTTTAAAAAAAAAACAAACAAAAAGCTGTGCTTCCCAGCATCTTTATCCCACAGCATTACTGAAACCAGTTGCTACCAACTCTGAGCAGCCAGGAGGCAATGCAGCAAAATAAGCCTTAACATAGTTGGAGAAGTGTATGTCATATGCCTAACCACTGGCTCGGCTTTACAGCCTTGTTTTTCTAACCTGATGACATACATAAATTGGATATTGTTGGCAACATTTGCTGGCATCACCTGTACAATCCAATCCCAGGATCAAATTGTGCAATTGAGAGCACGACATTTGCATCGTGTATTATTGCTTGCTGTCTTCAAAGTAGTTATTTCGACTATGTCATTTACTATATGTATTTTATCGTTTGCCCTTATGTTATAGGTTACTTACATTTGTATGATTCTTTGCACATTTTCCCTCAGGATGACTTGGTAAATACCATTGGAGAATCTGCTGCACTGGGTGCTTCTGGAATTGTGATCTGGGGTGATATGAATTTAACACAAAATAAGGTATGCCAGATCAATTATTTTACGACATTTTTAAGGAGAAATAAAGTTCAAAGGATGTAAAGCATTATGATCACTTATATCGTATCTTCTGCTTTTCAAATGATGAGTCCATATTGCCAGCAGTACCTTTTAGTCAAAACCCAAGCACACCTGAGGCTTATGAAGGTCATCATTGACTACACAGAACAAGACATCAGTCTTTCAAAGTATCAGTACTGTTGGCTCTGGGTAACAGGACAAGCTACTATGATAACCATATGCAAATTGGCACTTGTTTAACTAATATAAGAATTCCTATATCTTCATTTCATTCCAGTCATGAGGTAAAGACAAATTTA
Source organism: Corvus brachyrhynchos (assembly GCF_000691975.1). Taxonomy (NCBI): domain Eukaryota; kingdom Metazoa; phylum Chordata; class Aves; order Passeriformes; family Corvidae; genus Corvus; species Corvus brachyrhynchos. Next base: position 925,964 of record NW_008240033.1, on the reverse strand, counting down.
CTTGGGCTTGCCCAGAACAATTTTTAAAAGACCCTTCTGCTTTTTGAAATGGTGCACTTGGCAATAGTATTTCAAGCACTAGGAGGAGTCAGTCTGTTAAAGTTCAGCCCTAGCCTGTTCTGTGTGTTGTAAGTACTACTTTGATTAATTTCGTTGTATGAAACACCTGAGTCAGAAGAAAAAATATCTAATTTGTTTTAGGAAGGGGAAATACATAGTTTGAGAAAACAGTTACAAGGATGTTCTCATAATTCTTTCCAGGTAGTTCATTTATAACCAGGCAAGTTAGATATAACAAACCATTGTATGGGAAGACTCGTGTGAAGTCTTCTGAGTGAAAAGAACTGAAATGCTTCATCACTGCCAGACCTCCTGTTACAGAAAGCATGGCCAAATACACCTCCACAGCTCTGTAAGGTTGTTATTCTCCAAAGCATCCCACTTTGACTTTTTTGTATGTACCTCCCTTTGATAAAGGGTATCAGTTGCACCTGGAACTTTTCTGCCCATTATCTCAATATCAGAACATACATGAGCAGCAACTTTTATTGTCTAAATTTTGAGATTCCTGTGAGAAAACAAGAACTCTCCACAGCCCAGTCAGACTATGTATTTGTGCACTAATCGCACCTGATATTTACAGCTTTCACAGTCACTAGCCTTTCAGCAATGAAATATTACTGTAAGCCTCACTTCTGCATCAATCAAAATTTCTTGGAATATTTTTATATAACCTAAAAAAACCCCAAAAACCTACATATATCTCAGATTCACCAAAGTGATCTCCATGGGTATAAATATTAGGTCTATCTACATGTGGTATTGAGCAAATGCCCATAATGTCAAAAACAGAGAGAGTTCCCAAACCATTCTGTGCCAAGAATGCACAGAGTATATGCGAATTTCATGATCAGTTAGAATAATCAATTATCTTAGCATACCTTCAATTTGACCATCTGACCACAATTCTTTTCATTCAAAAATGCCATGAAAGCTCCCTACCCTGTAGCCAAGCTATTCAGGTCAGGGGAAAGCTGAAAAGTCTCACAGAGATTACTTGTTAGAAAAAGTATTTGTTTAGGCTGAAGAAGTGAGTTTTTTTCCCAAGATCTATTCAAACTATTTAAGACTTAAAAAGGAACTTCAATCCTTCATGAAACTTCTTTAAATGCATCTGATTCAAAAAGCTACATGAAATACAGAGATAAAATGAAAGCTTAAAGACAACTGCTTTCTGATCTAAGTGCTTTTTGTAACATCTCCAGCAACTAAACCACATAAATTTGCTGTGATCCTTGAATTTTACAGCTTCTCTGATACACTTGCTTCCAACAAGTTATAGCTATTATCAAATCCTCAGGGGATATTTATAAATATACACTGTGGTACTGTTACTAGAATGACAGTATTTTAGTGGTTTCCATACTAAACTGTGTAGGTATAATGTTCTTTTCACAGAACACCTGTAGAACTCTGGACAACTACCTTAGAAGGACTTTGACCCCATACCTCATCAACGTCACAATGGCAGCCAGAATATGTAGCCAAGTGCTATGCCAAGACTCTGGTGCTTGTGCACGGAAAAAACGGAATTCCAGTGACTATCTTCACTTGAACCCTGAGAATATTGCAATTCAAATGACAAAGGATGGAAAATACACTTTACAAGGGCAACCATCATATCAGGATCTGCAAACATTTGTAGAAAAATTTGATTGCCATTGTTATGCAGGGCACAGCTGTGAACCTAGAGCTGATATAAATGACATCCATTACCTCCATGTTTGCATTTCAGAAGATATTTGCATTCAGATATCCACAAATTCACTTTCTTATATAGAAGCCTATGCAGAAAAGATCCTGCCTAACAGATCTGCATTTTCATTTACCTCTGAGAGTAAGGTGACAATATCTACACATCCTGAAATAGAAGATTTCCAATCTACCTCTGGAAATAATATACTTAATATAACAACTGCAGAATGTAACACTGTTACAGCTGCCAGTAGCTATGATTTAAAAGAAAATGATACTCGTACTTCCAGTAGTTCTTCATCTTATAAGATAAGGATGTTTGATCTGTTTCACTTAATTCTGCTTTTGAGAACCTTAATATGAATGACCCATGAAAGTGAGAATATTCTTTTCCCTGACTATATTTGAAATTCTAAAGGTTTTATTTACAAAACAAACAAACAAAATAATTCCTGAAAGGCTTATGGTCTTATCTGTTATCAGGTAATCTTTTCTAATCCATAGCTGCCACTTCAGCTTGAATGTATTTCTTCAGTTTAGTTCTATAAAACTACTATTTGTACCAAAGATATATTGGTCTATATATACTGACGATACCATATGAGATGATAATCCAGAATAAGAAACATCTTTTACAGTTTACATTTTTAACCACTATATTTGGAAAAAAGTAATTGTTGACAATGCTGTTTTGTGTACTTCAAGCTAAGACAGTTAAATATATAAAATAAGTTGATAGGTTTGATGCTCTATGCAAGAATTAATTTCATTCCCTATGAATGGAATTATTTCTTAAAAATATTTGTCTTAACTTTAGATCTGTGGGACTTTGCAGCATAAAATTTATCTGATTAATGTAATGTTCCTCCACTTTTCACAAAACCTTTAGGGATCCTGTAGTTTTTCTTTTAGTTAAATATATTTGTAACTCTTCAAAAGGTTCTAATTTTAGTGTAAACATTGACTTTGAATATTACAGCTTCATTATTTAAAATTTGAGCTGTAGCAGTTTATCCTTTCTTCTCACAAACCTTCTCCCTTATTGCAGATGTCCCTTTCTCGGTTTCCAGTTGTTTTGTCTTGCCAGTACTCACAACTCCTCTGCTCTGCCTGTGCATTCCCTGCCAGCACTGGTCACCAGTCCTAGTTTCTCCATCCAGCCATCCCTAGGGACTGGATAGGGCTGTAACCATTTGGAAAAAAGTCTGTGCATGGGACTTTGTGCCTTATTATTTCCTGAGGAGTCTCTTTGGTGGAAACCAGTTTGCTCCTTAGGAAAACCCAGCAGTGGAGGCAGAAAGATAAGTGTCACCAGGGACCTGAGCCTCCCTTTATTCACTTCCCATGGTCCTCAATCTCAGGACCACCTTTTTGATTCAGTTTGCTGACAGAACTGAAAGTACTTGCTTATTACTATTCCATTGCCAAAAGCAGTGTTACACTAGCAGAGATACCTCAGAAGAAAACTACTCCCAGTATCATATCAGGAGTCTAGTTATGATTAACATATAGTCAGTTTAAGCATTTAAAAGCAATTAACTTCAGTTTATTTGATAAAATAACCTTTTCAAATTATTATGTCAGATGCTTAATAGACAGTTGGCCTTTTGATGGGTGAAGAGTGGCTGCTGGCATGGATACATTAAAAATCTCCCTAGAGCTAGGCATGATCTGCATAAATAATTCACCACCTCCCACAGATACAGCCTGCCTCACTAATGAAAATAACCAGAATTTCAATATAGTGGCCATTTACTTATAAAAAGTTCATTCCTTAATCTAGCAGAAAACATATATTATATCCATTTTCTTTGAATTTTCAGGTTGTTGGTCATAACAGAGATGCAGAAAAATAGATGAAGCCTTTAGACTTAACATGGAGAAATAATGTTTTATGGCTTTTGGACAGCAAGTTACAAAGAGGAAGTGACAATTTGCTCATCCCACTTACAGTGATAAGTCCACAAGTCAAAGCTATTTCAGCCATTAATGTTCCAAGTGGAATCATGAATAAAAAATATATATTTAGCAGATTGTTCAGCACAAAAGAATCCATCTGGTTTTGATCACCTGTGTAAAAACATGCTTTTTTCACTGCAGCTTTGATACTGGTTATTTCATCTTGGGTAAAGAAAAGGCATGTGCCTGTGCCTGAACTCCCTTCGCACTGCCTTTGTGGTAACTATCAAAGGGTTTCTGAAAACTGGAAACATCACTGGTAATGCCTTAGCAAAACTTGTATGACTTACATGAAATTCTATTTTTTTTTCACAATGTTTTAACATGGCTAAGCTGAAAGATGCTGGATCTGTAGCACTTTGTGGTAAGACAGCTTGCAAGTTCACAAAATCTACAAGTCTTGCCATGAATACTTTTGACTATCAGCAAGGTAATAGCAAGCAGAACATTTGTGATGGTTCAAGCAGAAAATCACCAAAAAAGGAGGAATGAGAAGTTAAAATCACAGAAGAGTTGAAACAGAGCACCCAGGACCTCCCAATGGATGCAGAGGAAGTGAACTGCAGAAGTGAAAGTGAAGCAGCGGGGAATGTGGACAGACCAGTCTCTTCCCATTCAGTATTTTTATCTTTCTGGTACTTAATATGGACAGCCTTTTCCCAAGGCTCACTGTAAAGATAAAGGAACACGCTAACTGATATGTTAGACCTGTTCATCTGATCCCATCTCTTTTTCTCTTGAGACCAGCCAGGACCAGAAAAGTAAAAGAAAGACGAGAGGAAAGCAGTCTATTGCAATAAACTGTGCCTTCCTAAGCTGCATGTGTAAGTTGCTATCTACCTTGTGCTCTGATGCACAATGCTTTGCCAACCATCTTTCAAATGTTCATTCAGGATTATGTTACCTACATGTATCTGCAATTCATGCTTTAAATCCTACAGACCTCAGGATTTAAGTCTATGTGTTAAATTACAGTATTTTCCAAATGTATTATTTTTCTCTGTATTATATTTGTCTTACCTATATTCTATGATAAACAGTCACCATGGAGTCAATGCGTCTCCATGGAGAAAAAGGAAAAAAGAAGGAAAGGGGTGCTATGCCTTGCATTGCTGGTGACTATCTTATACTCAAAGCCAAACTTATGTTCTCCTAAATTGGAGAGGGCCAGGCTGGCCCCCACCTAGTGTGGCCGAAATTCATCTGAGGCCGCTGCCCGGCAGAGATTAGGTGACCAACAGCGATAAGCGAATTCCAGCTGCAAGGCCCAGGTGAGATTAAACCTTTTAGTGTTGCAAGTTTCCTCCAGAACAGATGTAACCTGCAGACATCAATCCTCTCCCAAGTCAAAGGAAAGGGAAAGGTGAAGGCACGTGAAGAAGACACCATAAAGACACCACTGGCAAAAAGTCAGTGAAGAAGGAAGAGCTGAAATCCCAAGAGAGGAGAAAGAGAAGATGCTTCAAACCTAGAAGCTGAAATTCTGTTGTAAAGCTATGGTGATGAACTATGATACATCAGAGTACCTGTTGTAATTTCAGGAAAGCATGGGGGGCTGGAGCGTTCAAACCACAGCCATGAACAAAAGTACCTGTGCTGAAATAAGCAAATGTTGAAGTAGCTGTGATCTGGTGAGAAGCTTGAACAGAGAGAGATGAAAGTGATGAAGACCCTTGCTCCCAGGGAAGAAGAAGACCTCTGTTCCTAGAGATGAAGATGATCCCAGAGACAGGTGAAGAGAACCTTTTGCTTCTGAACAGCTCATCCTTAAAATGGTATCCCATTAGCTCAAGATTGGACCCTCAAAAGCAGTTTTGGGGAAAGCTGTAAGTCAAGGGAAGGGACTTCCACATGTGAGCAGAGAACCAACGCAGGCGGCTGTCTCGCTGTGACATTGAAGCCATGAGAGAACTGTTTCTTGTGGAGATGTCTCCATAGCATGAGCAAGAGAGACTCCTCTCCCTAAGTGAACTGAGAGATTATTATAGAGGTGGTAAACTGACTGAAAAAATCTCAAGGGTTGTCTTTTTACGTTGTCAGTGGAAGAAGGGAGAAAGGTGGGGGGAAGAGAAGTGTTCTGAAGGTTTAGTTTGACTCTTACTTATTTTTTTCTCCTTTTAGTTCTGTTAATAAACTTCTTTATATTCTTTTAAATTTTGTGTCTTTTTTGCTTTCTCCTAATTCTTATCTCACAGAAGAAAAATAAGTAAGTAATGGATATTTCGAACCAAAATCACTACACAGAGGAACAGTTCACTTTGATTGCCATTCATTATTTTGAATTTCTCCTTTCTGGAGAGAACTCAGGCTGGCAATATTTAGGGACAAGGAAATGCTAAAGTGGGATTGATGAAAGGGTCTGTTTAAGTGAAAGCTGTTTAACCCTCCTTCAATGTTTTGATATTTTGCTAAAATTTTAAATGAAATTCTGCTTCTCTATCTGAATAATCTGGATCTAGTTTATTGTGTTGCTTATTCTGGGACACACAAAGATATTGGTACTTCAAAGAGAGATGGCAAGTAGCACTTAAAGAATATGAACAGAATGAAAACATAGTTTAATCCTTACCTTAGTTTTTTTGCTTTTCTGTGTTAAAAATAACAACATGGAGAGGTATTTTGAGAGGCCAGTAAGATCACTTTGTAGACAGCCCGGGATGTGACTAGAATCCCAAAGAGTTCAGCAAAATTTGCTTTATTCCCTGCATCACACTGGGATACCCTGTGGTATCAGCAAAGAATTGTATGGAAGATTTCAGACCTGTGCAATATGTACTACACAACTTCCAGAGAGATTAGATTTCTACATGTACCTATCCATCACTTTTCAACACAAACAACAAGACAGCAGAGACATAATACTGTCCCTGCCCGGCTCCGTGGGGTCCCGCGTGCCCCCACAGCCGCACGGGTGGGTTCAGTGTTACAGTCGGTAGCAAAGAGCGGAGAAGGGCATTTGTGTGCGTTCTGCCAGGAGCATTTATTGCTGCTACACTGCCGAAGGGTGCAGAGGCAAATACCAACATGACCCCACAACTCACAGTTTTATCCGGGGGTGGGGAAAAGGTGGGACCAGGGAACGGGGACCAATGGGGAAGCTCTAGAGAGTGACGAGGGGTAGAGGCTGACAGGCAACCGGGGAATTCAAACTGGGATAGATTAACAGAACAGAACACGCATCCTGGGAGAAGGCTTTCTGGTCACCCTAACATAAAGTGGTTCTTGTGGCACTAGGGCCTTGTCTTACTGAAAACTCTCTGTCCCTTGTAATGTATGTTCACCGGCCACCACAGAGACAGTTACATAATTTTAAAACTTATTTGGTCATGGAGAACTGATGATCTTTTTAAGATGACAACTAAATTCCATCCTTTAAGCATACACACCTAAAACTTCCTTGAAAAACTTTTTCACACTGTGCTTGTGCCAGCTCTTTTGCTTTCATTCAAAAAAAATAACATTGATACAAAATGTGTGTCTTAAAAAATTACTGCTTTATTTAATGATTTAATCTTTCCTAAAGATGAATTTTTTTTGTATCCTTCCTTGGCATTTTTTCTTCTATGCTACTGAAAACCATTGTATAGGTGGCTGGAAACAGATACAAAAAGCTTACTAGTCTAACTTCATCCCTTACCACTTCTAAATGATTCCCAATGTGTGGCTATCCCAGACCTTCCTATCTGTTTTTCTAGAAATACTTCATTGAATATTAACCCTGCAAGAAAATATTTTTCATGATGATGATGATGATGATGATGTAAACATGCTGTATTCAAGATCAGTTCTAAGCTTTTGTGTATACCAGTCAAGGATCAGGGTCTTTACAGAACAGTTCTTTCATGTAGCTGTTCCAAAACTCTTGCAACTACTCTTCACTGTCACTAGCACTCAGCACTGCAAAAGCTTCCCACATTTGTTGTCCCCTTGTTATATACAAGAAAGTAAAGGGCAAGAAGATAAAGGGCACCTATCAATATTAGCATCCTTAACGGAATAACTTTAATTATGTTCACTAATGTGTTACCACCATCATGGTCTGTTGATTGTAATTCTCCTGAGTCAGTAGTACTTAGATGACATTTTTCGGTGTATGCTTGTATAAGCCTTAGTTTATAACTGATAAGGTATTTTATTGATTAGTAATCAGACACAAACAGACTGTATGAAAATTAACGTGGATCATTATATATTCAACCAATGTTTTGGCTCTGTGCATACAATTCCAGAGGGTGGTGTTCAGCACCATATATATGTGGACTCTAGAAAACATGCAGTCACCTGTCTCTGCCTTTGTTTTCACATCAGGAAATATATTTATTCAACAGAACTTTTCAAGATCCTGCAGAAGAAATATACCATATGTTGGTAGTCTCATGGAGCACACTGCTCCCTCAGGCTGCTAGTAGGCTGAGGCAAGACAACAGCTTGCCTGTGTCAAGTGATGATTTCCTGAGGCAGGGAAAAAACAACCATCCATTTAAAGGGAGGCTAAGGACACCCTCCACTCCCACAACGATAATATGGTTAATGTCACAACAAAGCACAAAGTACCTTACTGCTGGGGCAGCTGGTAATTAAAGGGTACTGGACTAATAACAGCGGACACTGGACTAGTAACTAATAACGGACTTAAGCTGCCTGTAAATCCTATGAACTATTTCAGCACGAACTGCATATACAAAGTTTAGGTATCCAAATCACAGCATTTTTGAGTTAAAAACCTTAATCTGCCACTATAACAGTCCTTACAGAAATCCTTCTTCATCTTTTCCCTCAGCAGAGCATGACAAGAATTTAGGGTACATACTGGAGCCTCTGGGGCTGCAGCCAGCAGAGGGCACAGATGACACATGCAGACACTGGTGGATACCTTACAAGGCTTTCACTGTAAAGTTCAACAGTCTTTCTGTTCCCTTCAGCAATGCAGCTGCTTGACTCTGGCCTACAAACAGAAAAGATGACTAGTCCCTCCCTAATGCAGTGCCTCACTAGCAGAAATTACTGATTCTACATGTTTTTTCCCCAAATATCTGGTATATCAGGACAAACCTGAATATACCAGTGAGACATTACCTCTTCTCATGCTCTCTTCTCTGGAGATTTCATTCAGCTGAAGGCTTGTTCTCCTTAAGATCTGCCCAGGGAGGTGGTTGAATTACCATCCCTGGACGTGTTCAAGAAACAACTAAATGTGGCCCTCAGTGCTATGATCTAGTTTACAAGGTAGTGATCGGTCAAAGGTTGGACTTGATGATCTTAGATGTCTTCTTCAACATTAATGATTCTATGATCTTCAGCTGTCACTAAAATGCTTGCTTAAAAGTTATCACAGATAATGTGATCAAATCTTTTTGGTAGTGCTCCAAACTACAAATCTGAGTCTCAAATACCTAATCTCTCCCCAAATGTGAAAGATCTGGATATGCAGTGTTGATTCAAGTCATTTTGCTGACCATGTGTTTATTGCATCCTCACCATTGTCACCTGAAACATAAGATACACTTTTATAAATTTTTATAGCACAAATATGTCTCTGCAATGGAGTAAGCTGCTTTGCTATTCCTTCAGAGCACTCAGAAGACTCAATAAGCTGGGTGCTGCATGGTCCCATAACACTGCTAAACTGGTCCTGCTGTGTGTAAAACTCAATAGAAAAGACAGAAAAGTAAAATACTTTATCAGTGGTTAAATGTTTCCCAGAAAGATTAAGCGGTTTGTCTGTCTACAGCCACATAGGATAACAGAATAGCTTTTAGCTCCAAAAAAAATGTCCTCTGAGCTGCTAATTGTAGCAAGGCAGCAATATGTTTACATGAAACAGTCTATTACCAAACAGTTTGTAAAAGAAAGAATGCCTTTTATAATCATACAGTTTTGCAAAAGATGCAACAGATTTTAGAACAATACAACAGAACTTTAAACTTGGACAAACCCTCAAACACTATAAAAGACTTCAGTCATTGTACAACTGAATTAATGTTTTAGACTTTATCTGTGCATCTTCTGCCAGTCTTTTATGAGGATATGCCTGAAATGTATTTTCTCAGTGTTACTATATCTACATTATATTGTTAATTAAACTTCCATCACTATGAGACTCAAGCACTATTGAAAAATTTAATATTTCTTGCAAAAATAGAGACTGCTCAATTTTATGTGAATTGTCCCCCATGCAGTAATCAGAACCACTTCATTCCCAGAAATCACTCTCACAAATGGACTGACTGTCTTTTACACATCACCAGATGAGTGATTTATGGAGATGGGGGAAATTCTTATATTTATCAGTTTTAAGGCAGCCAGAAACATTTCACCTATTCACTCAAAATTCAGTAATTGCTTTGGCCAGGACAAGTTTTTAAAAATCGCAAGATACATAGCAGAAAAATGAAAGATTAGTGATTTTCAGTCCTTTTATCCATGCAACCAGAAAAACCCACTTCATCAATGTCAACTTTCTCACCCATTTCCCCAGTGATTTCCCCTGTTAGGTGTAGAGTAAATAGTAAACTGGCCAGTACATTTGTGGCTGCTGGTGAGGATGTATCTACATATTGAGCCGCCATCTGGCTGTTACTCACAGACACGTAAACCAGCAGAGTTGTGCTATACTCTCCCTCCATGCAGGATCTGACCTGATTCCTTTCACTCTGCCACCAATTTTGAAGAAACTTCAAGAGCTATATCGTGCTTTGAAACTGCTGAAGACACTATCACTGCCTCAGTGTTAAGAGTGGCATTCAAAATTCTGACTCTACCCAAACTACCAGTGCTAGGGAACAGCATTAGGAGAAATGGACTACCTGTAGCCAGAACAAAACCTGATGCTGCTGGGGTTAAAAAAAAAAAAAGGTGCCTTCTTTTGATTGTTTGAGACTTGCCACTGAATATAAAATCTGGAGGAAAGCAATCAGATTTAAGAGAAGCAATGAAAAATAATTCCCTAACATTACCATTGGGTGGCAGGGCCAGCTCCAGTGTCCAATTTCATTTTGGAAATATGCAATTAAATTTATAAGAGAAATAACTCAGTACTTTTAGAATTACACTATGAGTCATTTTGACTGTATCTAAAACCAGGGCATGAAAAACCATGATATTTTTTACCTCTACAGCTAGCCCACAACCAACTGCTCTTGAGAGCTTCAAGATTTTGTGGTCCAACTGCCATAACTAGTGAAGTTTTGTCACAAATTGCATTCTCTAAATTGCTGAATTATGTCTCTAAAAAGACCAAGAAAACTAAATTTCAAAATGCTTTGATGAATGTGCTATTTTTCAATAGTAAAGGTATCCACACTAAATGTGTATGTGCCTTTATACCTGTATGAATGTCCTTCATCAACTAATACCACCAGCACTGTAAGCTTTCCAGAGCATCAAATTTCAGTAGCAAGTTGTGGGACTGGCAGATGGATCCAGAAGTGTTAGCCCTGTGTTTATGGGTAAAACAAGCCTTTCTCTAGTGCTCTGTGGCAAGACTGTATGCTAAATGTCGCTTATTCAGTGCAGGCAGAAGATTTTTGGTGAAGTGACATGTCCCACCATTGATCACAAAACAAACCCATCATCACAAGCATCTCTTGAGGAAACGAGTCATACTACGGTGATTTTCCAAAAATTATCACAGGAGAATCAAAATAAAACCATGGTAAGCCCTGGATCTGAAAGTCTGTCACTATACAATGCACAATTCATGCAGAGTTTTATGGGAACAGTGGAGGTCCTAGTTTAGGGGTGTGAGAACTGCCATCATTAGACATGATGAACCTACAAAATCGATGCTGTCAGAAGCCTACTAACTCTCGTAAGCAGTGCTGCCAGCACGGCCCCCTTGTTGGGTGTGGGATGCTGTACAGCCCGCCCATGGCAGCAGGTCTGTGCCGGGCCGTCCCATCCTTCCACAGCCCAGGACCAGCTGTTTCCCGCACAGGATC
>NW_008240033.1:897673-913489 GCF_000691975.1 Corvus brachyrhynchos | reverse complement strand
GAGGGCCCGCGGCGATGCGGTGGGATGTGGTGAGACGCGGTGCGAGGGAGGGAGGAAGGGGCGGCGGGCGGGAGAGAGCTTGAGGCAGCTCTTGCATCGTTTGCCACCTCGACAATTTCACAGCAGCAGGCTCAGGTGTGTGTGAAAGTGTTTTCAGAGGGAGGAACAAGATGTCTCCTGGGTGTAGCTGCAAAGTGTGCCCATCTTGGAGCAGGTTCATGGGCATGGGGTGTTGCCGTGATTCAGGTTTGCTTTTCATGTCCTGTGTATCCCACAATAATATATTGTGCATCCCCCAAGGCCACAAATTGCCTGTTAATGAATTCTCTCCTCCTATCAGTTGCATCAATACTAATGCCTCCCACAATTCCTCCACAGCTCTTTCCCAGCATTCAAGTCTGATTCCAACATTCCGTTCCCCCTCTGGTGATGGTCTTGCAGCCTCTCTAATGCTGACGCCTACCATGACATTTTCTCTTTTGTCACCATGCTGAAATACATTCCTCATCTTTGTTTGCTGTGCCCTCCAAAATGCATTTGGGTCCATCCCAAAGATATGCTTTCCATCAGAGGATGGAAATATATATATACATTACATTTGCTTACTACTAATAATGAAGCTTAGTGCATATACTTTTCTGCATGGTGGCACTTGTTGTGAGGTGTATCTCAAGCTTCAGCTGCTATGAGATGGAAATTTCTAGATGTTCTTCAGTCCTTATCATGAAAAGCTAGTGGATCGTGAATCAAAACCAGACTGGGAGGTATGTGGGCTGAAGTCAAAGAAATTGAGACAAGACATGAGTGTATGATATTTGTTACTTGCTTTTGTATATGATCATGGGTTAAGGGGAAAATAGGAGATTTTTAGTGTGAATGAAGAAGTGGAGAGAGCAGGAGAAAAAGGTGAAAGTGAGTGCCCAGTGAAAGTATGTTTTGGGTGACATCAGCAATCAGTAGAATATACCTGTAGCTGGTATTTTAGTTGGTTTGTTAGGCACTCAGTTGGTCTTGGTAAGACAGGCCTTGGTGCTTTTTATGCCCATTGGAAGTGTTCATTTCCCAAGGGCAGGCCTTGCCAAGGAATGGGGAAAAGGCACGACAGATTACATTGCTTCCTGGATTGTTTTCACGAACAGGGCAAAGAAGAACACAGCAGTTCAGAGACCTCAGTACTGTGTGGTGTCAGACTACGTGTGTGTAACTGTTTGTCCACTCCCTTGTACTGTACCACCAGTGGAATGGCATCATAGGCATTTGTGGTGTTAATATCTTGAACACCAGAGCACTCCTGTTACTGCAGGTCTGATGTTCCCTGCAAATGCTATTTCTTAAGAGTATTCTGCAAGGCATTCATGTTTTGTGACTTAGGGAGGCTCACACATTGCAGGTTTTGTAGCTTTTGGATCTTCCAGTCTGGAGATGACATGCCATGATAATCACCAAAGAAAAGTGGCTGGAGAATTTTGAAAAAAAATTAGGATAAGGCAATGAATAATAGTTTGCTCTTGAATACTGTTGATATGGGGAGGGCAAACAGATTGGGAACTCTGTGTGTTTGTGAATATGTGGCTAGAGTGTAATGATGAAAATAACTGTTGCAAAATAGTGGCTATTTAAAATGCAAGCTGCAGTGGATCAAGAAAAACCATTGGAAATTACTGTTTTTTTCACTTTGCACTAGCACTCAGAGATCTTACCGTGCTAAGACTGAATAAACACCCTTTGAGACAGTCTCTGCTCTCAAGAATTTGAGCCATATTTAGTCCTTAGTTACCAATGGAAACCTTGGATAAAGTCACTGCGTTTTACTGTGGATGTGCATCGATGTAATGGAGTAGAATCTGGTCCGTGGCTGTTGATGCGGTAGGGGGTAGGGACAGTGTTCATTATCAGTTCAGTATTCAGAAACTTTCAGAGGACATTACAAACTTCTTAGCATCAGTTATTTTTCATTTGTGTCAGGATGAAATCTGGTTTTTACTGAAATACACAATAAACTTTTTTGAACTTCTTAAGTATTCACAAAAATAGGCAATTTGTCACGAAAACCTTCCTTAGCAAGCACAATAGTACATACTTTTACTTTATGGTGGTTAGGTGGTTACAACGCTTTAAACAAAAACACAGTAATCAGAGCTCTTGGACTAACGTGGGCAAATGATTCAACCTATTCCTTTCTTTTCTTCACTGTGTGGGAAGAGAGAAAACTGTAGACATAATAGTTTCTTTCTATCTGGTTCTGTTCAACCAGAATGGGGAATTTTTAGAGGAAAAGGCTAAAGACCAATGAAAGGGATGCTAATTGTTTACATTCTATCCCCAATACCAGAGCAGTTATGGTGGTTTGGTTTTTTTATTTATTTTATTTTTGTCTGCCAGTATAGCATATTACATATGATGTATAATTTGCTGACAAAAGTGGAATTCTGATTTTCTATATCCTCTTGAGTCAGCTGCCTGGTTTTCCAGGCATTGCTGTCCTTGAGTAATGATGCTACGTTTTCAGTGTTTATGTGTTCATATGTGTTTATATGTCAGTCCTCCACAAATATATATACTACGTATTTTAACAAATTTGTAGAATCATAGAGTCATTAAGATTGGGAAAGACCTCCAAGATCATCAAGTCCAACATTTGACCGAACACCACCCTGTCAATTAAGCCATAGCACTAAGCGTCACATCCAGTCGGTTCTTGAACACTTCCAGGGATGGTGACTCCACCATTTTGCTGGGCAGACCAGTACCCGATACATAAGATGGTTACTGGTTGGCTTTGTCTTACTACATTCAGTTAAAAGCTTCTGTCACTGCTGTGTACATGTATCTGTATGAAACTGCAGGTGCTTTTGTCTTCACTTTTATTTGCTACTGCTGTTGACAAGTTACTGAAGCAGGGAAGAAGAGGAAAAAAAGAGGCAAAAGATGGTGAAGATGTATAATACAGAATTTAGCAAGAAGATTCCCATAAGTAAGGTTGAACAAGGAATTGATGGAAGTTGTTTCTTGCCTGAAGGATCTAATTCCAAACTCTAAAATCTTGTGAGACAATGATGTAACTGTCAAAAGTTATACAGCTTTTAAAGCCCCACATTAAAAATTATTAACCTTAGATTGTAAATGCAAACTGGAGCCAGAGTGTATTCTCACTCCACTGCAAACATGAAAGGGAAAAGTTTCAGAAATCGTACAGATCCCAGGAATAGCCCTGGAGGGGTGGACTGAGAGACACAGTGCTGTTCTGCTGCACCCTGAAGCTCTGATTCTCCATTTTTCAGAAGAGAGGGAACTGATGGAGCAAGGCTGCATCCTGCCTTGTCCATATACCCATGTTTTCTTCCAAAAAAACCTGCAGGGCACATGGGTTGATGAGGTGAATATGGGCAGATAGATGCAAAGGGCAGTGACAGGTCCAGAAGGTCCTGCTTTTCTTGCTGGGTGACTGGAAAACCAGGATTGCTGTGTACGTTGCAGAGGGCACCTGGGCCTCTGTGTGGACATAATTTATGTAACTAACTGCCTATCCTATTGTACCATGTCCAGGAGATGCAACAGCTTGTTAATGATACATTTTCAAAAGGGAGAATGAATGATGAGTTACCTACTTGGATCTGAGTTTTGTCTTTATCCTCATAAGGTGTCTTCTGTAGCGGGTAGAAGTTTGTAAGATTCCCGTTGGCATGATGAGAAGTGTCTCTGTTGTGAAAATATTTCTCTGAACTGGGGGAGGAGGCAGCACCTTTGTGCTGGGGGTTTATGGTGCACTCAGTTAGTACCTTGTACTTCTCTGTCTTAATGGCATTCTCTTAGCTCTGCAGCAGGATTCCTCTGCTGTCACCTACACAGAAGAAACAAGTCTGCACATAGTAACCTCTACATGAGTAGTCCTTCACTGCTTTTGTATTTGGAGTTAAACCATGGTAACAACAGTGAGAAACTACAGGAAAAAATGATGGTGTAGTCAGTTTTATGCTATTTTATCATACTGGGGGTAGGACTGGGTGACCTTTGAAGGTTTCTTTCAGCTCAAATCATTCTACAATTCTATATTTTGGCTGTGCTGCCGAAGAATCAGATGAAGAATTATCTGAAGTCTCGTGGTTTCTGGGGTGATCTTTGTTGCTGAAGAGAATAAAAGATCATTTCAAGGGACTGAAATGAACAGTCTTCCTTGATCTGACAATGCAGTAATTGAAGTGCTGGCCAGTGCTCTTGCTGAAAATTAATGTGGTATTTTACAGTATTGTAAAATAAATTTTTTTAGGTTGCAAATGAGAACCTTTCTTGTATGTATCAACTGTTCAATAATAAATATAATTTTGGTTTTATATTCTAGTCGGGGCAGTTCACAGAAGATATGATTCCTACAGTAGGCTTCAATATGAGAAAAATAACAAAAGGAAATGTTACCATAAAGGTAGGTGTGCATGTTTGAATTAATACAGAGTGAATAAATAATAGCGTGAAAGACAGGAAATTTCTTTTAAGATTATAGGACCCTTATCTGTTTTTTCTAGCTCCAGACTAACTTTTTTTAAAGCAAATAGTCTTATAGTAATATATGTCATTGTTACATTGATCTGTTTGATTTCATTATATTCCATGCCAGGCAGAAGCTTTGTTGCACTTTTTTGATTTAGAAAAGTCATAAAATGTGGAATTACTGAGGTAGCTGAGTTGACTCCTGGCAGTGTACCTGTCTTTTCTCACCCTCTCCCCCCACCCCCAACTGTAAGTGAATTCTGGAGCAACTTGACTCCTAACTGTGGCATCTCAGTGGAGAATGTGGTTTAGCTCACACATTAGCTATGCTGAAATAGAACATCTAGCTTAAGTCAATTATCAGGGAGCCATCTCTTGGCGCTATAAAGACACACAGGCATCAAAATAGAGGTAAATCACTCCAGTAGCATTAAGACACTGTCTGTTGTTTGATTATGAGGGGAGCCTGGTTGATTAGATCAAATTCACAACTTCTAGCTAAAATTAGGTCAAAGGAATCTAGATTTTGTCTTTAGCTTGACTTTTCCCTCCTTTTCCATAATATGTAAGTTCTTTTCTCCCCTGGTTCTATACTCTTCCTCTGGTTTGGTATGACTCCTAAACCACTGATCAAAGTCCAGAGATGCCACAGTCAATAAAATGGTTACGGCATTAACCCATAGTTCATAAATAATCCACAGGAATAGGCATATCCTTTGTTGTCTGTCTTTTGCACAGAAACAATGAGGCCATGATTTATAGAGAGAGAACATAACCATAGCTGGAGGGAGGTACCGATGCTGCTGCAGAATTGTCAGGTGTGGAGGAAAACAAAAAAGTTGTTGATGAGTCATTAAACTTGGCAAAAATCTTTTACTAGTAAGCAGAGTCTTCAAAATAAAGTAGGATAATTCAAGAAGGAACTGACCAATAGTTTATATCAGGGTTGTCTGAGCAAATGTTGTCGCAAGATTAAGTTGTGCAGAGAGGGCATGTGTCTGTGGAACTGTACCTTGTTTTACTCTTTGTTCTCAAGAGTAATTTGATATATAGTTGCTATAATAGAGCTTCTAAGAATAAGGAGATAATGCTAACATAATATGTTTATTAGTTTCAAAAATGATACTTGGTTTGGAAGCCAGGCTGCACAGGAAGATACCTTGACTCGTTCTCACAGTCTCTCTGTTACAACAGCATTCAGTGAAAGTAAGGGGGTATAGGGGAATATGACTCTTACGCATAGATGCTTATTTCCTTAAAAGTCTGTCAGGATCAACTGCTTGTATGTCACTATTCCTGTATCTAGGTTAAAATCTTACAGCCTAATTGCTACATACAATTTCCAGAATTGTTTTACTTTGAGAAGAATGACATCATTTGTTGATAAGTTGATGACTGAAGAATGATGAGGGGGTGCCTCTTGCTAGAATCCTTTTAAGAGCTTTTTGCAGCCCAGTAACAGGGATTCAAAGTGAAATTTTCTTTAACCTTTTTATACCAGCAAAACAGGCAACCTTTTTCATAGAAATACTCTGATATTAGACTGTCAGCTATTAAAATTCATAAATAAAGTGTTATTTTACTAAACCCGTGAAGGTCTTTAAACATGACAGGTATGATGTCTGGGCTAAGCGAAGGCCCAGCGTTGTGTCTGACCTTTTCCAAAGGTTTCAGGGGACACTGCAAAACAGAATCAGTTAAACTTATTATAATAAGTGTGGCTGAGAAATCATCTGGGTCAAAAAGTCATCAAGTGAAAAATTGGCATTCTAGATGTATAAGATTGATCACCTTTGGAAAACTAAGCTGCAAACTCAGCAATTAGGTAATACTAATCCTTTTTCTGTTTTTTCCTGTATTTTGGGGTAGGCCACTAGGAAGGAAGTAGCATGCTAGTGCAGTGTCGCTGCCTGGTTTCTTTACTTCAGTTCCACCTGCAGATTCCATACAATTTGAGAAGGCAGAAAGAACCGAAGCCCATGGTCTTCTTTCCTTTCCTCTGATTTTGGTGGTCATTTCCAAAAGCCAGTAGATTTATTCTCATTTTTAGTCTCTAATCTTAATATGTAAAAGTATGGTCACTGGCATGCCTGTGTGTATGAGTATTTATCTGAACCACAATCAAAGAAAAAAGTGATTTACACAAGCCGAAGCATTTTGTAGGAAAATGCCAGTTTCAGATGTTCTTGAATTGAAGCTAAACATGTTTAGAAATGTAAGGCTGTCAGCTTTAACCGTGAATTGTCAAATTTTGGCTTATCAATATATTTAATAACCAGTCAGCTGTTATTTCCAAGAAAAGGAGGCAAAAAAGGAATGATTTTACCACACAGTATTTGAAATCGAAGCAGGAAACTTTATCTTTTGAGGTTGTGGTTGAGGTATTAAAGTACCGGATGATTTCTAGCATCAAAATATTTAATGTACTACAACTTAGGGATCTGCTAGAACTATTTTAATGAAGTTCATTACAAAACTGATGGCTGTCTTTTTCTTTCCTTACAAAGGAACTGTCTGAATTGCTTTGAGATTTTAATTCCAAACAAGTTTTGCTGTGTGCTGAGTGATCTGATTTTAATGGATTTTCCGTTTTTTGTATCTGCTTAGTATTAGCAGTCCTTTTGCTTTGGTGAGATTTACTATTCAACAAGCTAGACAGTAAATAAAATTTACTTTAACAAGTAAATAAAATTTACTTTAACAAGCCAAGTTTCAAGAACCTCAGAAGATTTGAATTATAAACTGTTATTTAAAGTGATTGGGATCTTCAGCTAACCAGCCTTTGGTTCTTGCAGTGACAGTATTAGAACAGTCTCAGTTAAAAGGAAATAGAGCACCACAGACATGTATAGGCACAGATAATGCTACAGCTTCATTTCCCTTGCTCTTCCACTTGTTTTTCTTGAAATACCATGGCCAGGCCGATTCTGCACTTCCCAGCCATTGTGGTCTGGGGGGAGTGGAGAGCAGGTGCTCAGGCGACTGGAGCTGGCGGGGGTGGGCTGTGGTCACCCCGGCTGTCACCACTAGATGCCGGTGTCCCCCCACCACACCCAGTACAGGCCCAGCTGCGGGAGAGCAAAGCTGATCTTCTTGCTGCTTGTACTTTGCTCTAATGTGGCAGAGGGAGGACAAGGATACCAGTTCTGTGCATTCTTCTGCCAGCTTCCTTTGTTGCAGCACTCCTCCTCTGAACTGTAGTGTTCTCAGGTCTCCATGCATCCTCATAGAAGCAGAATCCTCCTGCTTTGTAATGCTTCCTCCTACTATTCAGGTTATCTTTTCTGTCATATCGTCATTTCAAATGTCATGCAGTAATACAAGCCTCTGTGTGTACTCCCTGTATAGCTCCAGCCAGTGTTTCAGCACATACTGGCTATTCTGTATGGCTTGGATCACTCTGAAAAAGCTGTGCTGTGTCTGGACTGATTTCAAGTCAAAGTGGTTATTTCTATAAAACAAAGATTTTTGCTGGATGTCCTAGAGATTTATGATAGTTGTCTATGAGGAAGAGCTGTATGGTGGATTCAAAAGGGCTGTCATCCACAGACCGAAGCCCAGTTACTAGTGCTAAGTCCCAGGGATTGTTTAGTGAGTTCATTAGTGACCTGAATGGTGGCACAGGGTGCACCTTCAACAAGGGAAGAGTGGCTGGTGCAGCAGAGGGTTGTGCTGCCATCCAGAAGGACCTTGACAGGCTAGAGAAATGGACTGATAGGACCCTTAGGAACAAGGTCCTGAACCAGAGAAGGATCAACCCCAGCACCACTACAGGCTGTCTGACAGGAAAGCAGCTTTGCAGAAGGGGACTGGAGATCCTTGTGGACACCAGGTTGATCACTGGCAAGCAGCGTACCTTTGCAGCAGAGAGACCAATAACATCCTGGGCTGCATTAGGAAGAGTTTTGACAGCAGGTCCAAGGAGGACCCCCTTTATTCACCACTGGTAAGGCCATACCTGATGTGCTGTCCAGTTCTGGGCTTTCCAGTACGAAAGAGGTGTGGAGCTACTGCAGAGAGCCTATGAAGATGATTAAGGAATTGGAGCATCTCTTGTGTGAGATGACGCTGAAATATCTGAGACTATTAATCCTAGAGAAGAGAAGGCTCAGGAAGATCACATCAATGTAGCCAGAAGATGTAACCAAACTTTTCTTTGTGGTATTCAGTGACAGTACAAGTGGTAGTGGGCGCAGATGGAGACTCCATCTTTGGAGCAGTCTGCTCTTAGTGACCTTGCTTTGGACCAGGGAAAGTTGGATTATGCAGTCTCCAGTCTCCAAAGGCCCCTGCTAGCCTTGGTGATTCTGTGAAGAGGAGTTAAATGAGGATTAGAGTGGCACAAAGAATAAATGGGGAGCATACTTGGAATTACTCTAGGAATAATAAAGAAGGAAAAGTATGAAAGTACTTTCCCTTCTGATTGTTTGAGAAAAGCCTTGGGGACTCTATCTTTCTTGAGAGTTGTGTGCTGCAGAGGGTGAGACAGGATCATGCATTAGATAGGAATGCTCTAGGAACCTCTACAGTAGTCCAAACACTTGGGGTCAGAAGGTGGTGTCCTGAGTCTAAAAGGCAATGTTGAATGTTTCACCAGTCATTCAGACTAACTGTCAGGAATCCTAAAAATGAGGACCAAGAGTTGATCTGAAGGGTGAATCAGATACTTAGGCAGATATCATTTGTAATTGTTTCTTAAAATTTGTTCTTCCATGAAGAAGGTTCTGCAACATCCCTTGTTTTGTACAATGTTCTTTCATTCGTGTTAGAAAGTTTTTTTCCTAGAATCTGACATGAGTTGCTGTCATCACAAATTGAGCTGCTTTTTTCTTCTTGTAAGTCTGGCAGCCGTTTCCCAGGAATCATTAAGGTTGTGCTCACCTCCCCCCTCTTTATAGGTCATATTGTTAAAATCTCGCCCTTTTTTATCTCATCAGGAGTTTCTGAAATTTGCCTGTGTCTGTTCTGTAGACTGATGCTCAAAACCAATATAGAAGCTTCCCAGACACTGAGGCCAGGGAAGTACATACTTCCAAAACCATACGTAAGATGCTTCTGATAGTCCATGCTGATTTAAGATCTCCAGCCCTGTTGAAGTGCATATTTAGTTTGTGAACTAATCAAGCTTTTTGTCCTGCCCCTCTACCTGGTTATCCATTCTGTGCATTTGGCTCCCTCTGTCCCGTTGTAGTATTCTGAACTTGCTTGTGTTAAATTTCAGCTGTCTTATTTCAGATCATTCCTCTAGATAGTCCAGGTACCTTAGGCTTCTGATCTTTTTATCCCATCCCATCTTGCAGTTATCTGCAACTTACATAAACACGTGCTCTATTCCAGCATCCAGTTGGGACACATGGGAACCATAAATGCTGTCCCTGCTCAGCTCTGTCTTCAGCATCTTTGTGCCATTGTTAAATGCTGTGAGTCTGTCAGGATTGCTCAGACTTGAGAGGTAGAGGGCAGGGACAATACATGAGGGAGCTGTGGACTTAATCTGTCATGGGAGAACGTCCTTTTCTTGTCCTATCTGCCAATATTAGATTACCTTTTCCCAGCATACCCACCATTGCACATCCTCCTGGATTTTCTCTGCTGTTGAGCAAATACAAATTTTTGCTTTCATGGTTACATGTTCTTCAAGGACAAGCAACATTAATAATCACTGCGGTAGTTATTGATTGGTTGATTGGAGCTATAGGGTCCTTGCCTCTGGTCTCTTTCCCCGCAGTCATCTAAATGCATGGTGTGCCTACATCTTAGAATTTCAATGTGCCTGCTTTCACCAGAAATTTTCAGATTATGATGTCTAGAAAATCATATAGTCATGGTCATGTGAAAAGAGGGTACAAAGGATTGCACATGGTCCTGCAGAATCAGGGCTTTCTGCTTTACTGAGGACACAATATTGAGGTGAGGATGGTTTAGTTCCTTGCATGTGTAATGTTGAGATCAAGAGGATTGCAGTCTTATCTCTAAAACTGGGTTCCCTGGTACACTCCTGCCTGAGAACCCAGCGTGGACGTAAGCACCATGAGGTTCTGAAAACAGACTTTGCTTTTGTGTCCTGTTTAAAATCCACCTGTTGATCCTTCTAGGATTGTACTTTGTGTCTCTGATGAAATGGCAAATATACCCTGATCACTCAGAAATACTCATTCCCATTAAAATGCCTCTGTGCTTGTTGTCAGGAGTTGAAGATACTTTGTGAACGTTTTGTGTTGCAAGTCTAAGTCCATTTCCAGTTCTTCAGTGAAAATATTATGATTAAATAATGAACATTGAAATGTGCATGTGGCTTTTTTTTGTCTGACATGATTAAAATGCCTAATGGTATGTTTAAAAGTTGGACTTTATCACCAATGAAGAGTGCAAGCAGAGTTCTTTAAAAGGCCAAGACTGATTTCAAAGAACCTAGTGTTCTGAGAAATATTGCCTGCAGAAAATGTAACCATGTGGCACATTTTTTTGACTCTTAAGAACAACTATAGAGGCACTTCCAATATAAAGGATAATAAGTAGTAAGTACTCTAGAGTAGTAAGGTATTCTAACTTCCATATTAAGTTGCATGGCTGGTAGGTACTACAAGTAAGGCTGTATAGATTTGTATCTGCAGGGGAATTTATTAAAATCCTTAAGGTTATTAGTTTTTTTTATTCTTCTGTTTATTAGACAAAGAAGATGGATATTTTTGGTTGAAGATTCCAGTCTAGAATAGGTGATTGTTTAGGATTTGTCTCTCCTGAGCTTAGCCAGGAGGTGAGTTACCCAGCCTGAGTCAGTTGTCTGAACTTGGTGGGGAGCAGTGGGTGCTTTGCAAGAAAGGTTTATCGGGTAGGCAAGGTGGATGAGATGAATGGAATAATTTCCTGCTGTTGGTGCCCTCTGAGCACTTCAGTAGCCACAGAAAAATTTTGGTCACCTGGATTAAATGCCTAAATTTTAGGTGATTGAAGTTGTTCCATGCTTTCCAGTTGCTCTCTAGCATTACGCACTGAGTTGGCTATGAATGCAGTGACTGCTTGCTGTGTACGTGTGAGCTCATTGGTCACATCTTAGGCCTGTCTGTGTACATTGAGGTGGTGGTGGATGTTACTGGTGCTGCCTTACTCTGCCCAAATACTGCTTACAATTACAATCTGCTTACAATTTCCTCACCTGTTTGTTTAGGTTAGGTTTTATGGCTGATATCTTCTGAATACTTCCAAGAAGAAATATTTGTAGTGTTGGATTAATCTTGCAGGTTAAGATGTCTGAATGTAAACAGCTGTATGTCTGCAGTGAGGCTTAAGCTCTTTTAATAATAGTCAGAGGAGCTGCAGGCAGTACTATCAAGCCTAGAGCATAATTGTGTCATCTTAAACAAGACATTACATCTGATCAGCTGAAAGGCTGTCTAGACTTTGCTGACTACTGTGAGATTGTAGGTACTGAACCCACACATTGACATGAAGGTACAAATGGGTCATTGTACACATCTCTGTCCACAAGAAATACCCTACCCAGCATGTGTGAAAAACGCCATGTAACAACATCTAGAAAACATTTTTCCTGCAACTTGAACGATCATCATCAAGCCTTCCCACAATATGTGCTAATTTGAAGAAACACAACTAGAGTGTTAACGAACCTTCCTGTAACTGAAAGCTTTCAAAAATCTTTGAACCTATTCACGTGCATTTTTGCTCAACTGTCATCATACAGTTCTGTGCAAAAGCAAAGGATCTGCTCCTTAAACATAGCTAATAGTTATGGTCTTAAGATGGAGCCTTAGATCTTCCTGAAGAAATTGGAAAGAGATATATCCAAAGTTTCCTGTTTTAGAAGAATTTGATAAACAGGTAAGTATATGGTAAACAGTGATTCCATCATGGTGATCTAGTTTACAGATTAAAACATTGCACTATTTAATGAGCGTGTAGACCTGCAAGCACAATAAGAATTACTACACTACAGGAGTAGATAATAGAATAAAACAGTGATGTATAAAATGCAGTACCAGCAAGATATGTGCCTTTGAGTTTGAGCCGGAACAACAACTCCTTGAGATTTTAATCTTCTGTGAGGCAATGGTACTGGCTATCAAAGCAACTTTTTCTCAGTTTGGTCATTCTGTAAGCTTTTTCTGATTCTTAAAATCAGCTGGTCTTCTAGGGATAAAATTACCTTTTAAGTATTAGGAAACTTTTATTCCTGAGTGACTAATAAAAGCCATGGGAGAAATTGGAAGTCCAGTCGCTCTTTAAAAACAACCAGACAAAGTAAACTTCTTTTTATAGTTAGCTGTATGTTCAGCTGTTAAGGTGTAGTCTCCTGCCTCTCCCTGTTCATACCCAGAATATACTTTATACCTGTGTATTAAATACTGGGATACAAAAGTAGTTGATACACAAAACACGCAAGGCTCATGCAAGAAAACTTCTTTAACACTAAGATCTCTTTCCTTTCCTTCCTGAGTGCCTCTTATATTCTCACAGTTCTGTCTGTTCAGTCATGTACTGTGAAAATGGTTTGGTGCAGCAATTTGTTTTTAGGATAAAGTAGTTAACTGTTTCACTGGCTCTTCAATATAATAAAGAGTATTAGAAAGTTTGAGGTGAGGATTTTTTTTCATTTCATACATTTTTCCATATTTCAGATAATTATAGCTTACTATATTGATGTAAACTTGGTTCCAAAGCACTGTAAAAACATCTAGTCTATCTTGTGTCCTTCATGTTGTACTTGAATGAATAGCTGTAAGCCTGATTAGGGAAACTGACTGGAAATGACTTATCTTTCCATTGTTTCAAGGTGACTTTTTCTCCTAATGAGAGTAATCTAGTTCTGCAGCGCAATTTAATACAATAAAGTATAGTATATCATCAAGCAAGGACAAAACCAGTATTTTTTTATCTTGTATTATTTATTTTGTGATTAGTCAAGGCTACATCATCTTGTAGATTTTCATGGCTATCAGCATTCCAAAAATCTAACCTGACTACTAGCCTGCCCTATCATCTTTTCTTTCCTTTATTCTCTGGTCTACCAAGAAAATAATTTAGTTTCTTTTTCGAGACACACAGATGTGCACCAGATGGCTTTGGATAGTTTCAAGGTCTTGATGAGTTATTGGAGTAATTAGTGTTGGTGTAAGTTTTGACACCTGACCATAATGTTGAACTGTGTATTCATCACGTTAAAACTTTTAAAGTATAAAGGTTTATTTTACTAAGACCTTTGATACAGTGCTTCAAATGTCATTACAGATAATACTATATACCCACTTCGTAGTCAGAAATGCTTTCATTAGTAAAATTTTTGGTCTTATACGGGGATCAAAGGCACTCTACATTTAGGTGATACAATAATTTTATGTTGGAATGGTAAGATACCATTCAGGAAATGATTTTAATGGTGATTTGGTAAATATTTCTAAAATATGAATATAAGATATTGAAAATTATACAGAAATTGATATATAAATATGATTTACAGGCTATGAAATTTAAAAAATAGTGGACATTAATTGAAAAAGGCCTTGTCCTGTAGGTCTGTGAAGTCTTGCTCTTTTGTGCAAATCTCTGTTACCACATCAGGTTTTATACATTTGGATTTATAGTGTAAATGTGAGGATAACTATTAAAAAATTTTGCTTCTGTGTATATTACTTCCAGATTTTGTTTCTTCTGTAATATATATACCTTCTAGATCTGATATACAGTATATATTGTTTTGATAGCTAAATCTGATTAAAATAAGAAATAATTACTTCTCTTTGACAGAGGAATAAATCCTTTACTTTTCAGTGTTCATCACTGTTAATCTGTGTGTCACTTGTAACACAACTGTCTTTGGATGTAGCTGTAACAGCTACATTATCATGCAGCCCTGGCCTTCATGAGGTAGATATGTTACTTGATATTTTGATCTGAGAAACAGTTTTGAAACAAGATATTTTCATCCACCAAAAATACCGAATTTTTTGCAATTAAAGCAGAGTAAGTAACTCCTGTACAGAAAAATAGTGTGTTAACGTTTAAACAAATAGGAATTCCATGGGATTGCTGGACGCTAATAGCATGTGTAAGTATTTACAGGATTGGAGCTTTTATAAAATCATAAGCAGAATTCGAGCTTTCTTTCCTTAAGAATCACTGCTTAGTCACTTCAGGCCTACCTATACTACTGTTTCCTTTCTGGTTCTGATTAGTTAATCCATGTGTCTGTTAAAGCACATTGGTTGAACAAATGGAGAGCTGTGGAGATATTGGAGCTCCTTGGAGTGGGGAGTATCACCCCTTATGTGGATTCAGTCTGCTCTCTGACCAGCTCTCTGTTTATTTAATATCTGTCCTTATCCTGTTGAAGATCTGATACATTCTTAACTCAGGTCTCCCTAGCCACATTAAAAATTAAGCTGCATAACTGGTTCATACAATTGTCATACTCTTTTGTTTTGAGACTGTGTATTTGCAGTAATTCACCTTGTCTGTGTAAGACTTTTCTTTCAGTGAGTGGGAAAGGGTAACATTCTCCAAAAGAACATTTGGAGCTTTTAGTGTCACAGGACTGACTCACTCTGTGCTTGTCCCCCTTGTAGTGGTTTGGTCCAAAATACTCATTACTGTTTATCTGCTGTGAGATAAGAATTAGGAGAAATGCAAAGCAGGCACCAAACTTGAAAGAATATAAAGAAGTTTATTAACAGACCTAAAAGAAGAAAAAAAAATTATACCACCTTCAGAACTCTCCTCCTCCCCCCACCTTCCTCCCTTCTCCCACTGACAATGTTCAAAGACAACCCTTGAGATGTTCAGTCTGTTTACCACTTCCATAATAACCTTGTTCAGTCCATTTAGAAAGAGAAGTCTCTTCTTGCTCATGCTATGAAAACATTATCACAACGAGACAGCCACCCACTTCTAAATATTGTTCAGCCCATTTAGGAAGAGGAGTCTCTCTGCCTGCGTGAGTCCCTTCCCCCGACTTGCAGCTTGTTCAAGGTCACACACAGATAGCAATTGGTTTTCCCGCGTTCGAGGGTCCACTCTTGAAGTTTTTGGGGTACAATTTTAAGGTTGAGCCATTCAGAAACAAAAACAGAGGCCCTTCTCCTTCCCTGGGAGCAAAGGGTCTTCATCATCTTCATCGTTAGGACTATCTCTGGGAGCATCTCTAGGAACTGAGGTTTTCTCCTTTCCCATTTGGAGCAAAAGTCCTCATCTGGTTCATCTCTAGGGACTGAGGTTTTCTCCTTTCCCGTTTGGAGCAAAAGTCCTCATCTGGTTCATCTCTAGGGACTGAGGTTTTCTCCTTTCCCGTTTGGAGCAAAAGTCCTCATCTGGTCCATC
>NW_008240033.1:852375-897549 GCF_000691975.1 Corvus brachyrhynchos | reverse complement strand
CCACTGGGCCCTGCTCGGGCCCCGCAGCCACCTGTCCCAGCGCCGGAAACGAGAGAGAGCTTGGAGGGGGAGTTTGTCTATTCTTAAATGTGGATCACAGAGGTGATCACAACTTTAAGTGGCTTAGAGAATTGTCCATATCCAAACTGGCCAGCTGATAGGTTCTATCAGTTCCCAGAGGAAACTGTAAGCACCCCTTAGCAAGGATGTCCCTTCCGGGACTATGCTTGCTAACCTATGACACCCTCCATTGACTGGAAGGAGCCAGGAAGACTTTTTAAAAAACACTTTGGAACTGGAAATACAACTTGCATGCTGCATGTAAGAGTTCATTTATTCTGTTGGGTTAGTACTCTGTCGTTCAAAACCATTTTAGGGCTGGAGTGTTCTTACCTTTTCTAGGTGTGGGACATTGGAGGACAGCCAAGGTTTCGAAGCATGTGGGAGCGTTATTGCAGAGGAGTCAATGCAGTTGTGTAAGTTTTCTTTTGTATGTCCACAGAAAATGTACTTTGCAACATACATTATTATAACATTAGGTATTACATTTAATGATATATAAATAAAATAGGTATGGTTTTTTT
This sequence comes from Corvus brachyrhynchos, assembly GCF_000691975.1. Taxonomy (NCBI): domain Eukaryota; kingdom Metazoa; phylum Chordata; class Aves; order Passeriformes; family Corvidae; genus Corvus; species Corvus brachyrhynchos. The sequence goes on along the minus strand of NW_008240033.1, from coordinate 896,965 downwards.
TCTGTCCACCTCCATCACATAAGAAGACCCATTGCAATAAAAGTAGTGTGTTTTGCACATGCAGCAACTCCGACATGTAAGTAATTGCATATTCCGGGCCATTTTTTCCCCATGGGCTGTATTTAACTCTATCTTCCTGTATCAATAAATGCAGGGCTTATACAACTCTGGATTTTTCTAATGCTGTTGTCAGTATTAACATGTTTGTCACATTTCAGGTGTTATAATGCAAATTTCTGCAAGTAATGGTCAATACCATAAATAACTGTATTCTCATTGCAGTTACATGGTGGATGCAGCAGACTTAGAAAAAGTAGAAGCTTCAAAGAATGAGCTACACAGTTTGATAGATAAGCCACAATTGCATGGAATTCCAGTAAGTGTTTTCATTATTATTCTTACCTGAATATCAACAATGTAGCCTAAATCCTCATGAGTTGGTTCCTCTGGTCTCTTCAAAATACTAGGTTATATATGATGCAGCCTTGATGCATTGAGCAGTCTTAGAAAAATTACTGTGTTATTTTTTTCATAGTACTCAACAACTTAAAAATACTGCAGTGTGTTTGTAAATTTTCTTGTGTAAAGGTCAGAATAGATTTGGAAAAATTGTGTTTTCACATGTGGCATTATCAGACAGTGATTACTTCCAGTCAGTCCCTTGTTGGCTGGATTTCAATGAGTGACTCAGGTACGTTTCTGGCAATATCTTAAGGCATGTGAGATCCATCTTTCTGCAGGTTGGCACACAGTAACTTCAAGTAGTGTCCTCTGCCTGCAGAGATTGTGTAGGAGCTTGGCTTTTATGTGTCCTGACGTTTTCTTGACTTAGTATTTCAAACTAAATTGTGTGGAAAAAATGCAAATACGCATCTGTTCTCCAGTTGGAAGTGTCAAAGAATAGTGTATTCAGTGGAAATTCTCATGAGGAATTACGAAGATGTAGACTAATGTTGTTTCTTTAAATGCAATCTGCCAATTTAGGAATCCATCAGGTTATTGTTGGTCTTACGTTGACGCCACCAAGCAAGAGTTCGTACCTTGATTATAAGAAGGAAAACAGTTGTACATACAAATGAGGAAGGAGTTGCTCACAACCTGATGGCTCTTCCTTGGCCCCCGTTTTTGTAAGCAGTTACTTGGACACTTGGCCACTACAAGTAATCTTAAGTTATCTGAGGATGAGTAGACAGTGTAAGGACTTCAAGAACATAGCTGAGCTGTGTCAAAACACTGTCAAAGCCACAGAAGGAACTTACATTAAGATAAGCCACCACAACAGGAACTTGAGATAAGTACAGACACCACAGCAGGAAGGAGCTAATTCCAGGCGTAATGAAGCTGAAGGTTTAGTTAGCATCTGGACATCCCACTTATCCACACATTGCCACCATGGCAAACTGTGGGAAAGGAAGTAAATGTTCATACCCATGCCATCCCAAGTTATGGGAATGGCATCTACACCGCATGGATACCTGGGACTTGGTGTGTATAAGTATAGAGTCAGTCTCCTTCTCTCTCTCCCTCCTCTGCTCCCACTATTCTCAAAGAAGAATTTTTCAAGTGATTCTCCATCTTTTTTTATAAGGTTTGCTATTATTGTTGTGATCTTATATTTTAAATATCTATTGAACAAGTCCTACAGAAATCTGTAGTTATGCTGTTCATGGGGAGTGACATTGCCTGTCCTTTGCACTCTCTTCACAGGCTTTTTTGCTTCTCACTTTTCCTTACTGAAATGATTGGTCTCTCGTATCTTCAGTAGTATTTAATTAAGTTCCTTGCCTTTTATATGTTATAATGTCACATTCCAAATGCCCAGCCTGACCAGCACAGTAATTTCCAAGGTGCAGTGATATATTCTTACTTACTTTTATTTCATATGTAGTAATTAGTATTGAACTTCCTTCAATTTATTGTGCTCAGGATTTGGCACTATAGATTTTAAAGCAACCTTATTAATCTTGACTGCAAGTAATGAGTTTAATATGTTCCAGATTCATGGGATATAATGAGACAGTCTTGAGTTAGAATTGTAGCACATCTAGAAAACAATAATGCAATCCTAACTAGAAAAGCCTTCAGTTGCTTACTTTATCTTAGAATGTGCTCAACCCAATTATCTGATCTTCATTTATACTTAAAGCCTTAAATAGGAACTCTGAAGTTCCAGCATCTGTTTGGTAAATTTTCTGCATTTCTTGTACTTAATTCCTAATGGCTGCCTTTTAGATTTCTACCATGGATGCTCAAAGTGGAGGGAGAGGAATTGCTCATTTGGCTGGTGTATAGGTGATACTTGATTTGGAGGCTGAGCTGTTCAGTGCATCAGTGTTACGAAGCAAGGGAGCAAAAAAAAGTAGAGAGAATTGTGTCTGGGTGTTTAGGACCCAGCCTCTGCTACTGGGGCCCTACTTTTGATTAATGTCAGTCTGGTTCTCTGAATTGAATATCCTTCAGCAGCTTGAGTGCACCTGATGCATGCTTTCTTCCACATTTCTTTGCATTTAATCTGACACCATCCTGTAATGCCATCCAGAATGGAGATATTCACTTCCAGAGGAGACTTTTGATACTAATACACCCAGAAATAATTTGATCCAGTTTTCAGAGGGTATATGTTGCAGTGGGGATACTGCAACACGCATATACCAAACCAGGAGTCCCGTGGAAAGGAAATACATATGGACAGACAGATTCTTGCTAGCTGTTTCAGAGATGTTTATTTCTCCAGCCGCGTAGCCGGAGCTCTGCCCCGGAACTGTTCCAGTCACGGGACCAAGGGTCCTTCTGCCCGCGCAGGGAACACAAACCAACCAATGGGAACGAGGCTGAGCAGGGGCAGGGAAACCCCGTGTCTGTGCCCTCAGGGCCCCTCTCCCAGGGCTACATGGTAGGGGAGGGACCCCAACAGGTATACATCCAGCATCTGGCCCTGACGAGGAGCAGGCTTTCCATGATGCTCCCACAGTCATTGGTCATTTTGAATATGTCCTCTATTGCATTCTAAATAGCTGCAAGATCCAGAATAATGCCAATTAAAAGTTAAAGACAAAAATAAACTTCCATTGCTCCTGGATTTAATATGCATATGAATGATTTCTTTCAGGTGTTAGTTCTTGGAAATAAACGAGACCTCCCAGGTGCACTGGATGAGAAGCAGTTAATTGAGAAATTGTAAGTAGCTGGCTTCGGTAAAAAGCTGAGACATTGTGAAATTTGATATGTAAGTCAAAATCATTGGTAGTCATTGGCAATAACTGTCTATAAAAGATGCTGTTTTCCATTTTCAGATATTCCACTTTGAGCTCTGCTGGCACCTGATGTAGTGATCTAGGCTGATAACTGACTGCAGTAGATTTGAACCTCTCTTGATTGTTGTTCTGGTTGTGTAAAGTTATTTCAGATAATCCTGTTTTCCCATACAACTGCTCTGGATAGTAATAGGGTCATTTTGAATTTTCACAGTACATTGCAGTGTCAGTTCAATGCTTGAATGGCATTAGAACAGAACCATTTCAAACTACTGTTGGTAAATTCAAGCAAGTCAGGTACTTTTGCCATATATCCAAAGCATAACTTAGGGATTACTGAAACTAACAAATTGATGCATAGTAAGCATAATTGTAAAGAAAATACACAATTTTGTAAAAATGATCAGTATAGCACTAATTTTGTGAAACAGGGTTCACAAGTCACATAATTTTAATTAGTAGAAAGTGAAGTTTTCGTATAGTAAGGGTGGTCCAAAGTCTGGGCTACTAAACTGGGGCTCACAGAATGGCTGAGGTTGGAAGGAACCTCAAGGTCATCTTGTCTATCCCCTGCTCAAGCAGAACCTTTTGTCCCTTGGAGCTAATTGCTCTGGACCATGTCCAGACATCTTTTGAACATCTCCAAGGATGGAAACTTTGCAGCCTTTCTGGGCAACCTTTGCCAGTGCTTGGTCACTCTCAGAGGTAAAAAATGTTTCTGTGTGTTCAGAGAGAGCTTCCTGTGTTTCAGTTCATGGCCGTTGCCTCTTGTCCCTTCACTGGACTCCATCTTCATTACAGGCTCCATTCAGATTTTTGTACACGTTAATAAGAAGTTCCCTAAGCTTTTTCTTTAGGCTAAGCAGTCTCAGCTCTTCAGCCTTTCTTAGTATGTGAGTTGCTCCAGTTCCTTAATTATTCTGGTCATCCTTTATTGGACTCTATCCCATAGATTCATATCCCTCTTGTACTGATGGTGCATAGCTGTCAGGTAAGAGCCTTACTGATGCTGAGTAAAAGGGAAGGATCACCTCATTCAGCCTGCCGGCAGCACTCCTAATGCACCCCAGAATACCATTAGTATTTTTATCACACTGCTTGATCATGTTTAACCTGGTGACCCACCAAGACCCCCAGGTCGTTTTCTGCAAAGCTGCTTTTCCAGAAGTTGGCATAAGACGTGCTGGTGCCTGGGGTTGTTCCTCCCCAGGTGTAGGTCTTAGCACTTCCCCTCGTTGAGCTGCAGGAGGTCCCTGTCAGCCCTTTTCTCCAGCTTGTGGAGGTCCCTCTGGGTGGCAGCACAACCCTTTGGTGTATCAGCCACTCTTCCCAGTTTTCTGTCATCAGCAAATTTCTGCTTTGCCCCGTCATTTGCGACAAATGAAGATGCAGAACAGGATTGGACCCAGTACTGGTTCCTGGTGTACACTGGTAGTCACTGGGCTCCAGCTTGCCTTCGTGCCACCGATCACCTGCTGTTCAGCCACTCTTCAGTCCATCTCACCATCTTGCATCCAACCCATACTTCCTCAGCTTCCTCAGTCTATGGGGATATTATGGAAGACACTGTCAAAGCCTTACTCAAGTCAAGGTGCACAATATCTGTTGCTCTCCCGTCATCCACCAAACTGTAGATTTCATTGTAGAAGGTTATTGAGTTGGTCAAGCATGACTTCACTTTTGTGAATCCATGCTGACTACTCCTGATCACCTTCTTGTCTGTCACATGCCTGGGAATAGTTTCCAGGATTAGTTGCATCATCACCTTCCCAGGAATCAAGGTGAGTCTGACTGTCCTGTACTTCCCTGGGTCTTCCTTCCTGCTTTTTCTGAAGAGTGATGTTTGCCTTCCTCTACTCTTAGGCACATTTCCCAGTCGACATGGTTGTTCAAAGGGTATTGAGTGGCCTCACAATGACATCAGCCAGTTCCTTTATCACTTGTGGGTGCATCCCACCAGGGCTGATGGACTTCTATATGTCAGGTTTGTGTATTTATTCCTGATCTGGTCCTCTTCCATTAAGGGTACAACTTCTTTGCTCTTAACTTTTGATCTCTGGGGCCTGGGGTTTCTGAAGGCTCTTCTTGCTAGCAAAGGCAGCATATTCATGTCCTGTGTAACCAGGTCCCCTGTCTCATTGAGCAGTGGGCCCACATTTTCTCCTGTCTTCCATTTGTCACTTTCTAGTTTCCTTTGACATCCCTCATGGGATCCAACTTCAGCTGGGCTTTGGCTGACCTGCTAGTGTCTCTGCATTCGTGGACAATGTTTTTTTATTCTTCCCTGGTTACCTGTCTCTGCTTTGACCTTCTGTATGCTTCCTTTTTATTACTGGGTTTTGCCAAGAGCTTGTTGTTCATCCACTTAATGCCTTTTTGTTTTTTTGCCAGGCTTGTTAGGATAGGTTACTCTTAAGTTTGGAGATGAACTTTGAGTATTAACCAGCTTTCTTAAGCCCTTCTTTGCTACAGGGCCTTATTACATGGGACTTTTCCAAGCAGATCCCTGAAGAGGCCAAGTCTGCTCCCTGAAGTCCAGGCAGGTCCCTATTTAGTTCTCTTCTTTACTAGAGTCTCTCGTGTGGTCTCCAGACTTCTCAGTGCCTTCACTCTTCACCTGCTTCCGGAAAATGTTTTGTGCATGTCTGTGTCACTTGTGTGAGGATAAATAAATGAAAAAATGACAAAGTGCTCAGAAACTCTGAGGGGGGTAGGAGAATTCCCAAAAAGAATTTGATTAAGAATCAGTTTCTTCCTAAATGTAGAAGCATCCTTTCAGTAGGAGTCAGGTCTGATATATTAATATGATATAGTAAACATCCTGAAGATAAATGGTGCAATCATTTGAGTATTATTATTTTGTTAATATTTACTGGAGATAAAAACTTGGAATTCTAAGTGAAAAGAATAAAAGGTGAATGATAAGACATGGGTAATACTTGGTTGCAACCCCAAAATGTTATTTTTAGCTTATGGATTTCTGTGGTTTTATTTCTCACTATTACACTGATCTAATGAGAAATTCAAATTTTTGTGAAATGACTTTATAACCTTTTAATCCTTATAGTTTAAGAAATGTGTGGTTTTCTGTGTGCAGTGGCATATTTTAAGAATTTAACATCTGAGACTAGAATTGAACCCACTGAGTAAAAAGCAGAAAACATATAATTTAATGGAAATTCCTGATTTCAGTGTTTGTGGAGTTATAACAGTACTTATCGTTTTTGTTTCTGTAGAAACCTTTCAGCTATTCAAGACAGAGAAATCTGTTGCTATTCTATTTCCTGTAAAGAGAAGGATAACATAGGTAAGCTTCTTCTGGTGTCATCAGTGTATGCTTTGTACTTTGGATCAGATCAGGTTTGAACATCTACCTCCACTATTATTGAAAATCTCAATTTACATCAAAAGATATTTTGCAAATATTGTATGTGGCTGTATTTGTTTCAACATAGAATTATATGTAATTTAAAAATAACTTGTAGAAATATTTAGTTCCCTGAGAAGTTAATTTGACAAGGACCTTGGAAAAGCATATTTAAAGCCTGGAGTAATTGAATCCTTTACAAGAAACCTGTGTTACTTTTGAAAAAACAGTAGCTGCTTTATGAAGGCCTTCCAATTATTAGGTGATCCTAAAAAATTTTGGTGATTTACTCTATACATGATTTTATTTGGTAAGCAGGTTTTACGTGCATGTGGCTGTTCCTCGAACTGAGGGACTGGTGCTTTTTTCCAACTGGAAATGCAACGAGTGTATCCTGTAGTCAGTGAAGACCTGTCCCCCCCATGAACTTGTCCCATCTGCCTTTGCTTTTTGCCTTTTCCTCTCTTTTCTATCTTCTACTTTCCTGTCCCTTTCCTCTGTTATGTTCTCCCATTCCCTTCCCTCCACAAGGCAAGAGGAAGGGATGAAGCACAGGCTGAGCCAGCAGCAGTTGCCTGGGGGCATGCTACCTCTGTGCCACCCTTCTCTGCATGCTGCTAAAACAAGTGCTGGATAGAGGGATACAGCCTGGCTAGATATTTATAGCTGCTGCATGAGGAAGCCAGACTTGGTAGAAGAGCTGGGCAGCTCTGTAGGGCTCAGCTGAGTGAGGAGCTGTGAGAGTGGGAATGGGAAGAAAGCCAGTGTCTCTCAGCAGCAGGGGAAATTTCCATCCTACACAGAGGGGACCAGGTAGTGGAGATGGTGACGAGACCAACATGGCACCTGGACTTCAGTGAGCTGGGGGAGATTTCAGCTGTGTGCACAGATGTCAGGCAGTGAGGGCTTCGCCTGGAAGTGGTGTACATTTGGGTATGTTAATTTGAAGGAGACCAGACCCAGGTTTGCTGCAGTTTGGGGTGCAACTGTTACCTCTGAGTGAGGGAAATGCATGGAAGGTTCTGTTACACTGGGGAAGATCAGACTTCAGGAGATAAGGACTCTGGAAGACAACACAGGATAATCTCAGTAGTTGAAGGGCAGTGAATGTGATCAAGGTTTTCGAAACGCTGTGCTTGATCCTCGTCAAATTGGCAAGGCTGCAGTGAAGATTCTCAAAAGTGGGATTATGACTGGAAGCTAGTAAAACCAACTTAAATTCTGAATGAATCCTGGAGAAAACAGATTCTGATCCTGGTCCATTTATATGGATGTCGTGGAGGAGAAAAGCATGCAACAAAAAGCATGCTAAAATTTGCATGAAAGAAGGATCATTGATGCAGGGCAGTGTAGACCACTTACTTGTGGAAGTTCTGGGAGTAGTGATGAAAAAGACTCAAATCCTAACTGAGACTTGGTCAAGTGTCTTCCAGTGTAATATTGTGTCTAGAAAGACTAACCAGATTCTTGAATATTTGCCAAAACCAAGATAAAAAATGGGAGCACACTGCATATACCATGTGCGTTTGGGACTGTGTGGGTATTGTTGGCGCACCGTGTGTCATATTTTGAGGAAGACCTTGAGAAAAGAGGTTGGGTGAGAAGCTAGGGAGACCAAAGGGCTGGAAAGTAGCATTTATAATGAAAGACTGTTATGCAAATATATTTAGCTTATTAAATTGATGAAACTACTAGTCTATTAAAGAGAAGACTGGGAGCTGTCTTCTTTCTCTGCATTTTTGATTGATGTCAATGCAGTTGAATGAGATGATACTGGTTTTTCAGTGCAAACTGCAGCCTAGCTAACTGGTCTCATTAGGAGGTATAGGTCTAAGGCTGCCAGTTACTGTGTCCTGAGAGACTGTGGAAGATTATTATATAGTTATTAGCTTTTCTATAAGTGCTGTGGGTTGCTTTTGTCTGCAGTCTCAGTGCCTAAGCTGGTCTGCAAGGATATTCATGGAGTGCTGTCTTGAACTTATGACAGATATGGCAACAAATTTCAATTTGAGGGCTAGAGCTGCTGCTGCCCCCTGACATCCTTCCTGCCTTCCTGACAGATGTTACTGCCTTGAGGCAAAAACATCTAATCTGCTCATGAATCAGTTTGTGAACTGCTGCAGTTTTCAGCTCAGTGCATTAGATTGCATCAGGAGGGGTGCCAATTTCAGCTATCAGATTTTAGTCCAGTGTTGCATGTCTTTCAGAGACCTTGGACTCCTACAACCTACCTAAATGGCTTCTTAATGTATTGTCAGGTGTTTGCCCTTCTCATTCCTTCTGTTTGTGTATTTGGCTTTGTTCTCACACAGCATTTCATTCTAGTCTGGATTTTACAGTTCATTTTATGGTCATCCTAAATCTTTGCTTTTTCAACAGCTCCTTATCTATGGCTTAAAGAACTTGATGTCAGTCATCATATTTCAAGAATACAAAATGCACATGATTTAATAACATACAAAAAACTAGAAAAGGGCCACCTGGAGGTTTAGATTCTGAACTTTAATTATGTGTGAATGAGAACCTGTGATTTCTGGGTTTTGTTTGGTCGGGGTTTTTGTATTTGTATTAACCTGCTGGTGTTCTGTTGTGCTTCTACAGTCTGCAAACAGACTGTTGAGTTTCTCATTTTGTTTCATCTATCCTGGCAGACATAACATTACAATGGCTTATTCAGCACTCCAAATCAAGAAACTGTTGAAGAAAAGTTTTGCTGAAGATAACTCTTCCCCAGTCACTTTGACTCCTATCAGCTATACACACTGAAAAGATAAGGAATGCAACTGTGTACTACCAGGACTCACTGTGGTCATATTTGTTAACAGAAGTAAATCTGAGTTGTAACTTGTCTGTCTATTTTGATTCTTTATTTTTTGAATCCAGATATTTGTCTGCCTAGGTGAAATTCCTGAACGCCTTAATACATGACTGGAAGAAACCGATTTTTTGAGCTGAAATGTTTTAAGTTGATGCATGCCAATTGTCAAATACATAGTAATTTTTTTCTAATTTGAAACTGAATAAACTGTGCAGTGGAAACAAATGACTGGTTTTTTTGAGTATAGCATATAATTATTCATACAGAATGTTTTCCCTGTGAACACATGTAGTTAAATACTAATAATCAATTATAACTATAATTAAGAGCTGCTTATTTGAACAAAATGCTGATACTCAGAACACTTTCAAATACTCTGGAGAGAAGTTATTTACGAAGTTATGTATCTGTAGTTACTTAGTTTTTCCAGTCACTAATGTGAATTATTCATATGAATATTCTTTTGGAATTGAAAAATAAATTCTAGACAATCCCATCCTTCTTTATTGGGAGAGGAAAGAGTCTGGAATTGCAGTGGGTATTTTTCTTAAACAGAGTGTTAAATAGAGAGCAGGTGAGATCACGTGCAATCCTCTTTGACATTATTAACCCCAAATTCATGGATTTCCTAAGCATTTTTACTGTAAATGAAATGGTTTTCATGGTGTTTCTGGACTACTCTGTCCATTCCTGAAACTTTAGAATTTTCAAGTATGCAACATAAAATGGCTGGGCTTGGAAGTAGGATTAGTCCTTTTGAAAGAGACTAAGGAAGCAATTCACTTTTAAAATTTTGATGCTTTGCTAACATCTTACAGATACTTGCTTCCAAGTTCTTCACTTAAAAAGCACTCTGATGGGAGCTTTTCTGTGAGTATGGAAATTCTATTACACATGGAAAGTTCATGTCAAGAAATAGTAGACAGACACTGAGTCGCCAAGTGTTTCAAGGACACTTGCAGATCTAAGAGGGAGAAGTTCAGGCATGGTGTTCTAAAGATGCGGTAAATCCACCAATTGCTATAGTATTGAAAGGGCAATAAGTCATTTATGCAGTTCTTGCAGTTAAGTATATGAACTATAGAAATAGCTACATTTTTTTTGTCACTTCTATTTGAGGATGCTCTGAGGCTAGTGGATCTGATAAGCTGCTAAAAACATATGGCAGAGACTTGATAACATCTTTCTTGAGTGTCATCAGAATGCTACTACAAATGCGACAAACATCACAGCACTTGTTGATAATATTTGCAGTCGTACCTGCAGAGGTGTGGCCACAGGGGCTCATTGTTCTGTAGTAACAGGAAAAGAATTTGACTAAGTGCCGAGTGCTCAGTACATAAGTGGTGGATGCTCCTGAAATGGGATGTTGCAAATGACCTTCCAAAATCTGACATCTAATCCATATAGTGACAATTTGTATGGTGAAAAGACAGCACTCAGTGGCAAAGGTGACGAATTTCAAATGCTCTTGTTGCTCATGGACTTTTGAAGGAGTAGAGCCATTGCCGAATATACTGGAATTGCGCTCACTGTGCATACAACACATGAGCTGCTTCTGCACCAGTGGTCTCAATATCCTCCCTGTTGTGCTTTCTAGCAGTAGTGCCTCATCCTTCAGAACTGTCATCCTGGGGTGGAAAGTCATGCTTCTGGCATAAGAGCTCCACATAAAATCTCACTGAATCACTCCTTAATCTGGACCTCTCTTGCCCCTTTGCTGCAGGAGGCTTGTGGGAGTGGACACGACTTCTTTGCAGGTGTATTGCAGTTGGTAAGAAAGGCAGTACTGGCTACTATCCTTCCCTTGCTTTGCTCAGTGTAGTATTTCCTTGGGAGGTGACCAAAGAAGTTAACTTCCTGTGTCTGGTATACACATCATCAAGTACCAGTGCAAGCTGAGGACAACCTGTGGAGGGGGGAGGTCAGGTTTGAGATTGGCTGAATGAAGTATATTGGGAATAAGAGGTGAAAATTAGCAATTTTGTTATTAAAATTATGCCATTTACAGCATATGGTGATTTTTTTCCTCATTTCTCCTACTGTGTAACCTTGTATCCAAACCTTAGGCAAATCAGCACAGGCACTGGTTGCACTGTTCCCATTTGCAACAGCCTGTCTGTTTTTCAACAATTTGCCTTCAAGTAACTTTTCAGAACAGGCTTAGCTGCAGGTGAGTGTTTACTGTCACATTCAATAGCTTTATGGGAAAGATGAATTGTAGATGACTGACAACTGTGACATCTTATTTCTGAGACTCTCTATTGCCCGGAAGTGTTATACAGATCTCGACCACTGGAGACGTTACTGCAGCAAAATTGTTTGGAGAGGTCACAAACACATCTACCAGGGAGCCTCTGTTCAGGGAGTGTCCCCTTGCTCAGGCAGCAGTACATAATTCAGTGCCTTGCATGGATCCACACTAGGAGTGTTTCAAAAGCAGGGAGGGCGATGCAGAGACAAGGAGTGACCACACTGTTTTCTGCTTGTCAGCACTCTGAGAAGGTGACTGCAAGACGACTGCAGCAGAGGCTGCTGTTGTGCTCTGGCTCTGCTTGGGGGGTGGTGAGTGCCCTGCAGTGCTCCGAGGTCCTGATTCCCAGGCATGTGTGGTGCTGGCAGTCTGATCTACATGCACAGCATCCTTCAGGCTGTGGGAGAAGAGCAGTGTTGGGTGATGTGGACAGCTGAAGAGCTAGGACTGACCTTCAGTTTAGATACAGCTAGAAACCCCAGACCCTACAATGTAAAGAACCCTAAAACAGCGCAAGGGTAGCAGTGATATACACGTTTCACTTCCGTTTTTACCTACTCGAAGTGTAGGAACAATTTTAACTGTTACCCAGGGCTATAAAGGACCACGAGGTGTCAACTGTATGTTTTACTTCCAGCACATTTTATTTATTAATTTTTTTCCTGCTAGTGATGTAATTTCCCCCATATTCCTTTTTAATTTGAATTGTGTATTTTAAGAAGAATCATGAACATAGAATTTTAGTTAAATGGTATTAAAAAAACCCCCCAAAGTCAAGTTTTTTAACAAATGCACTATAAAACTTCTATATTCATTGTAGAGAGCAGTGACACATGCATAATTTGTTCCTGAATAAGTTATTTTGTAAGATGCTGTTTTATTCAGTCACCTGAGCAGCAGATTAAATTGAATGCCTCTGTTCTGTGCTTTAGGACAGTGTGTATGTACCAGCTGTTACAAGACTTTCAAGCAGGTGATGGAACATATACAAGAATTGTGTATAGTGACCCCAAAATTTTAAAGTTTGTGAAACAGAACAGGCTATACTTTTGGCCCATATCTCCACCAAGGCTCTTGCTGTGCCCGCGTCTGGTCAGTGCCACACAGACTGTGATCCTGCAAGGACCAGCATAGCAAACTCTGCCTAGCTCAGGCCATAGTATCATCACTTGGAAGCCTGGAAGGGAATGGGGTTTGGGTGAAGGGCTGGCTTCTGGCTATTTTCTGCACCGTGGTTTCCAGGCCAGTTTATGCCTTGGAGTTGGTAAGTATCCATCTATACGGTACACCTGTGCAGCACTTGTTCCTATGGATTTGTCTCACTCAAATGCCTTCAAGGAGCAGGACACATTTGTACTTTTCAAAGATCCCAGGGTACACTGACAGGAGCCTTAGTATCTTACCATTATATTTTTATGCTTGGGACCTGAGACACAGACACACTCTTCTATGGGGAGTGCTTGGAAAGCAAGTAAGTATGAGATGTCCTTACATCCTCCTTATGGGGAAGGATGGTTTTAAGACCTGTAGGGCAATGAATAAGAACAAACATCATGTGACATCAAATATGCTATGATCATATTTTATCCCTGGCAAGAGATGGTGTTGCATTATGCAAATCAAATGATTCATGTCATCATAGACTAACCATCACTAGTAAACTAAAGAAAAACTATTCCAGGTTCTCAGAAGATACGGCTGTCTGAAAGCCTCAGGGCATGGGACAGGGCAGAACTACTTTTTTTTCCTTCACTGCAGAAGAAATGGAACATCTGTGAGGAGTCATACTCCGTTTCCTCAGCAGGTACAAAGACTCCATGACAGACTGCAGACTGGATGCTGTTGTGTTTTCAGCTTTTAGTAGAAGCCTTTCCAGATTACTTGTGACATACTGGCAATGGTGTTACCCTCAAAAGCAGTGAGCTCTGCCTTTCTTGGTTGGCCCCCTGCCAAGACAGACATTTTCTCCTTCAACTCAGACAAGTGACCTGAGAGTTGTCCATCCTGGCTTTAACCCTCTTCAGGAGCTGCTGCTTATTTCCATTCTCTCTGCACTTTGCTTCCTGGCAAAAATGGGCATAATCCAAAGAGTCTTCTCAGTGCTAAAGTCATCTTGAAAGAAAACATCATATCCCACTTCTTGAGGACACTGTCTTCATTGCAGCATCACATATGGGATCCCAAGAAGAAAAAGGAATCTGGAATTGAGCTAACAAGAAAAGCTGAAGAGGAAATGCAGTCCAAGTTGTTTGGGCAATGTGAGAAAACATGAGCTTGTGGTGTGTTACCATGAGGGACAGTCCCTTGACCAGCCCCCAGTTCTGCAAAGAGCTGAGGCTGAGCCAAGCAGCAGACAATGGCAGCACTTGTGTGCTGCATACAGTGTCCAAACCCCTCACTTTCTCTACCTGTGTGCTTATGTTTTCCTGGCCCTGGCAATGCTGCCTCTCTTTTGCCTTTTCAGGTGTGGCTGCTGAGCAGGTCTCCACCAGCTCCTGGGGAAGGGAAGAAAGCTGATGCCGCCACAGCCATGTGGCAGCCAAGGGGGTTGGCCAGCACCCCCGAGGCTCAATGCTTGCTACGCCTTGCAGGTCTGATGGCTGGAAAATGAAAAAGGACAGGAGATGTGCAGCTTATGGCAGCCATCTGTGAGTCTCTGCTCTCTGCTTGGAAAGGAGGGACCAGGATAAGGAAGGCCACTGCTGTTTCCCCAGGATGAACTGGGTGCCAGACTTTTTGTGACATGGTTAGGTAATCCTCCTTGCAGGCACCTGAAAGTGCACTCCTTCTGATGGAGGATGGGGCTGGGATCACTTCTTGTGTCTGAGAAATTTTGAAGCAGCACAGCTTTTAAGACAGTGGGCAGGCAGTCCTGTGACATCCCATGGGACAGACTCTGTCCAGCTGTTGCTGGGATGCACTGGTGGCCTTGGTCCCTCTGGAGGTGACTGTGTCAGCGAGCAGAAGCATTTGGATTTGCACTGAAAAAAAAATTCAGAAAGATTAGCCATCTCTATATAGATTTCCCCAATGTTTCTCCAAGGCCATGACAGTGGGGACAAGGTGTGTTACAGTAATTCAGTTTGAGAGCTGCTGCTCTGGTTGAGTCTGCTTTTCATGGATTTTCATGTGTCTAGCACATCCTGTGATGGAGTCAAAGCTACACTGAGTTGAAGAAATAGGGAAGTAATTTCTCTGTAATCTCTGAACACCTAATCCTTGCTAATAGAGGCAATTTATCCCCAGGACTCAAAAGTAGTCATTTAGAAAATGCTTTTGTTTTCTGACTGAGTTGGACCAGATTGCACCTAGTGCATATAATTTTCCAAAATGGTCCCCAAGGAGGGTAGCTCATCTGTCTTTGAGTTTCAAAAACTGAAGCACTGTGATGCATCTATGTAGGCAGTATACTTTGTCAGGATAAGGTATTTACAGGTAAGTGCACTTGAAGTAAGTGGGTTTGTTAAGCAGCATTGCCTGACTCTTTGTTCATTATTATCTATAGATTTCAGGGAAAGTATTTTCACTTTAGTGGAAAGCAAGTCAATACATTTCCCTAATTCATCCTTCAGTGTAAAACCAGGCATGTGCACTGCTGGTATTTAAAATTATTTACTGATTAAAGGACAAGAAATCCAAGTTTGCAGCATGTCGCTTGATTTGGAGGCTACATGGTACAGCCATATTGGACCAAGAACCTTGCTACAGAGTTTCAAGAAGAAAAGAGCTCCCATGTTTTTGAACAGCCTGTTCCTTCTAATGTTGATAGCATTACCTAAGCAAGGTTATTCTCCTTATATGCTATGGAGAAGTTGTCCTGTAGTCTGAAAAAGAGACTGTAGTAGATCCTAAGGCTGTCAAGACCATTTATGCAGCATCTTGTACCTTCCTTCATTTTTTTTCTTCTTCCCTAAGTTTGTAGCAGTAGGACTTGAATGGACTGTTCTAAAACACCCAAATAGCTGTATTTTTTTTTCCTTTTTTTTGGCAGATGTGGTGAAGTCTAGTGGTGAGATACTGTGTGTCAGCTTCCCCTTTCTACTCACATGTGGACACAGAAATTCTAGGGATGAGTAGATCTCACAGAGTAAACAGATGCTTCTGTATCCAGAAATGCAACTTTTTTGGCTAAGAAAGAGGTGATCTGATGCCTCTATAGTTCAGAACACAGCATAGAAATATACATATGTATGTATTAATGCATGAAGTGGTTGAATGTATATCAGACATAGACAAAGATGATTTCTTGAAATCTGTTGGACAATACGTAAGTGTATTCTTCAAAAAATAGCTAAAATGAGACTTTTAGGAAAACAGTCATTCCTTTTCAGTCCCTAGAGAGCAGAAAATTGTGTTTTGAAGGCTTAAGCTTTACCTTTTTTTTAAACCTTTAACCCAAATCCACACACTAGATCTTCATCCATTCACAACCCCAAACACACATGTTGGAATTGTAAAAAGAGGAAAGGCCCGGTGGCTCCGGCGGGGGGAGAAATTGCAGTCCAAAACCAATGTGGTTGATAAGAGCAAAACTCCCTTTATTAGCAATCCCAAGGCACTTATATAGTATACCAGCTTGTTAACTCTTAAGTCGCTTAAAACTTATCAAAGCACATTTCTACTTCTACATAATTGGACTTACATTGGCAAGCTTCTACAGTTATGTTATGATTAAAAGAATTCAGAGTTTACCTCCCCTTCTCCGGGTCTTACCTGAACAGCTGCAAATCTTCAAACTCCCTCTTTGTTTCCCAGGCCTTTTCTCACACAGGCCTTTTGCTTGCAGGCTCTCGCTACAGTTCTTTTATTGATCCCATAATTCTATCAATGATCCATGCCCCTGATCCCTCAATAATTCTGCAACACACACATGCAGCAACTTTGATGGGGTATAAAAGTGTACATCCATGTACTTTATGTGTAGTTGTACATGCAGATGGGTAGTTGGCTACCTGCCTACTTTATTAAGGTCAAAATTAACCTGATATTTGGAAGGAGGGGTCATCAGTCACAAGGAAGAAAGAGCCCTACATGCCCTCTCTTTTGTAGAAATTAATATGGATTATCTGTAAGCATTTTTGGTGAACTTACGCTGCACGGAGGTCTGTAAGTGCTCCAGAGAAAATCTATCAAGAGGGTCCATGTTAATTTTGATATTTATTATACACTGTGCCACATAATTCAGCTTCCAGATCAGATGAATTAAGAGCCTGCGTGCCGTCTTAGATCATTCCTCAACACCCCAGAGTTCAGCTCCCAAACTATCACTCTGCTCATTTTCTTGGTATGCAGCACATGGAAAATGCTCTGAGCATCCTGGTTCTGACTGTTAATCTGAAGACTGCTACATTAAGACAACTTTCATGTTTCTACAACCTCATCTTCCATGCTGAGTGAAGGAAACCATTTTTGTAATGCACCTGTTTATCAGCTGATTTATTCCCTTGTGCTATACAGAAAAATCCACTGGTTTTCTGGAGGGCCTCCTGAGGAGCAGAAAAATGGATTGGTCAAAAAGTAAGTTTCATTTGCCTTTCAAAATTGCATCATCTTTGAGAAAGATGAATTACTGTCACTGTAAAGCAAGTCTTGCATGAAATGAAATGGAGGAAAATATGTTCTTAATATAAGATTCTCAGGAGGGCTGTCTTCTATTTCCAGGACCTGAGAGCTTGATTTTGTTCGTTTTGCTTGTGAGGAAGGCAGATATTCCAGGTAGTGAGACTTTTAACTTTTTTATCATCTCAGATCCTATTTCTTTGGGTCTGCACAATCTTCCCTGCACTCTGAGATTTTTTCAATGTTTATCACCCAACCTATATTGAACTTCTGAAATGTTGTGAATTGTAAGTTTCAACTTTATGGGTTAGCAGCTGTCTTTTTTAAATGCACCGAGGGACAAAAAAATGGATAGAATATAAAATCTCTCTGTTTCAGTTAATTTCAGTTAATATAGTGACGATTTACTAAGTGCCTAACATCCAGAAGTGCTTTATGTTTTGCCCATGACCATCAGTGAATGAGCATAAGTTATTCTACACACCATTCATATTGCCGCTAATCTCCTTGGTCTGTTTGCTGCGTGGTCTAGAAAGTAAAGGTATTTTACCTGTGAAAAGTTAAGGTTAGCATATCACACAGCATGGGTCAGGTTGGCAGGGACCACAGTGGATCATCTGGTCCAACCTCCCTGCTCAGGCAGGGTCATCCCAGACCACATTGCATGAGACTGTGTCCAGACAGTTCTTGAGTATCTCCAGTGCGGGAGACTCCACAGCCTCTCTGGGCAACCTGTTCCAGTGCTTGGTCACTGCACAGTAAAGAAGTTCTTCATCATATTCAAGTGGAACTTCCTGTGCATCACTTTCTGCCCATTGCCTCATTGCCTCATTTCTAGCCATTGTCCTATTGCTCAGCACAACTGAGAAGAGCCTGGCTCCATCCTCTTGGCACCCTCCCTTCAGATATTTATTGACATTTGATGAGGTCGCCTCTCAGCTGTCTCTTCTAGAGGCTGAACAGGCCCAGCTCCCTCAGCCTTTCCTCTTAATACACATGCTCTAGTCCCTTAATTATCTTTGTTACTCTCTGCTGGACCCACTCCAGGGGATCTATTTCTCTTGTCCTGAGAAGCCCAGGATTGAACGCAGTACTCCAGGTGTGGCCTCACCAGGGCTGAATAAATGGGCAGGATCATCTCCCTTGATGTCTGTCAATGCTCTCTCTAAGGCACCCCAGGATTCCATTGGCCATCTTGGCTACAAGGACACACGGCTGTCGCACCGACAGTTTGTTGTCCAACAGAACCTCCGGATCCCTCTCTGCAGAGCTGCTTTCCAGCAGGTTGCTCCCCAGCCTGTACTGATAACCTGGGGTTATTCTTCTCCAGGTGCAGGACCCATTCAGGCTTGGAGGCAGAAAAACAACTGGAAGGCATTTTCATGAGTGGAAGAATGAAATCACCTAATGTGTTCTTAACCTTCTTTAACTTCTCAAATTCTCTTCATTCTCATTTCTCTGATAACTAGGAAGTCCTAAAGCTGTTTTTCATGCATTTGAAAAAAACAGTATTACATGCTTCATTTGCATCAATTACACAAAAAGCAGAGCTGAATGGCCTGTAAGTGGGGGTAGAATGATACCTTTAGTGCTTCAAGAAAGCAATATTTAATAAAGACTGCTTAGAAAAATCTATAGTGCTAGCACCAACAATTCTCTCTGAAAATACTGTGCTTTGGAACTTTAGGAATGGAGAAAGAGAATGGAATACATTTATGACTTACATTTTAAAGGTATTGCCAAAGAGATTAGCAATTAATCCCATACACATTTGCAATTTCATTGCTTGGAGTATTTCTTTGAAATCACATTATAGTAAGGTCACTGAAGCCCTTTTTTCCTTTATGTTTATATGATCATCTGGAAATATTTTATGAGTGGGTTTGTAGGTTATTATAAACAAAACCCAACAAATTAAAGGAATTGAGGAACAAGGCAGGCTTTATAAGGGGAGTGATTATCATTCATAAGAACTTTGTTTTTCTGCTAATTTTCTGACCGGTGTGGATTAATTGCTTTTCACCGAAAATAAAGTCAAGCTGTCACACTGCCTTACACGTACCAAAACAAAGTTCAAAGTTGTAGTTCAGTCTATGTCAAACTAAGCATAAAAGAGGAAAACACAAACAGAATAATGCTGCAGTAGTCAAACTGTTGGGAAACTGATTGCTAATTAAATCTGGCATAACTGTCAAAATAACCGTGCAATACATTTGAGAAATGAGACTCCAAAGTCACATGTAAGAAATCTGAGCATCAGAATTTCTCAATTTACTTGAGCTGTAAACTAATAAATCAATGTCTTTAAAAGGAGGTGAAAGATGAGGGAACAGCAATAGGTATTTTCACAGTGCACAGAACTAAAGATATTAATAATTTTAGTGGATATTTTTCATGACATTTAATTGTCGTACTTTAAGTCTTAAACAGAGGATTTTAATGGGCACAGTAAAATTTTTGCCATTAGTTTTCAGTGCAATTAAATTAAATGCCTGATGCTGAGGAGCTGGTATAAATCAGTGAAGCCAGTGGTGTCACAGATACACTGTTTGGGGCTCAAGTCCCTTATTTTGCATCAAGTGCAGCCAATCTGCACTATCAAACATTGCAAACAGGAAAACATGCTGTGTAAAACCTTGAGTGGGAATGGCATCTTTTGGGGAGGAGAATTGGAGGTCATCACTGCTGGCTGAGCTTTGCTGGTCCAGGGCCTAATGAAAACTGACAAATTACTCCTCAGGAAAAAAAAAAACCACTCCTCACAAAAATAACAACCATGTAAATTAATATGATACACAAAGGGGGTGAAGATTTATGTGGCTGTTTCCTGCATCACTTTCATCTGGCTTCCTTTTTTTGTGCTGCTCCCTAATGATACTCATTTGTCTGCTTCACTTACTGCTGCCTCCCCTTCCTCTCATGCCACTCCACTACTGCTGGGACACACGAGGCTGCATCTTCCTGGCCTCTCTCCATCCCCACTGAGGTGTTTTTGATGGCAGTCGAGCTGTTGCAGCTGAGGAAGCTCCTTTGCCCATCTCTTCGTGCCACTTCTCTGCCAGCAGTTGATCTCCTCATAGCACAGGTGCTGGGATAGGCTGCAGCCCTGCACTGCAGCTGCAGCGGGTCACAGGCTTGGTGTTGTGTTAGTTAGCAATTTGTGAGTTGCTGAGCTAGGAGTGAGCTGGTTTATTGTCTCCTTGGTTAACCTCTGCCTGCCAGGCTTCAGCCTGACAGAAACAGTGAGGCAGAGCTGGACTGCTGAGGTGGCAGCCCAAGTCCATGCAGATCAGCCGGAAGATTCCTACTGTTTTTAATGAAAAGAGGACACTGGCTTTAGGTTACCCACAAGACTCAATTCTGCTGTGACTTTTACAAAGAGTAAGGAGATCCATTTGAGCAAAACACGAGTCAAGCTCTCATTTCTGTCCCACCATATGGCACCTTAACTTAGCTGAGATATAGTGCAGTTACCTTCCTCTACTTCCATCTTCCTTCTTTACAGTCCCTCCCTATTCTCTCTGCTCTGGTGCATCTGAAATGAGATTCTGGCTTCTTAGAACAAAGTCCCTGGCTTTCCATTTAAAATGCAATATGTTAGCCTTTTTGGAATGTTGTGATATGATAAATGTGTAATGGAAAATCTGTTTTCTGCACTTAGCTGGAGAGTAATAAATCCTAGGGCTTTTTCCTTTCTTCTGGTAAAGGAACTATCAGCTACTTCCTGAGGATGAGAGGCAGATGGCAAAGAGGTAGCCTTCTTGATGAAGTGAGATGCATGGTGGATTTCTCTGAAGACACTGATATTGAGCAGGGTCTGTATATGAACAGAATGAAGCAAAAGGGAGGGAAAGGGAGGAGAACTGAGGAAAACCACGTCGTTGCCCCCCCAAAGCCAGGAACAGCTCACCCTGAAGGTTGTTGTAAAGTAGTTGGTTAACTGTTGTATCTGCTCTCAATCTAAAGAGCAGAACATATGTAAGAGATAAATGTGTAAGTACACACACACACGTGTACACATGCCTGTATAGTATGACAGCTGATGCACTTTTTATTTAAATATATGATATAATATATCAATGAGCTTTCGTCTGAAGTTTGAGCTTTTTGTAGCACAATATGAAGGGCTGTTTTGGTAAAAACCCATCAGCATTAAGTAACTTGCTAAATTCCTTACTCAAGTGTGGGAGAACTATTAAAAATAAATGCTCAATTACTTTAATTTCTGCACATTTGTGGCTTTGTATTTTGCAAACATGCTTTCTGCCTTGTGTTTAGAAAATAAGCACTTTTATTTGCTTTCACATTAAGAGATGAGAACATATTATGAAATAAAGATATTTTTAGAAATCTCATCTTATGAGATAAAGCTATTTTTAAGGTCACTTTCAAATGTCAAGGCATCCCTTTCCTGCATACATTGTCATCTTTTGAAACAGGACATTAGGAAACCTAACAAGCCCGTGACTCCCTAGAGCATTGCTCTTGGTTGGGAAGGGTTTAAGAGTGATGGGCATGCTTTTATATTAGCTGCAGGGGTTGGTTTGCAAACTGCTCCTGTGGCCAATGGGTTTTCCTGTGACCAGCAGAGTGCAGGGAAGTTCACTGGCCCATGTCAGGGTGTGGCCATGCACGTACAGTGCAGGAATTTTCAGCGTCTTATGGCAGTCACACTACTAGATGTTTGAAGAGACTTGTGAAATCTGCTATTGAATATACATGAAGAAATTTTTAAGCAAATGTTGCCACAGTCTACAGTAAAGATCTCCAAACTCTTCCATGGATGTGTGTCCTCTCTTTTTGCAAAGACTTCTGTTAAATACTGAGTGGGTGAGAAAAAAACCCAGCCTACCAGTCCTTGACAAAAGGCTTCAGAACATTCACATTACAAAAGAATAAAAAAATGTGCATAAATTTCACATGCTTTTTACAACTGAAGCATCATTTGGTTTTGGAAGTTTCAGCAAGTCAGCATAAGCTGTTGCTTATAACCTTTGGGGTTGTATCTGATAGTCCCTTGAGTATTATCCACTTGATTCAATCTCTTTTGCAACAAGTGGTGATCCTTTTAACATACATATAACCTGGAGTTGATATAGCCAAGAGCTCCTTTCTGTCTCTGGGAGAAATTTCTTTTCTTTGCCACCTGGAGACATTTGTGTCCTGCTGTGTTTATTAAACTGCTGGCCTAGATATTGCTGAAATAGATAGCTTTGGGGTGACAGGGGAATATGTATGTGCCAAAAATATTTTTTACCACTAGTTTGCTCTATCTGAGGTTACATGTAGAGACAATGAATGAAAGAAAACTCAGAATATATTCTTTTGCAGTTACAGAGAAATTAAATTTGCCTTGTAAGTCAATGGTGCTAGTTTTATTGCTTATTTTTCTTTTCTAATCTCTTTTACAAGCTGAATATTTAACAGTTGTCATGTAAAACTTAATCTGAAGAAATTCTCCTCAGAAGTGCACTATGCCAAAAGCAGTAAGCAATGAAATGTGCTCCCCATTCTCCTTTCTAGAGAGGAAAAATAAACTAAGGTATTTTGAGATATATACATATTGGTGTCAAAATACAGTAGTTGCTCAAAGCAAATTTCATCCTGCTTTTGATAATGGAGTAGCATTCAGGATGGATACTACAGCTATATATTTGCAAGCTAGGAGGGTTAAGTGGCAGAAAGATAAATTGGTTATCCAGAATCATTCACATGTTCTGTTTGCCACCAGCTGATGTACCTTCATCATTCTTCCCGAGACTAATAGTGATATTTTCCATTGTCTTTGTGTTTGTGACAGACCCTGAGCTGAATTCAAGGGATTGCAATGAGATAAATCTATTTAAACCAACATAAATCACTGGTAAGATTTGGGGCTACTTTCTTTCTTTTTTTTTTTTCTTTTCCTGTGGGCTTTCCTGGAACCTACTTGGCAGTGTGTTAGAGTGAATGCTATGTTCATTTTTGGTCAGAGCAGTAAGCTTGCTGAAATTCTGCCTCTTCACTGAAAAGAACAGCAACCATCCCTCCGTAGTTTGGGTGCAACTGAGAAATACTTGAATGCTGTTTACTGCATGGAAAGTCTGAATGCAGCGAAGGCAGGGGCTTTCTTAGTTCCTCACTCTTCCTTGAAAACACTAGATTTTTTTTTTAATACGTTATCTTAGAATGGTGGCTTTTAGCTAATATCTTTATAAAATGAAGTTATCCCTTGCAACATGAGCTAAGATCCTGCAGTACCCAAAGAAAGGGAACAGCTGTCTATGGAGTGACTTTGCAGTGTGACAGAGACACACAATTTTGGTGTAGGATGTCACTGATTGTGAGACAGACTTCATAGAGCAAGGACCAGCCAGATCCTGCTGGCACTTCAGGAGCAACAGGATGAAAGACCCTGCAGGTTTGGGATGGATCAGTACTGTCTCTGCTCATGCCACTTCAGACAAAGCTGTTAATTTAGAATGCCTCTAGCACATGTTGGATAAATGCAAATAAAAGTGTCGGGTATCTTCTTTATGGCTATTTTGCAGACTACAATCACTGACATATTCAAGTTACAACCTTCCCTCTGCCTATTGTATTGTGATAAAACTGCAAAAGAAGTTGGACAAAGATTTATTTTTCTATCAAATTCCATTTCTTTTTTAAAATTCAGCTTTCTAACCCAGAGAGCTGCAAATTCTCTGAATAGCTGCCAGGACTACATTCAGGATCTTAGAGGACATGGGAGCAATACTTCTGGAGAGGTCTCCATCATCGCAGAGAGGTCCCCTATATGAGCACAGGCTGGTTATATGACATGCACAGTAAAATTCAGTCAGAGTCTTTGAACATATGGCAGAGCAACAACTGTCTGCCTGCACAGATGGAGCGAACGGGGTGATTTATCTGTTCATGTGCAGCAGCAGCTTCTGAGACACACCACAGTCACTATGGCCATGGAACATGTAAGATGCTAGCTGGGATGAACAGCCGTTCCAGTACTCATTAATGCGTCCTGTGACCAATCCAAGCACACTTTCATCCTCATACTGAAAGATAACATTAGCACTCTGTTACCTGCCTATATGATGTTAAGCATAATAGGAACCCTGAGTCAGGTTCACAGGTGTTAACAAGATGGAGCAAAATACTAATATTCAGCCTTGAAAGTTACCTGGTCATGGGAGCCTGGTTTCAGTGTCTCAGCAAGTTTTGTCCTGGGGATCTTGCTGGAGGTCTTCAGGCTCAGTAAGAGACTGAAGAATCACAGAATCACAGAATATGATGAGTTGAAAGGGCCCCACAAGGATCATCGATGCCAATCCCTGGCCCTGCACAGCACCAGCTGTAAGAGTCACACCGTGTGCCTGAGAACATTGTCCAAACTCTTCTTGAACTGTCAGGCTGGTGCTGTGACCAACTTCCCTGGGGAGCCTGTTCCACCGCCTTCTGGATGAAGAACCTTTTTCTAATATCCAACCCAAGTCTGCCCTGACACAACTTCAGGCCATCCCCTTGGATCCTGTCACTGGTCACCATAGAGAAGAGACCAGTGTCTGCCCCTTCTCTTCTCCTCACAAGGCAGTTGTAGACTGTGACGAGATCCCAGATGTCTTAGGAGTAATTTCTTTTGTTGCTTTAGTCAACCATTTTCCAACTGCCTCTACTTGGTGATTTCCCCTACAGGCCAAGAGATTTTGTATCTCCTTATGTTTTCATCAGGTTAGAAGTCAAAAATATATTTTTAGCAATAATAATGGGCACCATATCATAACCATATCATAATCATGGCATTATACTGTGATCAAGTACCATTTGACAATATTCTTTGTAACCCACAACCTGAAAGCTTAGAATCTTCCAAGCTTTTCTTATTTAACTAAAATTATTATGTTTTAACTAACTCTTTAATTTTTCAGTGATTTCCTTAAGTTCAGCAAAGCCTCATAAGGTTAAGTTCCACAAACTAATAGTGTGTTGTGTGAGGGCCCTTAAAAACCTGTACATCTCTCTGCTATCACGGGAAGCTTTATCTCAAAAGCTATGGTTCAAAGACCTGTTCTGTTGAGTGGGGCAGCAGATTTATCTCCGGTGAGAGAAATAAACAACTTTAGTTTTACTGTAAAGCTCCAGGCATTATAGACAGCCAGGTAATATCCTGACTCTGCTTAATGTCTGGCAAAATGTCTGCTGCCTTCAATAAAGCCAGGATTTCATCCACGACATCTTTAATAATCTGTGTCAAAATGAGATCAGTTCTTTGCTGTGAGTGGGAAGACATGAAATTGTTCTAAAATGGAAAATGGACAAGTTGCCAGTAACTAAGAGACATCAGAGAAATTGAGAAGCTTCCATCTGGGAAACATCTTCAATTAGTCTTCCATGTATATAAAAAATATGTTTCCTGTCTTCCATAGCTAATTAACTAGGAAGAAAAAACAATTCTCCTGGTGGGTATATCCAGTGCTCAGACTATGACATAAAATCAGATAGTCCATCATTGTCAGAAATACTGCTGGAATTTTGACTTTTAATGCCCCCTTTTTCTTTAATCTGTACATCAGTCTGTAGGTGTTGAAACAAAACCTAAGCTGCTCTTTACAATTAATATATGATATGATATGATATGATATGATATGATGGCAAGATATTTTATAAAAAAATTAAGATTAGAAGATAGGACTTGAGTCTTCCACGTTTTCAAAAGCTTGAGCTCCAATACAGAAAATACAGTATATACTACTGTTAATTTTGGCTGAGATCAACTGGCAGTGAAATAATAACAGGTTTAATATGATATTTTAAAGTCCAATAAGTGAGTAAGTCACTTTTCTGCCTTCTTTGAAGAGTCAGTAACACTAAGTTAATGTTACAAGAAGGGAGAAATCTAATTTCAAAAATGTATACACCAAAGTTCACAGGTTTGCCATTAATTATGTAAACTAACCTCATGAAAGAACTACAAGGATAAATGAAGTTCTCCAGTCTTATTATAATAATAAAGTAGTTATTAAAGTTATAAATGCATTTTAATATCCTTAAGTAAGTCAGTCAGGCTCTCTGGTATGTTTTTGTCATTCTGTAGACTTCCAAACATCTATAGATTGATTGATCAATAGATATAGATATAATCCCCCAAAATTAAAATATACTGATTTTTCTGTGAAAAGAAACCATATTCGTTTTCACCTGATGTTGAAGATTTGCCTGGAAATTTTTACTTTGCATCTTTACTTTTTAAGCAATGGCTGGTTATCCATCTGTGCTCCTCTGTGATAATCACAGCTGGTTTTTTTTTTCTCTCTTTAATGGCAGTAATCATAAGAATTTGGCTTAGTCAAAGTGGCTTTCTTTTCAATTCCCTCTTCTGTGGAGCTTCTAAAAAGCCAAGTCAAATGCTCTATTGCATTCAGGAAATATTTCCAGAGAAACTTTACAGCTACAAGTTAAACAGAGAGCATCTTTGCAAAAACTTGAGTTTTTCTGTGCCAATACAAAGTGTAAAAAAGAAAACAACCAATATAGCCTCTGAAAGAGCTGAATTGCTTTCTGCTCTGTGGTAAAGGAAGAACACAATGCTATGGAAGATGGGAAAAAAGGAACAAAGTATTGGTTTCCTTTATGTGCCCATTTATTGGGATAATCACTTCAGTGGTAGAACCACAATGTTTGGAATATGAAAACTGTGTTTTGTAGTTTTATAATAGCTAGTTTCATAATAGCTGCTGATATAGTAAAATTTAGAGTCCTGCAAGAGAGGGCCTTTACCTAATCTACTGTTGATTGTAAAGCCAAGGTTTCTCTATTGTCCTCAGATGTTTGCCCTTATTGGTCTTGCTGTACCACAGCAGAGACAAAGAACTTACTTAGACACAGAGTCCCAGATACTGCAAATATACACCTAATATAGTCATGTTTCATGTTGAGGAATATTATGAAACTATCAGACAGAAACAAGTGGATGTGAAAGGGTTCTTGATGCATATGCTTGCCAGTCAGTCCTACCCACCCACAGGATTGTTTATGCATCTGATGTCTGTACAACAAAAGTAGAAATAACCCAAAGACATTGCAAGACTTTGCCATCTTTTAATAAGATCATAATCCTTTAGGTAAAAATCAGATTTTCTCAAGCTACCATTCTCCCAGTCCAAATCTTATGTTCCCCGGCTTTATAGTAGTCTGGACTGAGCGGAGATATGGAGGAGTGCTCCCACTGTGAGCCCTTCCTCTTCTGATGCATGGGTACCCTCCCTGGACCAGGGACCTTGAGCAGAAACCCTTCCCAGATTCAGGGCTTGCTCTTGCTTGGCAGGGGTCCCTGGAGAGTAGGCTGCCATGCAGGAAGTCAGGCAGCAGTACTGCTGTGTTTCAGACGGTAAGAGCCTGTGCTAAGAGCTGGCTATTGATCGGCTCGAGCTGGCTGCCTGCTCAGCTGTGCAGGGACAAGTGGCCCTTTGAGTCTCTGCGTACACTGAGAAGCTGAGAGATGCAAACTCCTAATTTAGGCTCTCTAAATTGCTCTCTGGAGGTGTTCAGAGCTGTCTTGTCCTGTCTGTTGTGCATTTAAAGGAGTTGGGCATGCTTCCTGCACAGCTTGCACTACATATAAAAGGACAGTTGCCTGATTTTAAGATGAGCTTAGTTTGGAAATACGCTTGGGGTAGGGTGGAATCCAGCTAAGGTTCACCATACTGGTGTTGTCAATCTCTGAAATGGAAATGACATGGATCTTCATGGAAGTTGTGTAGTTCTGTATATGTTAAGAAACTGATGTGCCTCTGGTTGTGCTGGTGCCTACATTAGACTGAACCCCTTCAAACCCCCCAGTTTGTCTGTGCCATACCCTTCTGTTAATGCCCAAAGCAAGTTTTGTTCCACTAACTCTTTTTTTTTGTGCCTTTAATGAAAGAAAACCGAAATATATGATTGCAAATCTGTGGCTTCTGGCAGAGTGTAAAATTTATGGAAGGAACCACTCTGCTCAGGCTGTATTTGCTGTGATCTTTTCAGTGAGAAACATCACATATGCCACTTAGCAATTGTTAATAGGAATCAGAAGCTTAATTGGCAGCTCACCAGATGAACAAAGGATATTAAAAAATACTATTTCCCCAAGGATATGCCTAGATATTTAGGAATAGGAATTCACATTCTGTAGCTGAGTTTTCGTAAATACTGGATTTGTAGCTGAGTTCAGTATATTCACGTGGTCAGTAGCTCTGCAATGTGGGGCCCAAGCAGTGATGCATATCAAAGTTACAGCACATACTCTTGCATTTTACTCTAGCATTAAGTTGCACTGTGCTAGACCTCAAGGATGGACGCAACATAACCACACATAAATGTTGGGGCCCTCCCCCCTGCCATGTAGTCCTGGGAGAGGGGCCCTGAGGGGATGCACGGGGTTTCCCTGCCCCTGGTCAGCCTCGTTCCCCATGGGTTGTTTTGTGTTCCCCTGCCCGGGAAGGACCCTCGGGTCCCGTGATTGAGCAGTTCCTTGGCAGATCCTGGCCATGTGGCTGGAGAAATAAACATCTCTGAAAAGATCTGCCAAGAATTGGTACATATATATTTCTTTTCCACGGGCCTTGTTGTCTGATACATACGTTGCAGTATCCCCACTGTAACACATAACCACTCTCATGTGTTTCTAGTGCTCTCAGTGCTCCCTGTTTTGCTTTTTTCTGCTTCTGTTTAAGAATATGTTCTGAGACAGAGTAGCTGAAATTATTTAAGAAACAAGGTACTGGTATAAGTAATTAGCACTCCAGATGGATGACAAAAAACTAATAAAGGACTAAGGGTCAACCATTATAAATGTTAAGAACTGTTCTTCATTAAAATTCATCACAGTCTTAGGGATTACGTCTTATCTCTCCCAACACTGACAACAGAATGGAATCTCCCATCTCCATGTATTTGGCTTTGGCTTTTATTAATCTGTGTATGCTTTCAAAAACATATGGCAATCTTTTCAAGGTCTGGATGTATGGTGTATTTGAGTTTACAAAAATTAATTTTTATTATTGCTTTGTTTTTTTAAGAAAGGTATTCCCAAAAGCTGGGCAGTTGAGTAAAGTCTGAAAGGCTTTAGGAGAGAGTGACTGTTCTTAAGAAGAGGTGAGCAGTGATGCTAAGTAAACTCACTGTCTTGGGAAGAAAGGAACTGCTGAAAAGTAGTCAGACTTCAAAAGGGCCTTGTTTTGTCTTAATGAATGCAGGAATGCAGTGCTGAGTCTAGACAGCTTCCTCTCAGATTCAGTATAACATGAAACAGTTGGTGTGCCTAGCAAGTAGATGTCTCCTGGAAAATGGATACCTCTTGCTTGTGTCACCTTGTGCTAACTAAATACACCTACCAAAAGCTGCAGTTGTTTTTATTACCAAGGTAAACTCTGAAACCCTTGTGTCACTAGTAGTTTCTTAGTATCTGTGACAAAACCCTGCCAGATTCCAGCTGGATCTGTGTTTATGCTTTTCTTCCCTTCTCCCATACTTGTGTATGTGGTGTGCTATTATTGCAGGGCAGTAGGGCTCAGAGACCTCCGTTTGCAAGCCTTGCTGTGAAAATGTGCACTTTTGATCACATTATACTCACCAAGCATCAAGGTGAGTACCTACTGCCACTGATACATGAAGTGACTTTGTCTCAGATATATAAACTGGGGAAAAATCTCACGGAAGTATTTGTGCTTCAGAATTAATGACCTTCAGTGGTTGGCTCTACATTTTGGAGATGATTTAAAGCAGACAGTAAAAAAAAAAAAATTGCATGAAAGAATGTAAAAAGAAATATTGAAAACAAGTTGCTTTTGGCACAGATTAAAACAACCCCATCATACGTGGCAGGTGGCTGTGTGTGCACAGTATGGCAGTCAGTGATGGTACTGGCACACAGCCCGTCCTTCTTTTGTGCCACTCTTTCATTTGTTCAAATTTATTATTCAAAATTATCCTATGCTTTAACAGGTGCCCATGGTGTTAAAATGCAAGTAGGCTCACAACAGATGCCCACATTGGTTTTTTTGTTGGCATAAATCTGCATCTTCTTTTATTTGCCATGAAGGTA
Organism: Corvus brachyrhynchos; assembly: GCF_000691975.1. Taxonomy (NCBI): domain Eukaryota; kingdom Metazoa; phylum Chordata; class Aves; order Passeriformes; family Corvidae; genus Corvus; species Corvus brachyrhynchos. The sequence goes on along the minus strand of NW_008240033.1, from coordinate 866,659 downwards.
TTCCTAGTGGGCAGTGAAGGAAGAATAGGCTTCCTACCTCTGTTAAAGAATGCTTATAGATGGATGGTCTTGTGGAGTAGTTTTTGACATGGAGTGAGTATCATAAATTTGTTACTGGAAACAGTCAGAGTGGCTCTATAATCAGAGATTCAGTCCTGTGTTGTTACTCTCAGAAATAAGGGTCCACGAGGATCATATTCAGAGACTAGAGAACTCATCTCATAGGGGAGTGGGCTCAGGCTTCCCTTATCTGCTTTAGCTGACAGAGCACCGTCTCTTCCAGATGCTATTTGCTGACAGATTGTATTTGCAACAAGATGTGTCATCTCAGTGTTCTATTTATGAATACATTTAATTAAAATCCATTCATGCAGATGTAAAAACATTTACCATTTAAGGAGACTATGGCAAGGACATAGAGAGGACTTCTATTCTTGTAACTTTTCTGCCCTGTACTTTGGGCTTTTCAGTGCCAGTCTGATTTTTCCAGGATATTCTTAGATTACCTGTTTGACTAAAGTGGCTTTCAAATATAGATGCTCCAAATGGAAATGCTTACAGAGAAACCATTCAATAATCAAATTCTTTCATTTCCCATCTCTCAGCTATCTGCAGTTTTTGAAATGCAGCCTCATGACTCTGACAAGGGCTCCATGCTCAATTGCCAAGACTGAAAATGGTGCACCTGCTACAAATATATAAACCACCACTTCACAAAAAGATTTAAAGATTTTAAATAACCACAGCATCTCATAATGAAAGCACCTCAAGAGTCTTATCCACATTAGATCTAATAATACAAGACAAAGAAATACTCTGATAGTGTTAGGCTACAAAACTGAGCACTCCAAAGTGGCTAATGTCAAGAGTACCCATACACCCCCAGTCGTTCAGGGATATCATGGTTCAGTCTTTGGAACTACAGGACGATATCCTATTTTTAGAAGATCTGCATGTATGCTGCACTGGGAGGGGCCTGTGATGCCTGGATCCATTAATCTTTCTCATTCCAGTCTGAGATATCCTCATGGTATTAATAGTGCAGAAGGCCAGGAGGATGGAAAGGGATGTCTGCACAGTATCTGCAGATGGACAGCAGATTTGTGATGTATAGGAAGGATTCCCAAATATGCATCAGAATTTCAGAAAATTAGGAAGAAGTCTAGAACTGAAAAACATTTTAAGGACTCAGAATTAATGCACTGGTTTACCACACCAACTAGCTTCTCTCTTTGGTGTAGGGTGGCTTCTGTGGATGACTACAAAGAGAACATTTTTAAATGAGTAATACAGGTAAAGACTGAGATCTGATCTGTTAGTAAGCAGAGATTTAACAAAAAAACAATCCACTTATATCAGTCTGACTCATTTGAAAATGCCCGGATGTGCCAAGCAAGTCATTAGATTGTTGTGTATATAACCACCTGTCTCTGAATACCTACTAGTGAGTGTGCATAGACAGGCATAGGGGAAAAAGGTGTATCCATTTAAACTGCAAGGAAAAGATGGCATCTGACTTTTCTGATGCCACAGTTACAAAAACAGAAAAAAAAAATAAAGTCGAAAGAAGGTCAAAGAAGTTCTTGGAACCAAAATAAAAAACATTTGAGATTCTGGAAGGGAAAGAAATAATGACATTAAAGGAATGTAAAACTGTCCAGAGTAATAGCAATTTGCTACCACTGCTGTTGAGTAAACACAACAGATTCTTGTGCCTGAGACAGTTCTGCCATTAGCACAAGAGAATCATTCATACCATAGCACTGAAGAAAACAAACAGAGATCTGTAGTTAATTTGCAGTGAGATCCTGAGACAGCGGCCTCAAGAAGATGAGGACAAAGGACCTTGACAATACCCTCCACAAGCTGCACCTATAATATGAGTGAAAAGAATGTGTGTGTGATCAGAACACCAATGAAACAGACTGCGTGTCTGCAAGAGACAAACCGAGGAACTGCCAACCAGAAGCTGAAGAGGTGGAGCTCGGTGGGCTTACAGCACATCCAAGGCAAAGTGAGTAATGCACTCCTAGAACTGAGGAAAAGTTGCAAGAGACAGGGTGTGATACAGAGTATGGAGGCAGAATAGTCTGAAGAACAGTCTGAGAAAATCAGATTGAAGGGGAGCTAGAGAGGTCCCACTAAATTCACCCACTAGCCCAAGGCACATCATTTCTCCCATCATTTTCCAGAAAAAGCAATGAAGTCCTCATTGTAGCGGGGGTGAGGTTGCTGAAACACCCAGGGAATCCCAACTCCTTCACCGAACCAAGTATGATCATTTTGCTTTACTGTGGAGGAGGCTAGTTGGTATTTTAAAATGTCAAACAGACACTGCAGTCCCTCTCTTCATTAAGACCTTTCACTCTGTGAATTATCAATTCACCTCCAGCCCTGAGGTCAGACAAAAATAACTACTCATCAGACACATGTCCATTCCTAACGCAGGCAAGCCCATGTGTACAGCTCCTCTGTGGCTGACGCGAGCTGATTCCTTCTGTCAGAGGACCTTGCAAGTGGTCAGAGGACAAACCATTCATCTCAGGTGAGCTCTCCACCGACCCATAAAGCAGGCTGAAAGGGCAGAGCAGGAAAAACAGCCTGTACCACATCTTTATCTGGTCAAATAAGACTAAACTCACCAAAGCTGGCACTTTTGACAGCCACTTGAATTCATCCCCGAAAATGGGAGATATCAGTGACATAACTGATGTCAGTAATGCTGGGGCTGTCTCTTTTCATGGACTAGCTAGTTGCTAATAAGCAGTGAATATTTTGCATCTTTTCTGGGATTATTTGCTGCATCTACAGTTACTTTGGCCTCTAAGGATATGCTGTGTAATAGAAACAGCTACAAAATACTGAGAGAAGCTGGGCTTTGAGACAGAAGATGATGAAAACTCAATCACTGCCTCTTCCATCTTTCAATAAAAGTGCTTTTAATACTGGAAGTCAATAAAGGTAGTTTTTTACCTGAGTAGTGCTGGATGGAGACTAATTGTATTTTAAAAAGTCAGGTTTTGATCACTTTTTTGCCAACTATGAGTGCATAATGAAAGTCAATAAATTAACCATTTCAGTCTAAACAAAAATCTAAGAATCACAATGAAAATTCAATTGCAGGAAAAGTCCTTTGGCAGTAAATAAAATTTTATAGCACATGTAAATAACAGTTCAAGTGGCTCAATTTAGCAGTGACAAAAGCTGTTTTCAATGCAGAGTAATTGTTCAAATTTCCCCCTTACACAAAAAAAAGCAGTTAAATCGAGCCAATTTATGTAAGCATTGACAAGAATTGTTTTCAACTGTAGGCATTCTGTTAAAGCTGTTTAAAATTAAGTAGATGGTTGCCAAATTGATGCAATTACTTAGACATCGTAAAAAGGGTTTTAAAACTATAAATGCATCTGCTAACAGTATCAAATTGAGGCAATTAGCCAACAGGAGTTTTAACCTTCATCTAGCCACCAAGAATCTATTTGGACATGAGAAGTACTTTCATATATGTCTTACTGTATGTTATATTGATAATTAAGGAGGGGAATTACCTGGAGATAGATCACCAACATGAGTTTTCAGAGGTGTGCCTATCTTCAGCCAGTGTTAAGCCATGTGCTGTGGATGCTGTATTAACTGGCACTACATGAACTGTGCTGATATTTTTCACCTTTATGTTTCATGTGTGTACCTTTTGTTATTTAGTCAATTAGTCTTATACTAGAAAGCATCTGGAAGCAAACCAACCCCATTAACAGAGAGCAATTTTATGAAATGAGACCTGTGAAATTCCTCGCTGTCTCCATCTCTGGTGGATAGTTTGGTGCCACACAGCCCAGGACCCTGCCTGTTACAGTGCTGACACGGCACGTGCTGTGTGTGTCATTGCTCTTACAGTCTTCCCAGAAGAAGCTATCTGGTGTAACAGACATCAGTCAGGGGGTGGACTCTTGCTGGTCTTACAACACTCACTTCAATCCATTCTGGTTGTTCTGTGTAGCATTGGGCCAGTCACGTACATCCAGAAACACCAAGTCCCATCAGTGCCCCTGACACTTACACAAGGTTCTTTTAGACTCAATATTAGTCTAAGAGTGTAAGCCACAAAACTTTTAGGTAAGCCCTCAGAAGTGCAGATTTCAGTTGCTAAGTTTCCCAAGCTACTGCACTCGAGTCCTGCTCTAGCAGGCCCTCATCCCAAACCACCAACATCACTTTGTTGAGGAGGACATCAAATCCATGTTCTCCCTGCTCTTATCTGCAAGAGGAGATTTTCTCTTGAGAGTCCAGATCCAAAATGATTTTCTGACATAGATACTTTATTTTGAAGGGACTTTTTGTCTTTACCATGAGCCTGGAGCAAGAAAGTTGGAGTTGCAGTTTATCTAAACCTTTATTTATAGCATTTCCTAGTAGCTATCTTAGGTAGCTCCCAAGATATACTGTTCACTATAATGAACTATTGTCAATCCTATTTGGAGATGCTTGACTTCCCCACACAATGCTCACGCATTTCTGGGCAGCAAATTCCTGTCTGAGATCCAGGCACCTTGCAGGAGCCTTGGAACTTTCAGCATTGCAACACCTAAGCCCATTTCCAGATAGTTATCTCTGTTCCCATCTGTTGGTGGGAACAACAGTACTTATCACGGAGGAGTAGTGTCAGATAGTTAAAAAAGGATATCTGGTTGTCAGATGTTGTAGCAAAGGAAGCCATACGAAGGAAAGGAAGGAACAGTTGGGTAGGACTTGCAATAGATTAGCCTGAATCCCAATCAATTTTGTTTAGCCATACTCTCTCCTAGGGTAAACAAAAACCTCACAGAAGAATCATACATGCTCAAAAAAAAAAAACAAAAACAAAAACAGTTGTCTGAGTTGCATTTTGCAGTGGGCCTTTGCTGAGCATAAAGTTTTGAAGTTCAAAGTTCTGATGCTCTGAATGGGCTGTTACGTTGGGGAGGACAGGGATACTTAGCACTTGGCTTTGGAACCTGTGGAAAGTACTGCCTTCTGGGCTGAATGTTGTCCACTGACACTGAAAGACTTTCACTCATGCTTTTTTATGTTTACCATTTTTGGATCCATTCATTTTGTGTCCTTCAGTTTGTCAAACTGGAACAAGGCAAGAGATTCCCATATGAGTTAGAGAGCCAGGTAAGGATTGTGGCTGTGTAGAAATCACTCTCTACAAAACATTAAGTTCCCACTGCATAAACTTGTTGCAGTCTTCCAAATGACCCATCAGAGCTACAGTCTGCAGTGCAGGGGACAGGTGTGACAGAGAGGACAGGAATGGCAGAGCCACTGGCCATTGTTCTTAGCAAATTTCCACCCTCTAAAGAAAAGGTCAATAATCAAAAATATCTGGTTATCATATATACCACATGCATAAAAAATGCAAAAAAAATAAGTTTGCCTAATGGCATTTCAGACATTGTATTTCAAAGTGCTATTTATTAACAGTAATGCAAATAATACACCTTAGAGAGGTAAAATGAGAATTACAGAACATTATGAGTAAAATCTCGTGTTCCTTGTTAAAATGTTTTCCCCATGTCTTTAAAATTTTGGGCTAGTATCTTCCTCAATGCATTTGCTTAATAATTCTTCCTATAATTGTCAGACTCTGACAATTTGTCTAAAATAAAATTATTTAGGTCATCAGAGGGCTGCTATCAATACTTAACTGTCAGACTAGCAAGTTTCACACTAAGGAGAGTTCCATGAAGCTTTGTCATGAGTCCATTCAATATTTTAATTAAGGTCCTGGATGTGGGAATTGGAGATTGCTATTAAATCTGCAGATAAATTCATGCTGGGAAGGTCCACAGGCACTTTAGAGATCTAGAATTCCACCTTATATCAATAAATTCAGAATATGTTCTTGAAAAGTAGGAGGCTGCTAAACAGGGAGAAGTGGAAAATATTATTTATGCATAGGAATAATCGATGGCACAAAATCAAGTCAGGAAAAGAATCACAGAACTCTCAGGAAGAAAAGAGAATTTTATCAAGATACATAAATAGGAAGCAGGGTAGATCCTATTTAACATTTCTTTCATTATAGCCATTAGTAAATAGCACCTCAATGAAGTATTATGTCCATTTGGGGTATTGCATGGACAAAGTAGATCAAATTTTAGAGCCAAACATCAGAAAATTCAGGAAAACAAAAGTTGTGGGCAAAGACTGAAGGAGGTAGGTTTGTTTAATATGAAGAAGTGACTAACTCAGGAGACATAGCCATAATCTCAAAGTTTTTAAAAGATTTTCTGTTCTCATACATACTGCAGGTAGAATAAAATCTGAGAAACTTGAACTTGAACAAAGAAAATTTGGGATAGATACTCAGCAAAATCTTCTGACAGGCAGGAGAGTTAAGAACTCAATAGAATGTGTAAGGAGGCTGTGAAATCACTGTTTGTTGAGGGTTTTAAAGAACAGATTAACAAATCTCTCTGAGGAACAAGATACTGAGGAACAAGAAACCTGCCATTGAGCATGAAAGAGGGAAAATTAAGTGACCACCCAAGGTCCCTTCCAGTGTTGTTTTTTGTAATTCTTTACCCAAGAGCATCCTCAGCAAAATATACAGAAATATATATTTCAGCCTCAGATGGCACTGCCCAAATTCTAGACTGTTCAGACTCTGCTCGTATTAACTGCCTTCTTCCATTTTCAGAAGAAACTCAAATTTACAAACAACCAAATTACTTTGCTGCATTTATTCTATTGATCAGTTATTACTGTCTGATTCAGCATAAGACATAGGCAATCCTGCAGGAAAAATATATTTGGGATTCATAGACTTTCAATTTTCCAGACTGTGTTCTCATCAATGAACAGCAGGCAAGAAAACTTTTTTCTATTAGCTCTGCTTTTCAATCTTTTTCCACTTTCACCTCCTGCAGTATCAGAGTTCAATGCATTTTTTATGAAGGTTATTCTAGCTTTTTGTCTCCAGAGCCTGGTCCTGCATTTCTCAGGCAGCCAAGCTGAGCCACTAGGACTTCATAACAAAATGTTTCCCTATTTCTTCTCTTCTGGAAAGAAACAACTTGCTGCCTTCCTGCCCTCCTTGTCTCCTTTTATATGCATTTATTTCATTGTACTTTCTCAGTCTGGGGAGGTCACTACATAAGGCATGGTATGTTGGCCTGTGTGTAACTCACAAAGGAGTTTCTTGTGTCTTGACAGTACAAATTATTATCAGTGTAAATTTAAACAAATCAGCTCACCAAAAATATTTTCTAGACCTTTTTTTTTACATGAACTGCTCATAGCTGGACTCTCAGTTGTCTGTGGCTTCATTGTGCCAGTAATAGTCCATACTGGTCAGAGTGCTTATCCTGAGACCTTAGCTGTACCTTTCTACATTTCCTGTTTTTTTTTTTTAAAAAGACCACATTATGGCCTGTAGTATGGTTTATTCATGTTTTTTGGGTTTGTCTATTTGTTTGTTTGTTTGTTTATGTTTTTAAAGTAAAATTTCTAGGCACTTAAGTTTGAAGGTTCTTAATAGGGGAATTTATGACTATTAAAATTTCTTTTTTTTTCTAAAATAGGAAATCAAAAGCTATTGCTGTACAGTAGAACACAGAACTCAAAAATGGATATCTCCATGATTTTATGCTGCCTGAGCTGCTAAGAGTCTTTGCTATTTCATTTTGCCAAGCCTGACTGTATCATACTTTATAGAAGAGTTTTTATAATGACATTCCTTTCTATATTGTAAGCTCTAGACCGAAACAATTGTCTTCTGTTTCTGTGCTGTGCCTTGCACCCTGGCATCATGCTCTTATTCCAAGCCTTGAGAACTTACTGTACTACAGATAATGAATGAAAACAGATCATGCTAGTTGCATGACCTAGATGCAATGTAACAACCATTAAAATGACAATAACTTTTTATTGAGGTTTTAGTTTTCTAGTACTGTGAAAGAAAACCTCTTATTAGTGAGAGGTTTGAAGGAAGAAGAATGATATTCCACTACTGATATTTTCATTCATAGTATTCACTGGTCTGAAAAGATCCAAAAGGTAGCAGTGGCCAAGAAGGCTAACACTCCCTAAATATGTCAAGAAATGTATTTTTGGTAAGAAGGAGCTGAGACTGCAGTTTTCCAATAACACGTGGTGCTGCCCTGAGTTTGTGGCTTTTTGTGGGGTTACATGGTCCTTCGTGCATAAATATCACTGTGACTAGAGTCTATTGTGTGCAAATGGCTATGAATCCCTCAAACGTTTCAGTGTTGTTTTTCTGCTACTGATTAAAATCTTGGACTTGTGCCTGTCATTCATTATTCATTATTCAGCATGAAAAAAAGTTTGGTCACAGGCAGAAAACAAGAACAATACCAACAGGCTTGCTTAGCATAATGTATAATTAAAATGAATAATTTCAGTTAACAAATTCAAAACCTAGTCCCTTAGTAATGCTTCCAAATAAGCCATAGGTGCTGAGAAGAGATTGCCTTGCAAATTTTTAGCAAAAAAAAAAGGTGAAATCAAACCCAACATTCTTTAGTAAGTAAATTAACCATTTGGTTGTCCACCGGCCCCAGCTTTTAAGTGTTTGTATTGCTGAAGTGACTGCAGGCTTTAGGAACAGATTCATCACCTGGGAACATTATATTTCCTTTTCAAGCATCCATATGAGTTTATGTTAGTGAATATTAAGCTACTTGTTAACTGCCCAACAATTGTACTTCTAACAGTTTTTGCAGAATACTTAAATTGGCCTTTTTCAACGCCTGGATGTTGAGTACAGACAGAGCACATCTCAGTACAATGCCAGTGTGCAAGAACTTCACTTAAGAGGAAAGAACGAATAAGACAATTCAGTGAATCTGCTAACTTTGAACTTTTAGGAGAGATATTACATAGAACTGAAATTTTCATGGACAGATTTAAATGAAGAAAACTTACTACCAAATGCTAAAGGATCATATATTAATTTCATATCTTTACTTGAAAATTCAGTATTAGAATTCAAAACACAAGTAGCCTGGGATGCTCTACTGCTTTAAGACATAAAACTGTCACTGAGAGGATGTCTTTGTATATTGACCTACTTTTTTACCCTGTTACACAGATGATTCCCTTACTTTTGGCATACTAATGTCTCAAGCAAAATGCAGCTGCAGACATGATCTGAACAAGTTTGATGAAAACAGACTGACAGCTTGCTTCTCTGAACCTCTCCTGAACGCAATTAAAAAAAAAAAGGGATAAAACCCCGGCTTTTCTGAGATACATCAAATGTATTTTGGAGTTTTGATGACCTCAATTATGTGCAGCAGTTCACAAATTAAACATTCAGAGTACAACATGTAAAAGTCAGGCAGCTACAGTGAAGGCCAAAACTTTTATGGTTAACTGGAAAAGAAGATCTGAATAGTAATTATATTAACAGGGCAATGTTCTCTGCTCCTCAGTTTGGATGAACAGAAAAGAAAACAAGCTTTTCCCACTCACATCACAAGCAGAGCATTGTGAAAAGATTTTTTCTATATTTGTTTCTATTCAAACTCATTTTTAGATTGTTAAAAACCAATAGTTTATCCCCTCTTCCAAAACCCACAAGCAAAAACCAGCAAGTTAACTAGATGGTAACCCTAGCCATCAAAAACACCTTGTCAGTGGAATTTTTCTTTTATTTATTTATTTATTTATTTACTTTGGATTTATGTGGTCTGTTGTGACTTAACTCCCCAGGTAGACTAACCACTTGTATAATGCACAAACTCACTGGTGCATCTCAAGGAAGAGATGCTGCCTTTCTGATTACTCTGTCCCCTGGCTCAGACAACCACTGTCATGCTGAGCTAATGAAAGGATTCCTTGGCCCTAAAGTAGCCATCTAACAATTAGACTTCCATATCTGAATTTTTTACCCTTGAATATTTTTACATTCAGTGTAGAGAAATATTAACCTCCAGAAAGTAATTTTATCCAACCCTCATAAGGAAGACAGGACACAGGAATCATCTCCTGAAGATCTTTCCCTCTATTGACCACACAGAGCAAAGGGAGAGTAGCAAGGCTTCAATACACAGCTATTAAAGGACTTCAGTTAGTATGGATGAATCCCACACAAATTGCTTTTGATTAATTACTAAACTTAAAATTAGAGACTTCAACTCTGCAGGAGATTTACCAATGGGAGTTTTCTTGGCAGACTGTTAATGTGTATATGCAGTGGGTCACTAAGTTTTCTTTGGGTCATATTGCTGAGTGTTTTATTTTAAGTTATACCTCCCTGAAGATAATTACTCAAGAAGTAAAATGCCACACAATTTGCATAAGGAGACAGAACTATAAAATGATAGCATCATTTTTAGACATCATTCATAAAAGTGGCTGAGAAGGGAACATCTTCATCTTCATTCAACTCCTACATTAGTCAACTACTTCCTTTCCACTTTCATGTATAAATATGCATATGAAAGTATAAATGTCTCTTACAAGTCTTTCTAGTTCTGCCACCTTTCTCTAAGCAGCATTCTGCAATTGCAGAATTCAAGAGAATTTTTTATTTTTTAATTCACACAAACAAAAACTGCAGACTACCTGTTTGGAGATACCAAAAGAAGTGTAGAGGGCCACATAAAAAGAGGAAAGTGAGAAACAGGAGGAGCTGTGTAGTTACAGCTCTGGATTGCATTTTGGCTCTGAGATCAAAGGAAAAACCTGGAAAAGTGACAGGGAGATAACACGGTTTCAGCTTTTGGCTTTTTTTTTTTAAAGGAATCCGACTGTGATGCATGTTGGTGTCAACATATTTAACTCAGGAATCCTTAAAAAGGAGTATTTCAACTCCCTTCTCTCATTTTTATAGACAAAATTATTTACTTAATTCAATCCTAGCAGATTCAGTTTTTCTGAATTAAATTTTTTGCAAGAACTTAGCAGTCCAAGAAAGGTTGGTCAGTCTTTCTTTAGAACATCCATGTTAAGTTGTTTTCTATTTCAGCTTTTCAAAAGGTAAATAATCTAAACATGGGACCTGATCCTGTGTGTTTCATTGCCCAACTGGAACTGTGAACCAAATAAATGGTACGTAAGTGACTTCCCAAAATGTTAAAGCTGCATCAAGCACATCTGAGCAGGGAGAATCGCAGGGCCATAGATTTATTCATTAAATGAATCCCAGAAGACATTTTCTGTGACTGTGTTAATCATCTGTTGTGTGCAGGTTCCGGAATATAACATAGCACAGCCCTGTGAATAGGGAAGCTAAATCTCTTGTGCTTTTGGTCTCCTTTGGGCGTTTATGAGGTAACTGGAGCAAGCACCAGCTAATCAGAACAGTAGCAGTTTGCATTCATTTGCATCAGCACCTTCGTCTGCAGGGATGCAAGACGATGTGGGACCCAAATAGGAGCTGAAAAGATTATTTAGAAAGAAGCAAGAGAACACTGGAAAATTCATACTGATGTTACTATGGCGAATTTCAGGATCCCTCATATTGCTTACAAAGGCACCCATGGACAGTTTTTAAAGGGTTTATCTAGAACTTTTTTTTCTTTTTTATTAGTACATAAAAAGATAGGACAAGCTGCATCAAGATAGTGTTTAGAGTAGCTAAGGTGATACCTTTCCCATGTTAGTTAATTGAAATATGGTTCCCAAGTAGAAATGGCTTTAGGAAGTGACCAGCCAAAATATACCCACTTGTTCAGGCACAAAGACTTCTTTCTTAATATTTATTGTGAAAGTTTTGGTCTTGTTGAATGAATTTTGCTAACCCACTAGAAGATTTGTCTTCTTTCAGATGGATGCTCCTTTAGCTTAATTGCTCTATGCACAATATTCAAGTTCTCTAAACGTGTAATCTGGCTAATAAGGATTTTTTTCTTCATGTTTATAGTTTAGCATGACTATCCCACAGTATTTCAAATTTTAAAACACTATATGGCTTAATAAACTCAGTGACCTCCTTGATCATGGCTAGAATAAAAGACTTGCAAAGTGTGCCCTCTGAATTTAGCTTGCCAAAGTTATTATGCTGAAGGGAATTACTTTTCAGTATGTCCTTTCACACATCCAGACAAAAACATATTCTACTTTGGAATACTCTTCATATCAGCAGTGCTGTCTTAGGTAATGATTGAAAGTCAGGACCAGTATTAACACACAGGTGTAGTAGAGCACAAATGCTGACAGAATTTAATGAATATGTTATGGCTCTGAATCTTTTACCTTGACTTTGTGATTTTTCTCATGACTTGCAGTATCTCTGGAAGGACAGAAAATGACAAAATCTTTTTTTTCCTCAGATACTTAAGGCACTATTTATTTTGATGTTATTTTACTGCAGAGGCAATCTGATATTCACAGTAAGTGTGACAATCAAAGGCAAGCTCATAGCTCCAGGGACCATGTTGAGTTGCTACCTTTTAACACTAGAGGGAAGTGTATGTAAAGGCACTAAGGATCGTGCAGCCTGCACTTTGGTAATTTGTTGGCTGAACAGCATTTTTTTTTAAATGTTGAAGATTTGGGAGCATAAATGTTGAAAGACAAAGCTGTACAATGTATTGGGCAGTGGTGTAGGATTGAGACAATGTGAATCCTGTGACCAGCCTTCTGGTGATTTCTGGCCAGGAACTTTACCTCCTTTTTATCTGTTTGGACTGCCCGTTCTTTGAGGGCAGCAAGTTGGGCCAGTTTTACAGTTGACAGAGAGCATCATGCACTCCCAGAAGCAAGAGCATACAACCATCTTGAGACTAAGGAACAATTTGAAAACAAGAAAGAATAGAAACATTTATGGCTTATCAGATGCCATTCCTATAGCTGTCAGCCTACACCCTCTTTTACGCATAGCTACAGTGTGCTGCCCACCAGTCAGTCCCAGAGCCTTTCCAGCACCATTAAGAGCTTTGGATATGTTCCATCTCCACTTTGGGACAGACGCATACAACAAACCTTTGCAACAGAGGGGAAAGACTGTTAACTGAGCGTTGTAAGGACGTTTGCTCCATGTTATTTATGATGGATTAGACGTACCCCATCCATTAAAAATAAAGTCTCAACAGATTCACAGAATATTTTGAGATGGAAGGGACCCACAAGAATCATCAAGTCCAGCTCTTAAGTAAATAACTCATACAGGGACTGAATGCACAACCTTGCTGTTATTAGCACCATGGTCTACAGAAGTATTAATCTCCTTAGCAGGGAAAGCTTTACCCCATAAGTGCTATTCTTCACTTCTCTTGGCAGATCACGAGGTAGGAGTCTGCATATAAGTAAAGAATCCCTTGGTGATGTTATGCTGACCCATGTGAATCCTGATCCAATGCCCACTTCAGCTAGAGTCCCATGACTCCGCTGAGCTTTAAAACTGTACATCAGTACACATAATCATACTGCTCGAGTGTCTCGTAAAGCTGGGGGATGAAAGGAAATCAGAAGAGACTTAAGAAGAAGAATTGCATTCAGGGCAAAGTTTAACTGAGAATTATTTTCTAACTCTGGTCATTTGTGTGATCATCTGTCTCATACAGTATCTCAGCAGATGAATTGTTCTTCCTGAAAATTTCACATGGGAATACTACGAGAGTCAATAGGCTGATATGGCTTTTGGAGTATCAATTAAACAGTGGTACTTCAGAAGAGGATCTTACAGTTTGTGATAAATAATAAAATAACTGATATGGAATTTAAAATTTAATTTAAAAAATTAAAGAACCTGCCTTTTGTGTTGAATTAGCAAATGGCAATGTATAATGTGAGGAAAGTAGCTATTTGTCATAGCTAAATGTTACAAGGTTATGTTCACACACATTGAAAATATTGAAATGGGTGGCCATCTTATTCTACCAAAACACAAATTAGTGTCTGTAATAAAGTCATCAACCCATTGAAAACCTTTATGTCTTTGTCTTGGTTCTTCCTTACATCTGCTTTTGGTAACTGCTCCTTCTTCAGAATCTTATGCCATTTCTGTCCTTTCTCAGACTATTTACACAATGCTCAGGAATGTACACAATCCCACACCACCTCACTTCAGTCTTACGCTGCTCATAGCTTCTTCAAATCCTCATTTCAAGTCCTCACAGACTATGTTCCTTCCCCTTCCCCCAGATGTGTTTGTACAGGACTTAACTTACGCCTGACTGGTATTTCTTACCCCTGGGTATGTTTTTAAAAAAGTTCTTTATTTAAAATTATAATCCCATTAAATAATACCTTCCATGTGAATTTTTTGCATTTAAATGGAGAAGAGAAAGTGAAGAATTCCATTCTAATTGAATAGAGAAAATAAATTCTTTTT
>NW_008240033.1:846039-852335 GCF_000691975.1 Corvus brachyrhynchos | reverse complement strand
CTGGATGAAATACTCTGTTCAGCCAGGTCTGCCCCTCAGTGTTTTGTTCCCAAGCACTTCTCACATAGGCAATAGAGACAAATCTGGATTTATCATTACTGAGGGAGCATAAGTATTTTATTAAGCTACTGGCAAACTAGTTTTGCTCAACTATTGTTTTACTCAGCTACTGGTTGGAGTATTTGTTTTCCAATGAACAAGCTGAAATACAACTCTTCTTTACTGGAAGGAACTGAAAAGTTCATCTTCTAGAACCCAGTAGATACAAGCTGCTTGATACCTCAAGTATCTCATCTGCTCACATTATTCAGTGAGGAACAGTCACCCTAACTTAGTAAGAATACTTACTGCATGATATTGACAAAAGAGCATGATTAAAAAATCTGGGGGTGTATTAAGACGTTTACTGATTGGCAGATAAGAGAAAGAAGCATGATGTCAGATTAACAGAATCTGGATTTAGGTTATGGTAGTAAAGCTATAATCTAAGTGGCAGAAGAAACCTTTATGGGGACCCTTCATCATCATATTAAAGAAGCAAGAAAGGGTGATGGCACTCTTCTGGATTTGGTTTGCCAGGATAGGAATGACCAGTATTTCCACCATCTGTATATGGAAGGAAAAGCAGATCTCATAACCTTCTCAGAAAAAAGCACATCATCTAAGGTGTGCTTTTTTTTCACAGCATCCAAGAGCGGAATGTGCATGGGACTGAAGAGTTTGGGAAAGTTTGGATGAGCATTTCAAACCTGGAAGTTCTTGAAATGTCCTTGTTCCTTGATTTTCTGTTGCATTTAATCTGAAACCCATGTGCATTCACATGTGCCTTTGCTGTCTTCAGACCAGAATATTAATATATTCTGTGCAATTTTAATTCATTGGCTTCACTTCTCTGTTTACATGTTATGTGGGATTCATGTTTTCCAAAGGAAAAACATGGACATGGCTTGATAAGACCACCGTGATTTGTTTTCATGCCCCTTAAGTTTTCTTCTTTTCATCTGCCAGCCTATCTGTATAATTCCCCCCTCTTCCCCCTCCAGCCCCCAAGTAACCAGCCCCCGAGGAGAAAGCAAAGGATAGGGGAAGAAACATGCAGTATGGAGCATTTTAGGCCTATAGATCATGGATCAGAAATCATTAAGGCACAAGTAATTGAACTGACATTTTTAACCTTACTGGCATAAGACTACCTCATCTTCTTGCATGGCAGCAGAGCCAAGGGCTGTAATCCAAGGGCAGCTGAAACTTACAGTTCCCAATTGTCTTGGCATGCTGAATAAAAGCAGCTCAAAAGCTTCTTCTCTTGTAAATTCTTTTTAGTTCTATTTAGGGCCATTTAGACTCTTTTCTTCTTTTTTCTTCACAGAAAGAGAGGCTTTTTTCCAGTTTTCTTTGGCCTGCAGGTCTCCCTTAACATTGCATTGGTGAATAACTGGTGAACACCAGGATTATTATTTATCTCAACAGGAAAGCCAAGTGGATGGTAATTTCAGCTAACCAAAGGAGAGAGAAAATTGAATATCATATTAATGGAGAGAGTTTTCACTTCTGTAGTGTGCACACTTGGTTTTTGCACATATTTAAAGGACTATTACTTTTTCATTCATTATGGTTTAGTGAGAAAGTGTGAAGTGCTGCGATTTCCTGCTCTGTAAGTTCTAAAAGATTTTTGGTGTCAGTGGATATTTTGCTTCCAGTAGTTATGACAACCACGAACACATTCATTTCGAATAACCAGTCAAGAGGCCTAGAATAGAAGATACAAACATGGGCATCCATTTATAACCAAACATGCATGAGGCTGCATACTCAAAGTGAAAAGATGGGTAACCTGCTAAAAAAGAGGCCCCCCCTTCAGATCTATTTTGGCCAGAGGTGTCAGCACTAGTGTGAAGCAAACCATTCACAACTTCTTTCCTCTGCCCTAGCCCGGATGTACCACAGGTACTCTTCTACTTCCCTGAAGTTTGTTTCAAGGCTGTTTCTGCCAGGCAGATTTTACAGGCTGAAGTTCCTTTTTCCTACACTTTACATATTTCTCTCATCTTTTTATGTATACTGAAAAACCTGGCAATGTCAGGACAAAGGGAGGCCAGCTAAGAGGTAAATCAATGCTAGTTTAAGACTCAACTGGAGAGGGATGGGGAAGCTGAAAGGAGGATTTTCCTTCCTTTACAAAGATTATTCTTACTTATAAAAAAGGTTTGGTTTTTTCCCTAAAAAAATTATTAACGTTCTGTAACCATATACACTTTCCCTAGGACAGAGTTTGTGTCCCTCCCCTCTCTGGAATTTTGCTGTCATGGCATGTGATCCTCCCTGCCTCTTGAGGGATGCAGGGAATGATTGCTTTCACCCTGAGTAACCTGTGCCTCAGAGGGGAAGATGTTCATGTGGAGCTGGAAACACATGGACACAATTTTCCTCAGACTGACTGAAGATATTTTTTCCTTGGAGAGACTTCAAGTAATATGTCTTTCAAGTGCTACTATCATCCCCTTTGCCCTTTTCCATTTACCTTTGTAACAGAGCCCTTGAAATGGGCAGATGAAGGTATCTAGTATTTCCATTTTAATTACTTGTACTCTTAGTGAGAGTGGTAGTCTGCAAATCTAAGCAAAAGGACTTGCTCTCTTCTGTTGTGTAACTCATTGGAGAAGGGAGATCCTTTTCATAGAATCACATATTCATTTAGGATGGAATTGATCTTTAAGATAATCAAGGCCAACCATAAACCTAACACTTAGCTCCACCACAAAACCATGTCCCTAAGCACCATGTCAACAAGGCAGACTGGACTTTCTGTAGCTAAACTTTTTCTCCATTAACTAGGCAAGAATTTGGACAGTTATTTGAGGAGGGTTGGAAAACAGCTTCTCTGCTTCCTCTCATCCAGACCTAACTGAAGCCATACAGAAAGTCAAGACATGAACTATTCAAATAGAATCCTATCCCTAATTTTCTCCTCCTGACTTAAAAGTCTGAAACAGAAATGGCTCTGCAGACAATGGGGCATCTTCTGCTGACTCCCACCCTGTCAGAGGATGCCAGCTAGAGCTAAGTTCAGTGTCCCGACTTGGTCACCGAAGTATGGAGACAGATGGATGTGCTGGATGAACTGTGCCATGATTTCACGGAATAGAGTATCTTCCTGGAACACAAGAAAAATAGTACATTATGGAATCAGTCCTGTTATTTGTTGTTCTAGTGTCAAGGAAAGCTCTTTAATATAGAGAGATCTAAGAAATTTATTTTGGCTGGACTTCTAGGAAAAAAAGAAAAACAAACAACCCCCCCCCCAAAAAAAAAAAACCCAACCCAACAAAAAAGGAAAAAGCTATTCCTGTTTTCTTCTACTACCTAGTATTCAGTTTCAGTCTTATTCAGCACAGCTGGTAGCATTTTTTCCAGCCAGAATGATGTGACAGTCTACTGCTGAGCACTTGGGTTTCACTGCACAGCTTTCGATACAGCCGTGTTTAAGTGATGAGATGGCTTCTGAGGAACACATACGGGTTTTGTATCAGAGGGAACATCTGTAGGTAATCCCTTCAAGTAAAAACTTGGGGTTTAGCTACTTTAGCAAGCAAATAAGTGATATGAACTGTGTAACAGTCTTCCAGATGTGATGAATTGGTGACACAGGTGATTCAGCTGTAGGACATAACCTAGCACTTGCTACACTTCAGATTTTTCAAGAAGAAAATTCCCTGGAGACGAAGCAAAAATTGATTGTGTGAAGCACACAGTACCAACAGAAGTTTATTTTTATCATCATTTCTGTCCTTTAGGTATGTTGTTCCACCTTTCTTTTTCTTAGTCCCCTGTAGTGATTGGTAGCAATACTCAATTCTGATAAATGTTTATATCTAGCTATAGGTTGAATTATTTTAAGACATTTATTCCTAACCTACTAATTATGGATGCAAGTAGATGAAATTTTTGGATCATTCACATTTTTAGCTGTGTTTCAGCGTGCTTGATCAGAAATTATATTAGGGTACAACTGCTGATGGAGGACAGACTGGCATATTGCTGAGTTTCATGCTTTAAATATTGAAATAACTTAAGAAAATGAAAAGTAGTAAATTTAAAAAGTAAATCCTTCAGATGCCTTTCTTCACTCTGCTGTTTGGAATGCAATAATCAACTGAGTTTCCTTTATGTCCAAGCTCTGCTATATCATTCTAAAATTAAATTTGGTTGGTTACAACCAACCAAAATTAAAAATTTACTTTAGGAAATATTCCCTCAAACTATTCTATATTCTTGTACTGTGATTAGAGCAGGTCTGAACTTTGCTATTGTTTTTCCATAAAACTCATTTGGGTTTTATCTGTAGAGCAGATCTGCAAATTACTTACATTTGATTGGAATCTTTCTTTCTCTATCATCTTCCTTATTCACCAAAGTAGAATTAGTTAGATAGAAATTAGAGAAATTAGATTTAACCCCACAAGTCTCTGTTCAGCTTTGTGTTTAGTCTTGAGTGTATTTTGGTTGATGAGAGTACATTCACTCAGTGCAGGGTGAGACTTTCAGGGTCAACTTTCTGCAGAAATGGTGTCTGGGAAAGTGTGTGGGGTTTGTGCATAAGCAGGGAAGTCTTCATCTGAGCTCTGCTGAGCTGAGCAGGGAGTCTCTGCTGATAGTGAGTGGTTAACTCAATCCACCTTCCTCTTGGATGATGGTGTTGAAGAACAAATTTACCAGGATAGCCTGTGGGTAACGGAAAGGGAAAGGGGGAGAGTATAAGAGCGAAAAGGAACGAGCAAAATTTTGGAAGGATGGAGCAAAAGGGGAAAAGACCTGGAGGTAAAGGAAAATCAAGAATAAGTGATATTCCTAGTTCCAAGACCACAGGCAAAAGGAGCTTTCATGAGTAGAAGATGAGAGGAAGGCCAGAAATATTAATCATGGTGACAGTTTGGATCATATTTTCAGATTATGTTCCTGCACTTTCTCACAGGCTGATTTCTTTCTACACTGTCTTTTCTCTTTCCTCCTCTCTTACTCTCAAATAAGCTCAGCTGCAAGAGCTGGAAATGAAAAGTCAGTGAGGTGAAACTGGAAAAACTGTGAAGTTACAGCCAGTAAAAGTACAAATGAAAAACTATATGCCAATACAGTATATAAAGTATCCTCTAAAAAGTTGCCCATTAATACAGAAAGATCAGAATCTGCAGAATAGTTTCCTGCATATTTATCTTGATTCTTCATAATTTTCTTTCTCTTCTGCTGCTCACAAGAAAGGAACCTCAGTAACTGCAACTTTTACGATAGAAGGGTTTTTAAGTAATCATTCTTTGGAAAGGGAAAATAGTACTGACAAGGGATGAATCTTAGTGATTCCAGGACTGCCTTTTGCAACACTTCAAAACTCCTCAAAACTCTTAATAGGACTTTGCATTTTCCTGCTCGTCAAAGTCTTCTCTATAACGAAATGAAGATGATGATGTTGATGAGACTCCTAAGCCAAAGTGGCCTTCGATCTATTTTCACCTTTCAACAGATTTTATATGTTGATTTGATATAAACAAAGGTGCAAGACATATCAAACTGACAATAGAGATTCCCCAGTATGGGGAAATTAAAAAATTAAACATCCTTGTGTTCCTTCTATCATTTATTCATTCATTACTACACAAGTAATCCACTGGAGAGAAAGAATAAGTTACGGCCTTTGGAATTGTTTAAATTATCCTTATCCGTACAATCAAATGTTTTGTGCTGCACATCATTTTAAATGTAGCCATGCCAGGTATTAGTGAAATATTTTCATGAATACATAGGAACATAAAAATGGCCAGATCATGAAGCCTGAAGAGCAGTAAAATTTCTAAACCATAATTCTGATAAGAAATAAGCATAATTAATTCAGATGCCATATGAAATTCAGCTCAACTAGTACTGGTTATTGAAAGGTCTAAGCAAATCAGCTAGATCCTCTTTATGATCATAGCCCAGAGAAAGTGTCCAAGTGGAAAGACTTTTTTACTGCTACTATCCCTCATTAACTACAGTGAGAACAGTGAAGCTTGCTCAGATTAAATGAATTGCTTGGTAGGTCTAAATGCTACATAATCTTAAGAAAAATGAACATGTCAAATAACTACCAGAAATCAGCTTAGACAGAAGATTTGGATATGTTATTTCAAGGCAGTGAGATAGTACTGCAAAGGGAGTTACTTGTATGATCTCCTCATCCTGTTTTAGCTGAGGATTACAAAAGCAGGGAATTTAGGCGAGAGTGGTCACACTGAATTCAGTCAGGTACTTGTGAAAGTGGTTGC
>NW_008240033.1:830971-845981 GCF_000691975.1 Corvus brachyrhynchos | reverse complement strand
TTGGGCTCTGATTTCATTTACAGCAGACTGACTTGAAGTAGAACTGAGAAAAATCTAAGACTGTTTTCCATTTACATTTACTTCACAGTCATACAGCACATATCACTTTGTCAGAGAGATTTATGATGACTTCCAGCCTTCCCATCCTTTTCCTGGCAACATCCTCATTTCTAGATGACTAATTGGTAAAGGTGATAAGCTTTTCAGAATCTAAAACTGAAAAAAACTATTTATCTCCCTTCCTCCCCCTGCCCAGATAGGTCACAGTGAGCAACTTCCTTTTGATATTACAGTATTTAGTTGCAAAAATCAACTGTGCAAGAAGCCACCCAGCCAGTGAAACTGCTTGCTCAAAACAAAGCTTTGAACAAGCAAATACAGAGCTATTGCCACAGGTTATTCCTTAAACTGATATTGAGTAATGCACTGCTCTTAGGTACTCTTCTTGCTTATGTAAGGTAAATCAAAGTAAACCCCACAATGAAATATATGTATTTTTACCAGTAGAAGAAAAACTCATGCTAGTCAATTTTCCTTTTTCCCCCAAAAAAAAAAAAAAAAAAAAAAAAAAAGAGGGAAATGGGCACTAAATACTAAATAGAAATTTGCACAGTTATAGCTTCAGGGAACATAGATTTATTGTCAGTAATTAAAATCACATAATAAGTTTTCAGTCACCACCAAAGCAATTATTCAGACTTCAGTAAGTGCACATTAAAGGCTTGATAAAATTTTCAGGTGACGATTGAATCCAGTGCTAAGAATCTTACACCCTAAAATGGATCCAATTAAAGATCACTGAACATTTGTTTTTTCTTCACCAGCTGGATAAAGCAATCAATAAAAATTAATTTAGTTCAAACAAATTTTCTTTTTTGGTTTGTTTTGTCTTTGCCAAATTAGAAAACAAGTGAAAAATAGTCTTATGTTTACTGAAGCATTACATTGGACATGAACAGAATATTTGATTTTCAGACACTTAAAGGACAAATAATAAAATGAGGAGGTAGAACTAATGATAATTTAGTCATTGATTTCTTTTATCCAATTTCTAAGGGTTAGCAAAATTCTCAGCAAGACCAAAGGCTCATGTTCATTTCTCTGTTATACTTGAGCAGATTTGAACAAGTGTATCTCAAGAAGCTTCCCTAAATACATACCATGCTGGTATAAATAGCATCATTCTATACTGAGGTGTCCTTCCTCTGTCTTGCTGGTCATATGATGTTTTATATTAATATTAAAAGATTCACTGGAGCAGGAATTGGAGTCAAAATGCCCAACATCCTATGACAGTGCCCAGCAGATCAAGCTACATAGTGAAATAATTCACTCTTTCATATGATGGTTCAATGAATTTTAAATAGTTTACACTGAGCATAGCAGCACAAACAGACTGCTAGTATTTTATTGGTGTGTGGCAGATGTGAGTTCAGATCCCTTCAGGCAGAAAGGTTTGATCCCTGGTCTCTCAAGCAGTGAGCAAGTATCTAAGCCAGTGGATAAAAAGGAATGGTAATAACACCATTCCCTGATATCCAATTGTTTGGTTGCAAATATTTGGAGAAACTGGACCAAGTTCATGGAGAGTTTATATTGAAAGAAGCAATTTTTTCAATGCAAAATTAGTTACATAAAAATTAAAAGCAAACATGAAGCAGTTGCATACAGGATCTCCATTCTTTTTTCTGTGTCAAAAATGTTTCATTTCAGGGCTATATCTTGCTAAATGATTCACATCACTGCATATGAGTCTTCCTTTCTTCATCTTTAATGACCACTTCCCCAGTGCTGTTCAGCATCAGTACTCGGTATCAGCAATTATTTCCTATATGACTCCAGACCAACAACAAAAATATTGAATGATGCAGGACCAATTACTGTCCTGTGCAGAACTCCTGAGATATATACTTCTCTGGCAACAAGCCCTGTCAACTTCTCACCTCAGCATCCTGTAGATTCCTGTGCCTAAATGCTGTTTAAAATCTTCTGGTGGCCTGAAAACTGCCTTCTAAGTGCATGTATTCCTATAAGACAAGCCGTTTTCACCAGGACCTGATGAGCACGGCTTTTGAAACGTCTAAAGATAGAGGAGAAAGATGGAATAGACTTAACTGTGTTAGAAAAGTGGTTACTGCATTTCACCTCTGAACCATGTGGATGAAGAAGTAGGGGAGAAGCTGAACTGTTAACAGTGACATGGCAGTTTTTCTCTTCCATCTCCATTATTGTCACTTTGGTTCACTTATCATAAAATTGTGTGGAGAATGGGGAAGATGAAGATCTAAAACTCCATCTACTTGTCATTTTAAGGTGTTAGTTCTGTTGTTGATCTGCCAAAGTGCAGAAGCGAGACAGTAGAGACCATTTAAATTCTTTGTTCTGGTACACATGCAATGCCTCTCTAGTATTACTCAAATTTCCCATAGAGGGACTTTTCTGGTGCTGGGCAGAGGAAGGCTTATCCAAAGTCTGATGTGTCTACATGGTGTCAATAAAAATCCAAAAATCTTATACAACAGACATTGCTGTTCCTATGTTGCAGACACAATGAGATTTCCCTGTTTTCTTTTTTTCTCCCTTTTTAAAAAAGTTTTTTTTGTTCTGTTTGCCTTCAGGCCTGCAGTGTAAAATCCCAGAGACTCACAAGATCTGTGAGAACTATCCAAACTGACAGGAGATATGGCATTGCCCTCTGGGATTTCAAGCTTTTCACACACGTTACAATGTAAATTATGGGTAAACGAGAGAGCTTTTCAATTTTAAATTAAGATATGGTAGGCCCAGTGGGAACTCTCACTGGGTACTGAGGTGTGATAGAAAGCAAATTATCTGGTTATTTTCAGAGTTTTACTGTTTGATGAAGAAGCAGAAAAGCCAGCTTCCAAGACAGAAATTACTCAGAAAAACAGAAAAGCTCACTTCCCCTGATTTTCTGAATCATATTCACTGAATAACAGTGATGGAATGTGCAATGTCTTGGTTGTCTGTCCAAAGTACAGTGGTACATGTTCCATATGTTTTTGCTAAAGTTACCATGAGAAATTTTTTATTTTTGATACTTTTTATGAACTGCAGTTACTGAAAATCAAAGAAAAAAAACCACTAATGGCAGAGAGTTTCTCCCATGGGCAGGTCAATTTTTGCAATGCATTTCCTCAAACTGTAGAAAATGGAAATTTTCATTGTTTAAGGAACAAGTTTCAATATAAGAAATGGAAAAGGAAAACGTTTATGCTGATTTTAACCACCTTTTGACATGTGCACCCTTACTGATTATATCCTGGGGGATATATGTCCCTCCTTCACACTTTGCAGTCTCAGAACTGGCAGGTAAGAGATTCTGGATGTTACTGCCTCTTTTTATACCTGGATTGCATCCTGTTTCTATTATTCTGTGCAGCTCCTTGATCCCCAGGACAGCAGAAAGGAATGCTACCACCCTCCTCTCATGGTCCCCATGCTGACTTGCTGCAGATATCATCCGTCTGTCCCACCAGCAGAGCAGGCGGGGAGGCTGCACCCCAAAGTGCCCCGAGGTGGGCAGGACTGCTGCCCTCAGCAGGGAGCTGCCTGCAGAAAGAAAATATGTGGTGTGGTGGGCTCCCTTCCTCAAAATTGGTTCCCAAAGGAATTTACTTTAGACTACCTATTTGGTGCAAAGATGTATTAAATGGTTCAGAGCAGTGTCTCAGATGAAAACAAGAGCAGGTAAGGGATGTACATGGGTTATACACCACTGCAGATCAGTGCAGTAGAGGCTCAAAATTTGCATGTAACAAAACCAAGAAAAAGCAGCTGCTCTGTTCTGGAGAAGTCATATACTACAAAAACCAGCCAGCCCATGGTGCTGATACTTGCTGCTAGTTTTTACAGGTAGGAACAGATAGATTAATGCAATGTTTTCAAACACAAACACAACTATTTCTAATATGGCACCTGAGAAGTAGGTTGCCCAGTACATAGCTTCCTAACTCTATTCCCTAAAAATAGCAATGTACAATGTTGAAAAAAAAAAGAAAAAAAGAATCACAAAAATCTGACACTCGCAGACTTGTACAAATTACTGTGTTTCATGTGAGGTAAATTCTGTCTGTTCTGAACAATAAAATCCCATTTTCAATTGAATTATAGTATTTTAGAAATCCCATAAATGTGAATATGCTGAAAGCAGAGAAGTTTAAAGTAGTGTTGTATACTTCAGTGATAAACAATTGTGGCAAACCTGCCAAGGTCCAGCACTTTAGAGTAGTTAGATAATACTGAGCAAAGCCAAAACAATAAAGCCAAGTGCTCCATACTGATACTTCAAGCTTTATATGCATTTATGACAATACTCACAGAGCAGCACCGCATCCATAGTAATGAATTTAGACAAAGCAAGTGTTGGGAAGCCTACACTAGATGCAAGTGATGCTTTAAAAACAATCATAAAAATAAGAATTTGACCAAATCATCTCTGTCCAATGATTCCGAAAAGATGACAACTTTTATAGGTTTCCTAAATTAATAGGCCATTCCAATTTTTTCATTGTTGTTTTATTCTCATTTGCTTTTTTCTCTCCCTTACTATCAGCAGGGCAGTCAGGCCTGCAAGGCAAAGCATTCTTCACAAGGAATTGGGCAGTGAAAACATTGTGTAAATCTGCATACTGGTTTCTTCCACAGGATCAGAGAAGAGTTAGGTTTGGAAGGAACTTCTGGAGATCATCTAGTCCAACCGCTTATGAGGGTTCCTACTTCAGTAACCTTAAGAGAACTCAAAATTTTCCTTTGTTTCAGAAAACTGGTATTTTTTACCTCTGATTACCTTTACAGAGGAGAAAATAACCTGTTTGTTTTGGTGAGTTTGGGGAGAATATTTTTGGGTTTGGGTTTTTTGTTTGTTGTCTTTTTAAAAAATTTACTCTTCCTACGACTCAGTGGGGTGAAGTCTCTGAAGCCATGCCTCAGTAGCAATACCAGAGCATAGCACAACATTGTCTTCCACACAAAGCTGTCCAAGTCTCAGGCTGGTGGTAGCCAGGAGACTGAAAGCAATGTTGCTTGAGCCAAATAGCTGAAAACATGCAGCTGAGTTCAGCTGCCCAATTGTGGGGAGGCTGTGCTCTTTGGCAGCCCACTAGTGCAGTTGTGTCAGCTTTAACATACTGTGATTTGAGAGGACAGGTAAAAATTGGATGTCACACTTGCCTAGGTTTGATCAACCCTACTGGCAATGCACATGTTTCTTTTGCATGGGAAAATAACGGGTTTGATGGATTAGCTGAAGGCAGACTTCAGGCAGTGTATACTCTAAAGGATTTTGGATCAGCCTACAGGCATTCCCAAACACTTTCCTCAACAAGGTCCATTTTGAAAGGTCCTGCAGGGGTTGCTGTGGAAGCTAAATAATATGAGAGTCCAGTTACAGCACATACAGCAGAACCACTCACTGTCAGTGCTATTAAAGCCTGACTGCTGTCTATTTTATGGGCTTCTTATGGGGCACAATAGGGCACATAGGTCTTCTGGTCCTTAGTCTACACCACTCTGTCTCCTGCTCTTCACACAGTCTTCAGCAACCTGAGACTCAATTTCTCTCCTCCATCAAATAACTATAGCTGTTATTTGCCCTCTTGTCTGGCAGGTGCTGTGAAGATTAACAGGTGTCTGTGCAGTGCTTCAGCATACAAGCTGACAGTTGTTCTTGTTCTCCATTTTGAATACCCTATGTATAGTATACTGGTTCTAGGTAACAGGCACATTTTTATCTTTAGTTATCATTTTATTTTCTCCCTTACAGATGTTCTGAAGTTTCAGTCATGCAGCAATATAGGAAACCCTCTGTGTTACTGGCTGTTCAATAAACCTGAAGGTGTTTCTTTGCTCGGTAGTCAAAGGAATGCAAGGGATTTTCATATTGTAGCTAGAATTGTCTTTATTTGTTTCCTAACGATTTCAGGGACTCTTATTAAATTCTTATTAAAACTTTACATGAAGAACCAATTGTTTGAATGTCTTTTCTCCATTTTAATTCTAAGTCAAAGACATTTTAAAGTATAAAATGAAACTAATAATTCCTGTGGATAAATACTGGGAAATGACTGCTCTTAGGACCATTTGTGGTCCCCTTCCCTTAGAAAATACAGAAAAAGAAAAAGGCATTAACCATGAAGATCATGTCACACAGAGAGTGTCTTTCAGTGAGACATGACCAGGTTTTAGGGAGGCTAATTAAAAAAACCCAATGCACAAAGAAACAAAAATATTAGCCTAGAAGGTTTTCACTTCCCTTTGAGTAGCCCTTAAGCTTTTGCATCCTTATAGTAATAGAGGTGATTAGAAAAAATGGAAAAAAAAAAAGATTTTGCCTTTGATTGTTTGTTTGTTTGGGGTTTTTGTTTGTTTTTTCTTTGTTTGTTTTTGTTATGTGAATAATCATCTTTAGCATGGTGCTCAGCTGCTTATTTTAACCTTTTTGCAAGGGTAAGTGCTGGATTCTACACCTGGGTTGTTGTGTACACCGACTGGAGAAGGAGAGGTTGGAGAGCAGCACTGTGGAAAGGGACCTGGGGGTCTTGGTGCATGGAAAGTTGCATTTGAATCAACAGTGCCCTGGCAGCCAGAAGGGCCAACCCTGTCCTGGGGTGCATCAGGCACAGCATGGCCAGCTGGGCAAGGGAGGGGATTGTCCCGCTCTGCTCTGCACTGGGGCGGCCTCACCTCGAGTGCTGGGGGCAGGTTTGGGTGCCACAATATAAGAAAGAGATTAAACTGTCAGAGAACATCCAGACAAGGGCCATGAGGGTTCCCCTTGAGGGGAAGCCATATGAGTAGTAGCTGTGGTCATTTGGCTTGTTCAGCCTGGAGGAGACTGAGAGGAGACCTCACTGCAGTCTTCAACGTCCTCACGAGGAGAAGAGGAGGGGCAGACACTGAGCTTTTCTCTCTGGTGACCAGTGACAGGACCCAAGGGAATGGGCTGAAGTTCTGTCAGGGAGGTTTAGGTTGGATATTAGAAAAACGTTTTTCACCCACAGGGTGGTTGGGGACTGGAACAGGCTCCCCAGGAAAATGGCCACAGCACCAGCCTGACAGAGTTCAAGAAGCGTTTGGACAATGCTCTCAGGCACATGGTGTGACTCTTGGGGTGTCCTGTGCAGGGCCAGGAGTTGGACTGAATTGTCCTGATGGGGCCCTTCCAGCTCAGCATATGCTATGAATCTATGAACCTTTATTACCTAGAGCACAAGGGATATTAAAGCAATTCCTGGAATTGCATAATTGGTTGTGCTAGGCTGAGTTCTCTGTTTGACAAGGAACACCCTTGGAAGAGTCCTTGCCATTGAATCCTCCTTTCTTCACCATCACAATCTCTGGCTTATATAATATTTAATTTACTCACTGACTTTGTAAAAGAGCTGTCTTGAAAACTTAGATCAAAGTCAGTATCACTAATTAAAAAATTCAGAAGTGTTGGCCTTTTGTTCTGTGTCCCAATACCTGTTTTGGATCCTCTGTCTCCACAAGGTAGTAAAAATAGACATTCAGAAGTAAACATTAACAACAGAAGATCGTTGTTTTCTTCTATTTTCTATTTTATATATTAATCTCCTCTTGTAGGATTTGGTGCTGTTTCTGCTGCAGCAAACAACAGGATTGGCCCCCTAAAGATGTCATCTACTTTTTCTTCCTTGGTTATTTACTTTCATGATCCAAGTACAACTCTGGAGATGGAACTCCTGTAGAAAACAAATATTAGGTTTAAGATAAATTTATTCTCTATCCAGTACATGTAAATCTAAACTGTCGAGAATAAGTAAATTGTAAACAATCTATGTCCTTGGTAATGGACATAAAATGCTATTTATCAGTCTCTGTGGTGCCAAAATGAGGTATAATGCCAAAAAGAGTGTAAATATTACCATTTGTAGTGCCATTAAAATGGAAATTAGGGAATCAATCATAGTTTGTTTTACAATCCATAATTTAGGTGAAGCTTGTGGTACTGTTTGACTCTGCAGATTTGGGTCTGACAGCTCAAAGATGATAAAACACCATTTTTTTATTGAATACAGTTAGGCCATGATGCTGTATGTGGAATTTACAAGGCATATTTTAAAGTGCAATGAAATGTAGACATGCTCAAGATAGTAACTAATCTCTTATTTCAGCATTAAATAGCAGTCCTGGCCATTTCAGATAATTTTTCTTACAGTTCCCTCTTCATAATATCTCAGGACTTTGTAGTAGTTGATTAAGCAGCTTGACAACCTCCTGTTTCACGTGGTAAATTCTCTTCCTCACTCTCTCATGCATGCAGTAAAAGCACTGATTTTTCATAGCAGTTTTTTTTTTCAAGTATACTTCCAACTGCCAGCCAAAACCCAGCTGAGGAATGTGTCTTGCCTTTGGAGGACATGAACATGGGAATGTTATGCTGATCAAGAACCTGAGAATGAAATAAGTGGCAAACTACAGAATTTTATAACTGCACTTAATATTATATCTGATACCTAATAGGAGTGGTCATAGATAATGTTCTCATTAAAGCAAAAACAATGAGAAAATACCTGAGAAAAGAGAGGTATGAAAATTTAACTCTATTTCTTTTCCAAATTGTCATTTTCATTGCTATTATGGAGTCTTTTTGTTTGCCATTTTTCTTCAATTTTGCTGATATTTTGGAAAATTATACTACCAAGCCAAGGCACTTTTGCTTTTCTCAGGCTTTCATATACATATAATTTAGCACCTGCTGCATAATTTCAAGTTATTTCCTACAGTAAGACAGGGAGGATGCTGAAACAATTTAAGAGAAGACAAGTTACATTTTTTTGCTCTGTTAGAAACCTTCTGATTTCTGTGAATGTGTTAGTGGGAACTCTCTGGACACAACTCTCACTTCTGACTTGCGCTTTTCCCTTGGCAGAATTTTTTTGTAATGCTTATCATTTACTTGACTCCCATATTTACAGAAAGGAATAGATTGCCCTCTCAGGCTTCAATTTACCAAGCTTGCTTTGATTCGTCTCACAAAGTATAGAAGCTCAGCCCTCTGTTCTTCCTCCTTCTCTCTTGTTGTTTGATGTCATATTTTCTTTGCAAGGTCAGGTTGGATGGGGCATTGAGCAACCTGGTCTAATAGGAGATGTTCCTGCCCATGGCAGGAGGATTGGAATGAGATGATCTTTTATGTCCTTTCCAACCCAAGCCACTCTATGATTCTATGGTTGTTTAATACAGAGGGTCAGACAAGTTGTCTGTATTATTGGCAAGTGTTTAGTAATGCCCTGTACAATGAGACATATTAGCAGTTCTACTGTTCTACTAGAAAGCACAACATCATGGAGTCACTTTTACAGTACTCTGGTCACATCATATGGGTTACTGAGTTAACCTTGAGTTCCAAAACACAATATCTTTCTCTATTGTTTCAACATGAAGAGGTTCTAACTTAATGTGGTTTTTCCTATGTATTCAGAACTGATATTGCTACTTAGTTTTATACTATTTGATTACTTTATGTTTTCTACTCCTTTAATTATGTCTTTCTCTATGTATGAGACTTCAACCTTCCTTGCCTTGATGATACTTTCAGTGTTGTGACAGCAATGGATTTCATGAGGAGGGACTGTAGTGTTTTATAGTCACTAATGTAAACAATGAATCCTGATGAACTGCACTGGTTACCTCTTTTCTGCCAAAAAACCTCTCCCTTCAGCCTACCCATTTTCATTTACTGTTTTATGCCATTCTCTTGCCTGGCTTGACAAGACCCTGAGTCAGCTACATCTTTGAAATCAGTTAGCTAAGACCTAGTCATTGCAAACTGCCCCAAAATTTTGAACTCAAAAAATCAGCTTTAATTAGAATATGAATAATTAACTCCCAAAACAGAGAAAATGTAATGCACCTAGGCAAGGGACATTAGTAAAAAAGTGCCACCTGATATTTACATGGTGCCCACTTGGTCTGTATGGAAAGCTCTTTTCTTTTGTGTTTACCCTCAGTTAGCTCAATGACATCTGAGTTGCAGCAGATTGCCCAGTTATTTCTGGCTGACTGGAAACTTTTTCTGTCCCCTCTGTCACTTGTCTGTCCTCTCCTGTCCTTACAGGAACATTTGAGTTTCTTAGCCTGAGCTCCAGCTCCCAGCCTTGTCATTTTCTCTCTCATTCCTTGGCCTATAACTCACAGCAGTCTCTCAAAGCTGCTGACCTTCAGGCATTTCTATTTGCCTCCAAGAGAAGGGACAAGCCTCTGCTCTTCCCAGGTGTTATACCTCACTTACTCTTTTAACAGACTATACCATAAATGAAGAACAAGTAATTAAAACAAATCACATACTGTGATACTTAGAATGTATTCCTTATGGTTCCTTTTTTAATCTCCACATTTTCCAGCCTAACTAATGTTTACATATTTACAGAAGAACATTAAACATTTACTAAAATCCAGATAAATGAGATCTACTTCACTTAGTTTGGCCAAAGACCATCAAAGAAGGCTTCCAGGTCAATTTCTTAAGAAGTCTCCTTAGCAAAATATGTTAACATTTCACCTCGGCTACCTCTAAGTTTTTAATCATTCCTTCCTTCCAAGTCTGTTCTCCAGCTTGCTGTGTTGGAGTTTAGACTGAAATTGCTCACATCACTTTCCTAAATATAGATAACTTATTTGCTACCTTCAGTTATGCAGAGGGATTTGCTAAAATACTTGCTGTGGGATTTACAAATTCAGTACTGATTCGGAGCAAATTATCTCACTACCTGCCCTGTGTTCTGTATGCTTTTTCTCCTCTGCAGTTGTGACAATTTTTAGTTTTAAATATGCATTCTCATTATCTGGTTTTGTTTTGCATTAGTTTTCTACATCATCAGTCTTGGAAGCTAACCAAAGTATATTTAGCTTTGGACTACACCAACACTATATTGTACTTTACCTTTTCAGTATTCTTACGTCCCTGTTCTATAATAATTTATTTATATGGCTGGACAAATTTTCTCCTTGCCCTCCTTCAGACAGCTGAATTCACCTTGATTATTTTTGGTTATTACCATAGCAAATTTTGTCTGACTTAGCATTCAATATATAGATGTCTGTGCTCTTTTTTGATTCTCTTCTTATTTTTAATATCCTTCTTATTCTCAGATTTTTTTTCCTAAATATTCCAGTAGACCAGGTAGATTTTTTGCAAGGCTTTCATTCATTGAGGAATACAGACTCTGGATCATGTTAGGTCCTTTGATATGAAGAAAAACCACTTTCAAGGGTTTTTGCGTGCCTTCATCTGTTTGATTTTACTATGAAGTTTCTTTGACTTGTGAACACTTGGTTATTCAAAAAAGTCTTAGCTGTAGACCTATGTTTTAATTTTTTGATTTTACTTGGACAGAAATAACATTTTACTTCACAATCCAAGATTGTTTTCTACAACAAGCTTGGAAATGTCTTATTTCTTAATAAAATCAAGTCTAAACAGAATCCTTTTTCTTATTTCAGTGACTATAATGAAGACATCTTCTATAAAACCCAAGAAAATGTTTTCCAAGCTGTTTCTACTAACCTTCTCTCTGGAACATTTCTGGGTAATAATTTTCTCTCTAATAACATTAAAGATTTCCTATCCATATCCAAAACACACCAAGAGATTCTCTTCCAGACTGCTGGCATCAGTCCAGGGGAAGCTGTTTTACCATCTTTGTTTTATTTCCTTGTAAAATATATGCCTTAGGAGATAACTGTGAAATAATTTTATTCCCACTTAGGGAATTTTGCCTGAGTGGAATTTACCATTTGGTTTTGGAACACTATACAGAGATTTGACTAACTCTGGGCTCTGCATCTCAGGGCAAAATGATTAATTTTACATGCATATCAGGTACTTCATGTCCGAAATAGGCTGCTACAGTGGGGGCAGAGAATGCATCCTGTATCTCATGAATAATGATGGTGAATACCTCTCTTCTCTCATTTTACTGGAGCAATAAATCAACTTGAGAGTCATTGCAGTGATGATGTTGATGATATTGAGGTATACCCAATAATAGTGAGTTGGGCAAATCTTAAAATTTTAATAGGATTTTTTGTAAAGAATAAAGGGAGAAGTTTCGTTTTCATTTTAATAAACCAAAACCCATTCTGTAATTGACTATTTAATGAGTGTGAAGACCAGAACATATTTTGGAGTAGGGGGAGAGAAAACAAATGTAAATAACATTGAACTTCGTATTTCCGATTGCCTGGTATTAAGTCCTAACAGCATGTGATGCAATATTTGTCTCTCATCTAATTCAAGATGAATCAAAACAAACAAACCATTTTCTTAGTCATCCAAACCCACTCACTGTACACCCAATTAATCTCCTTTGGACTGGAGTTTTGCTTTTTTTCTTATGGTCAAGTTTACCAGAAGTTTAAGTTGATCTAAGTTCACTCTACTACCACAGGGCTGACCGCTGCTAAAACCCAACCACAGAGTGTCATCTCTTACCTTATGGCCCCATTAGTGCCATGAATTCTGGGAAGACCTTATCCAGCTGAAATATTATTTGCTAAGTAAGTTGTGATTAATTCTCAAGTCCCTGACTGAGTAAACACTTTCATACCAGAGCCAGCAACTCCCAGCTGTCACCTGGGAAAAGGTGTAGATTAGCTTAATCTGATATTGCAAATTACTTTTCAGATAACAATGCACCCCTGCTAGAGTCCTCTGCCTAGCTATTAGGTCCAATCTAATATGCTATAAAAGTGTAAATATGGTGCATGGTTAAGGTTACATTTGCTTAACTGTGATTACGTTGCATTAAAGGGAGATTCTTTATCACCCAAATTCGTGAGCATGTATAGTTTGCATACTATAACATCTGAGATGTATGAATATATTTCTAGGTATTAGTTAAAAAAAAAACAAAACCAAAAACAACAACACCAAAAGAACCCAACAAAAACCAAACCCAAATCCAACCCACAACTGAACTATTTAGAAAAGACACTCTGGGTTTCTCTGGTCTTAACGCCATCTTATGCCATCTTAGTTCAGGTTCATAAGACAAAACAATCTGAGGTGTATAACCATCACTTCCTGATAAAATACATGTTTTGATAGATGTATACCCTGTGCACCAGGAATGAAATCAAATAAAAATATATGGACAGTACTAGGTAAGACTTTCTTTGACCTTTGTTGCCAAAGAAGGAGATTGCTGGCAGAAATTTGTTTTCTGGCTCTTTCAGAGAGCATTGCAAACTTAGGATATATTTCTGGTACTGCTATTGGCTACTCTTTTCCTTGAACTCTTCAGGTCTTTTCGTATCAGTTGTTTTCTCTGTGTGTTAGATGCCAGGAAGAAGAATGTCTCCAGGGGCAGGGGCAGTTTTGCTTCTTGACTGTTTCTGTTTGGAAAAAGTTTTCCTATGGCATAGAAAAGAAGAGATTTAGGAGCCAGGTTTTGCAACATAAAGAACAAGATAAGTCTAGAACTTACGTGATCTATTTTTTTTTTTTTTTGGTGCTGAAATATTTCACACCTGGGATAGTTTGCTGTTTGCCATAGTTCTGGTACCTTGAAGTACAACTATACTCTGCTGGGGGTGTTTGCTCTCTGTTTGAGTCCACACTGAAGAGAAAGCTCTTGCAAACTCTAAAGGAGGTCACACCCAGTGCTCAGAATAAATGAGGGCACCTATATGCAAGGACTGTCCTCCAATACATGTGTATGCAAAATTCTTCTATGACCAGCAGTCCTGCTTGAATAACTTACTGCATATCCTCTACTTTAAGTGACCTGGGGAAGCATTTTCACTCCCTAAGAAGATTGGCAACTTCTCTGTCAAGCACCAAGTTACCATGGATGCAGCATGGATAGCTGTGCTAAAAGTGTGCAGGCAGTTGTTACCTGGGATTTGTGCAGTAAAGGTGTGTGGCCACTGTAACACAGTGCCCACGGCTCTTCAGTAGCTGTTGTTTCATAAACAGCCACCACAGTTAGAAAATAAACTTTCTCTTCTTGCTCTCTGCATTTCTTCAAGTGAGCATAGTTGGCACAGATAATTTCTTTTTGACTGCAATATTGAATGGATATATCAAAGATATTTGATTTAGGCAAGTATACCCGTGAATAAATGTCATTTTCATGAATGCCTTAGGACAGTGCAGAACAGAAATGAAACTGAGGGGAGATGCCCTGGATTGGGTAGGATGGCCCCTGTGCTGTGAGGTCTGGGGCAGATCTGAAAAGACAGTTTAGTTTTGAGTGATTTTCAGTTTACTTTGGATATAAGCAGTTTAGTGTTTGAAATGTCATTCCCTATAACACACTGGGAGATCTTTTACACACGCATAAATACCTCCTTGTTCTGGAATTGCTGGTGCTTGAAATGCAGGGAGGAATGTGCCTTCCTGCTACTGAAAACATTATTAACAGACTTTATTATACACATTTCACATTTAATTAGTGTTAAGAATGTCCCCAGATCAATAAAGACGTATTTTTGTTAGAACCATCTATTTTTTTTACCTGAATGAACAAGCCAGAAGTCTGCATTGTCTTACTGGTATCTGGGCTGATCCAGTTACCACTGTAATATAACACCTGAGTGTGTGTGGATGTTCAGGCCTTGAGCATTTGTCATTTTGAGAGTAGTTTCTGTTTGGTGGGGCTGGAGGTTCCCTCTGTCTGACCCTGCAAGCAACGAGGGGCTGTGGAAAGAAATGAACTAGAGATTTACTGTTGCTCTAGCAAGTCAAAACTCCAGTGAAAAATAATGCAGAAGGTGGTAGCTGGAGCTGCCTGGTAACTCACACAGATTCATGGGGAGACCAAAGCCAATGAATTTAATCCCTTGGTTTGTGGGTGGCGAGGAGCAGAGCCAGGACAGCAGGCAATGGCACGCAGTGTGGCAAGAGAAGGAGGAAGAGAAAGAATGTTAATCTGGCAGCTGTTTTTATTTCTGAAAATAGGCTGTTTGGTTTTGTTTTGGGTTTGGTTTTTTTTTTTTTGTTTTTTTTTTTTGTTTTTTTTTT
>NW_008240033.1:737468-830882 GCF_000691975.1 Corvus brachyrhynchos | reverse complement strand
TTTTTTTTTTTTTTTTTTGTTTTTTTTTTGTTTTTTTGTTTGTTTTTGCCCAGGGTTTGCATCTTATGAGTGTCCAGACAGGCTGTGAGGATAAGTTATGTTATTATGTCCCATCTGCCAGATGAAAATGCACAAATTCAGTTTGGATGGGTTAAAATAATTTTATAAGCCATGTTGCCATGTTCCTTGCTTCCCCTGTGCAGTTCAGTATTTGCCTGTCTTTTTGGAAGCAGTCTTCAATTACACACACACACACCCTGACACACACACCCACAGACATGCAAACACTGCAGAGGTAAAAGCTGATTCATTTGGAAAAGCGAAGAAAACAAAGTGCTACCAGTTTTAAATTTGCTAGTCACTGCATTCCCCTTTCTTTCCAGGATGAAGGTCAGGTGAAAGATATTCTCCAGGCACAAGGGAAGGTGCGAAATTCCAGGCTGCCAAGATTCAAATGTATGGTGTCATCCTGAGTGTATATATAGATGCTCAGAGAAGGTGTATCCCCCAAGTCTTCCCTGTTAAATTTCAGGATTCAACTCCAATCCATCACTTTCATTGCACCCAGAAGCACAAAGTAGCCAACCCCAGGGGTGAGATTTATGTCA
The DNA here is from genome assembly GCF_000691975.1 of Corvus brachyrhynchos. NCBI lineage: Eukaryota > Metazoa > Chordata > Aves > Passeriformes > Corvidae > Corvus > Corvus brachyrhynchos. The sequence goes on along the minus strand of NW_008240033.1, from coordinate 830,274 downwards.
AAGACTCTAGGAGACCTAAAGTGGATTAACAATTTAAAGAGAGAAAGATAGAGAGGTGAGTTGTGTGAACAAAGCCTGACTGGCTTATTGACCTTTGTTGCACTGAGTTGACTGAGTTGACAAGGAACAATCCCATAATTTTTGTACCTAGGAAAGAGGAATGCTGTAAAGCGCCTAAGCAGGTAGTCCAAGAAAGGCCATAAGTATTGTGGTTCTGACCTTAGATTTGAAGGAGAGATCTTGATGTTTGAGAGGATGATGCACGTATACCTCCCTGCAAGGCCTTCAAAAATTGGAGTGGAGTAAGCCATGGAGGGAAGTCAGGTGGAAGGACATTTGGATTTTGCCTTCTCAGCCTGAAGCAGGTGCTTGGCCACACAGATGTGCCCATACTGACATACCTGTAATTCTGCAGAGGTGAACACTGCTAAAACCAAAGTGTGTCTCAGTCACGATAGGCTCCCTTCAGAGGTGCAGGAAAGAGTAATTTGCAGACAGCCACTCATTCAGGATGATTTTATACATCTCCTTTAGACCCAAAATTCCCATGTGAGGCACTTGCTTTTTTTCTGGATAGAGCTCTTTGAATATCATTCCGGATGATGTTCTTGAGAACTGAGACCAGAGATGCCTGGAAAAAAGCAGAACCAATTTTGCTCTGCTGCATTTCAATGACAAATGACTCTAGGGATGAAACAGAACATTTTTTCACAAAGGCATCCTTGTAATCTAAGTACTTGTGACTTAAAAAAACTGGAAATGCTTCAAATAAAATGTATTTTCAATTTTAAAGAAGATTTTATTCTAAATTAAAATATTCTTAACTAAAATTAAATAAGGTGTTTACGGAAACATAAAGGCGATTTTCTATATGTTTTTATCCCAGGAAATGAATCTACTTTCCAAACTTTCCATCATGGGATAGATTTTATTCTTATCTACACCCACCCAGATCTGTTGGTTCATGACTACAGGGACAGCTGCAGATATAGTTTAGCCCTCACATTTAGAGTTAAGTCAGAGTCAAAGACATGGTCAAAATCTCCCTTCAATTACCTTCACACAAGTCTTCCCTTTCACAGAATAAATGATTTTTATTGCTTTGTGGGTTTTACCAAGCCCTGAGCGTTACTGGGATGTAGATTTTAGGCTTTGAAATAGGTTACAGGATAAGAAATCATAAATATTCATTCTTTAGCAGCAGCCTCTGAACAGCTTCTTCACTGCTGCTGGCTGGGGCCTGCCCATAATCGCGTGCCGTAAGATTCCCTGCCCTTTGCCCTTCTCACTCAATCAGGACAGGAAATAAGGCAAAATAATGAAGCAGGGACTTTTAAATATTGATTTCCATGCATGGGCTACGCCATGCAGTATTGCTGTCAAGAAAAACAGCTCTGAAAGAGGCTTTTTCAACAGAAGAAATGTCACACAGGTAAACTATAGAAAAGCAGTTGCTTGTTGTGGGCTCCTAGAGAAAGGGGCATGCTGAAAAACACCATGGCACACTGTTGGGACAAGCAGAATATACAATTGGTCTATACTAATAGACTTTCCTCAGGAAGCATTTAAGGATTATTTGCTGATAGAATGCAGCAAATAATCTCTAGCCATGCTTTGTATTCAAATGTGGATAGAAAGGTCTGAAGGGCAAGGGAATGGTATTTGAATGTACAGAGAAGCCTTTCATTGATCTTCTAACCTTTTGGGGATATTTAGCATACATAAGCTCAGAGAAAGTTGCTTTGGAAAGCGAATTGGAAATTATTGGCTGTAATGAAAGGCTAGGCTTTTAAAGTGCTTTGCTAAAGCTACCTCTTCTCCTGCTTATTTGGGGGTTAACTGCCAATCAGTTGTGCTCAAAAGGAGGGCTGCAAAGCACATATCGTATTTACAACACGTGGAAATATCCCTGTAAAATACTGCATAGTAAAAGCAAGCCCCACCTCAGCAGTCCTTTCTGCTGTTTGCAACATTTTTGGTTGCTGTGGGCTGGACTGTTTAAGGCATTTTGCCTTAAAAATGGTCATTATGGAGTTGCTGTGGAGCTACAGCAAGAAAAGAGAAAAAGCAATAACTAATGAAAAACTTTGAAATAGCTAAAGTTTCTCTGAAATCAGAGAACTCAGGGGCATTTTCCCCTGCACTTTGAAACGTTACTTTTGCCATGTCACAGGCAGAAACGGAAACCCAGAGGCCTCTTCAGTACAGAACCAGATGGAATTGCCTTCAAAAGAGAAGAATGCATAAAGGTACTTCTTCCTCCTCTGGACATGCTGTGAGCTACTGGCAGATTTTCTTTGTCTTTTCCAGCTTTCGTAAATTCAGACTGACCTTCAAATCTTTTATTGTTCTTTTGAACTTTGAAAATATCTCCTAAAACTGTGTTCTCCAAAATAATTATAATCCTGACAAGTCACATTCAGTTCAAGTATAACAGCACTCTCTCTGCCTCTGTGTCTGTGTTCGTTATTTATTTCCCAGGATTTTTGCAATTTAAAACTGTATTAAAAAATATCTAAACACTTCCCACCTACAAGAGTACTTTTGACTTGACTGCTGTGGTTTCAGACCTACAGCAAAACAAATTACTTCTGAACTCACGTTTTTTATCATTTGAAGTTTAACACATTCCTTTGAAGTTTCCAAACTCAACTCACACACCAGCATACTCCATGGCTACATGCCTCATGTCAGTAAAATGTATGAAGTGTCCATTTCAAAGAAGTTGTAAGTTCCTAAAAACCCATAATGAGTCATGATGGCTACTCTTCTGAATAAATCAACACTTAAATAAATAGTAAAGAGGTAGCAGAGAATCCACATGGCTATTAAAGAAAGCACTGAGTAACACATTTGCTGCATAGATTAAAACACAGTTACAACAAAATGTGACACCACGTAATTATAAGAATATGAGAGCAGTCTCCTTGGATTCAGTGTGATATTTCACATGAGGAGGAGTTTGCAGAACAAGACAGCTGCTGAAGTTGTTGCTAGATACAAAATTCCTAAGCACCCTGCATGCAAAATCCTATTGCAGAGGCTCTGTAAACTAACTATAGAAACTAGGAAATAGAAATACATATTTAATTGTGTGAAGTATGTTACTCCCTTAGGTTGTCATTTGTTTGGTATGCTAGCAGAATATATGAGCTTTCTAAAGTTGTTAGCAGGGCTTGGTATACAATCCTCACTCCTCAGGTATAATGGTGTGAACCCCAAATGAGAAATTTAGTTTGCTATATTAGCAGGTATATGGCCTCACAGAATTGACTGGTTGTTTAACTTGGCAATTGTACAAAAAAGTAGTAAGTACTGGTAGATTGAGTAGGATCTCAATCTGCAGTGCTTTGCTGTTAAATCCTTGCTCTGAAGAAAAGAGATGTTCCCTGTATTTTTCATCTTTATTTTTTTAAAATTACAATGTGTGCATGTTAATGAGGCCCTGCTGCTTGTGCTTTCTAGCCTGTCATCAAAAGCAAATGCCAGAAATAAGACTATGCTCTGAAAAAGTTTCAGAAGTGAATGCTTTCATTTGGTCTCAGTTTCCTACAGGCTTAGCATGACTCTTCTTCTCCACCTGTGGGCTGAACTCACAGAATTTTAACTTCTAACATATAAGGAAGTTTAGCTGGGAACTATCCCAAGTTCCTATAAAGCCTGCTTTATGCCACTACAGGCCTAGACACTTTCTCTACAGCACACCCACGTAATTTGCCCTGCATTGCGTCAGGACTGCATATTCTCTAATTATCCTATCTTGTGTCCTTCTCTCTCTCTATAGCCTTGGGGGCTTGCATGGCTTCAGAGTAATAAATTGCAGAATTTCTCATTTCGCTACACCTAGGATCACCTTTCTTCTCTAAAAGTAATAACAATAATAATAGCAACAAAAATAATATAAAGCAGTTACGATATTGTTTATAAATGACAGACTATTTATGGATGATTACTTCATCAAATGAATGACTAACATTCCAACAATCCTTCAGAAGAGTTTTTGAGAAGGAAACAAAACAGTAATATATTGTCAAAAATGTGTTTCAGTTTCTAGAAAAATGAAATGGGAAAGTAGTTGCTCTCAATGCTGAGATGAATTAACAACAAAGATCACACACCAAAATCAGCAATCAATAATCTACTCTAACTTTTAAGAAATTATTTTTTTATGTACGTGTAAGGTTGTGTCAGATCACTGCGGCAAGTGCAGTAGAAATAAGTTAATAACACTGTGCTTTTGTATAACGTTTATTTCAGAGGATTTGGGTTTTAAGGATTTAGACTGATTAAAGGTGGGCATTGAAGTTCAAAGTCAAAATTTATAGGAATATTTGGGTGTAAAATATATGTAATTCATATTTTCCAGATTTTAGCTTCATACTGATCATTGTAGGACTAAAAAAAAAAAATTTCTTTCTCCCTTAAATAATTGTTGTTCAATTAATATGAATATTATGGGAATAATAATTTTAAAAAATCATTAGAAAAAGACCATGTAGATCCAGTCTCTGTATTATTGTGATCATTAAAGATGAGGCAGTGCTGTAAAGAAACTCCAGCACCGCTAAATTATGCACATGGTGATAGAATAAACGGGTCCTTATGTAGCAAAAATTATCAGAAAAAGTCATAGTAAACTGGTTTTCACATGGAAGGTTATCTTGGGAGTGCTTATTCTCTGCTCTTTTGTACCAGTTTGGTGCATCAGGTGTCCTTTACTGCATTCTTCATTCTGTTTCTGCTGTGTGAATTTGTTGTAAATCAATACTGATTTAAGAAAAAGGCCCTGAATTTTTCTTCAGTGAAACTTCTGGTGTGCATCAAATGAGTGTAGTTAGTGTCAAAACCACTGATGCTGGAAAGTCGTAGAGACAAGAAAGAAAGCATTTCCTGCTACTTTTAAAATAAATCCCTCTGTTACTTTTTTTATACTCGCGATCATGGAGATCCCTGTGTTGAAGGGAAATCAAGGTAACTCAGCATGAAAAATGGACAGAGATGACAAACAGAAGTATGAGCCAGTTTTTTATTTGGATGAAGCTACTGTGTGCTACTGAGAGTGAAGTAATTATATGAGGTATCTCAGTTATTTTATTTCTTGATGCCTTTTTCTCTCCACATTTTTATCTTGTAGACAAGTCCTAATTGATTACTATGAATATTTTCTAAATCAGGTCCATAGCTAGCTCACAAACCGCAGATTAGAATATGATCATTAACACTGGCTTGTTATATTTAAATAAATACTTATGTCGGTGTGTACATTTTGTTTGTCATGTTTACCACCAGCTAATAAGGGAAATGCATCCTCTGTTCTTGGTAGAGGTCACTGATTGCAGGCAGTGCAGGGTCATTATAAACTTTGAAACCACAGACACAAATAACCTGGTATTGGTAGCTGCAGTGGTTATCATTCACTCCAGTTTACCTCAAATATAATTTGGGGTTTAGATGTTGTTTCAGTTCCACTTCTCTGTTTGAACACAACACAGAAAGTAACAGTGAAGGTTTTCCAGATATGCATAAGGAAGGTTGTGTCAGGTTTAGGTTGGATATTAGAAAAAAGTTCTTCACCCAGAGGGTGGTTGGGCACTGGAACAGGCTCCCCAGGGAAGTGGTCACCGCACCAACTCTGACAGAGCTCAAGAAGAGTTTGGGCAATGCTCTCAGGCACATGGTGTGACTCCTGGGGGTGTTCTGTGCAGGGCCAGGAGTTGGACTAGATGGACCTTGTGGGGCCATTCCAACTCAGCATATTCTAAGATTCTGTGATTCTGTCATCACTTACCTTCCAAGCACAGTTTTTGCTTTCCTGAGTTTCAGCACTAAAACTTTATTATGAAGACCAGAGAGTTTAATTTCTCAGTTACAAGCTACCAAACTTTAACCTCAAACTCTTTCTTGTTGATGCCATTCTAGAAGAACATTAGTTTCTCTGTCTAATAGTTCAGATCATTTTGAAAGGTGCAAAAATCCATCCAGGTATTTATGTTGTGGTTGGGTAATGAGTGATAGATTTGTCCTGAAGGAAATCTTGTGTCCCATGGACTCTAGCTAGTTGTGCTTCTGGTGGATCTTTCCTGTGAAAAGCACACAGTTCTGTGATATCATGTACAGAAAGAGAGAAAGACTTCTTGCCTAATTTGTGTTGAACTTGTTCCTGAGACTTCCGGCTGCTAATAGTGACATGTAAGAGCACAGAGCCTTAGAATAAAACTGCCTAAAGATGACAGTCCTTGAGGGTAGGAGAGGGGAAATGAACTACATTTGGCAAATGACCATCCTCAGTAAATGCATTGCAGAGAGGTGCTTACAGCTGGCATATGGCAATGAGTGCAGAGCAAAGAAAGAGCTAGAGAGATGGTGGGTATTTATCACTGGCTTTTGGGAAAAAGGTTTCTGTGAAATCTCCACAGTTCTGACATTTTTATTATGGTTTCAAAGAGGTTGTTAAGCTAAACAAATTATAGATTTTCGAAGGTATTTTTCTTCCCTTGTATGCTATCAAATCTTGTTCTATTTCTTTGTTTTAGATGAGCTTGTGCTCTCTTGAAGGAGTCCTCTCAGTCCTCCCTTCTCCAAGCCCAGATATTCTTAATGATGTTTTACATTTTTACATCAGACTATTCAAGAACCTAATAGCAGCAGGCTTCATTTTCTTTTATTTTCAATATGTCTCAGATTCCCTTTCAAGACATCACAGTATTTCAGAATTATCTCTCTTGTTTTACTATGTTGTGAAAGAAACACAAAATTAAAAGTGGACTCAGAATAATTCTATTACTTAAGTAAATGCAAATTGTAAACTTGCATTTGTATTCTGCTTCTCTGAGAGAATTTTCTATCTTCTGAAATACAGGAGACAATGGGATCAATAGAGTACTCATAAATATCTAAATGCTTACTATTTGCAGTGATTTGTAAAATCTTCAGCTAGAAAATTCTCTTAGCTGTCATTTGGTCCTCTTCCCACATCACTGTTAAATTACAAGCTTCATTCTGAATGGAGGCCTACCTACCTACCTACTTTGATTTTTCTTATAAATAGCAAGCTAAAGTTCAGAGGGGAAAAAGCAGTGATTGTCTTTGAGACCCAAAGCTGGAGTGAGGCTGAGGTAACCTTGGAGTAAAAACAGTTGTGGCGATGATCAGATGATGACAATGAGCAACAAGGAGCTGTAAATGAAGACTATAAAAAGACAAAGTAGTTAGCTAGCCTAGAAGAAGAGACCAAAAGCAGGAACACAGCTAATGTGGGGTGGGGATATGACACGACACTACACCCTCTGTGCTCTTGAAAATGAGTGTTCTATAGAGAAAAGAGAATCTTCCAAATGAAAGCTGTAAAAATTTCTGTCTGTATTCCATTCCCCTCTAGAATCCTTTGACTTAGTTCAAAACAGACCATATAGACACTTGCTGTATTTAGTTCTTGATACATTGTGTCATTCCTGTATTATTCACTCCATATAGTTCTCAAAATGAATGTCTAGTTGTGTCAGAACTTCCGAGGTGCTTATATGACCTTTTCCTTCAGCTGCTTTTCTTCCTAAGCCATGGCAAATCAGTATGTCTGGAAGATGGCATTTTTGGAAGGGGGGTGGTTTAAGCCACAAGAGAGCTGGACCTGGTCAGTATGGTCTTGTGGTTCCTGCTCCCAAACGAGAACAAGAAAACGCTGTATTGGCTATCATTAACTGTGCAAAACTTGTAGGTTGCTAGGTCCCAGACAAAAAAAGACAATACAACTTCATGTCAGGTAACTGTGGAACAACTTTCCAGTCAATGTGGATAAAGCAATCAGACATCTTCATGGGGAGAAAATGCACATTGGGAACAATTACAAAGGTAACATTTTGGCTCAGAAATTTCCCAAGTCATAAATCACTAGAAGGGGGGAAATGCTCTGAAGAGGAGTTCCTTTATTTGTATATGTGTTCCTGTATTCCTCTCTAGGCACCAGCTAGTGCTGCTGGGGATCTGGGGTAGGCTGTTGAACTACACGGTACAGCTCTTTTCATGTACTGGTGTGCTTAAGAGTTCTGTCTTGCCTTTGGGTGAAGTCACAGCTTCTGTTGAATTGGGAACTCAGTGGGAAATGTCAGTAATCCTGACATTTTGAGAGAAACATCAGTTCCCATGTCACATGTCCCAGTGGGAGTTAGAAACTAGATTTCCTACAAATATTTTCTTTCTGATTTTTGGCCTTCAGCAATAACCCTTGAAATATTTCCATCCTCTCCGTGTAAAAGAATATTTTGTATTCTTCATTTTCATTGCCTCTGTGTTGCTTCAGATCAACTCCATAGCACGTAGATGTTTTTATTCTGCTAAGACAGCTGGTGGCCCAGCCAGTCTTGTATACTGGCTCTCACAGCTCTTTGTCACAGAGGAATTTGAAAGAATCCCATCAGTAGGCAGTGACAGAAGTACATACTCTGGACAAGCATCTACCTAGGTTCTCCTCTTTGTTATAAATAAGGTCATCCTTGAAAGTGCAGGATCTAAGCCCCCTTCAAAATATTTAGATGTATTTTATAACTTTGTAATTGTAAGCTGTGCATCTTTGTTGACTGTATACTCAGACCAGCTTTCAGATTTTACTAAGAACTGAACTTTCTGTTGTTTCCTCTTCTCTCCTCGTCTCTTTTAATCTCTTTTGGAATGTTTACTTCCTCTCAACGGCAATATCTATCTCATTTTTTTTCCTTCTTATTTGCTTTATCCCTCCTAAGAAAGTGCTTGCACAAGCAAGATAGAGACAGCTGATATTAGAAATGATGCTTAAAGGAAAATCTTCCAAATGAGGAAGTATAGCATCAGTTTAACTCCAAAATGTCCCCAAGTAAACAACCATGGGTACAGTTGGAAGCTGGCAATATTATTCAAGCAAAAGACACTTTCTAACATCTGTGAAATTATTATTTAAAACAAAAGTGAATTTATTTAATGCTTATATTAAAGGTTCTACATTATTTAGATATTTTATCTGTTGAATAAAAATATATTTAAATTTACTATAAAATGTTTTTAAGACTAAATAGCTTTTTTTTACACTGCATCTTTCTCTTTAGTAGTTAAACAGAGATCAGTGTTCTGAGCAGGCTCTCAGTCAGATACATTTTTGAACATTGACATCATTCCATACAATGTGTAACTCACATTAGAATTCATAAGTACTATCCATGCAAACGCTCATTGCAGGGGACAGCTACTATATCATACTGCTCCTGTTTTTCTTTCCTGAAAAAAAAAAGGAGTAGAAGGAAAGGAACTAGAAAAGATTATTCGTTAGTCAGTGCCACTACATTTCATAGTATAAATGCTAGAGGGGCATACTGGAGAGGTAATAAATTTATTCATAGTGCTGAAGCTTTTTAGAAAGCATAAAATGGAAGGAAATTGAGAACAGAGATTGATTTGTTCAGAGAAAGGATCAAAGTTAAACCTTATTAACTTAATACCCTTACTAAGAATGCACCCAAGATACAGAAAGAGCCAGAACTATATGGACATGGGATTCTCTCTCTAAGAAGATAAAAAGAAAGGAAGATGAGAAAATGTTCAGAATGAACCCAAAAAACCCCTCACTCTATTGATAAGCTTATTTGTGATCAAAGCATGTGTTCAGGAAGACAGAAAAATGCCTTCTCTCCAAGGGAGAACTCACTCATTCACATTTCAATGCCATCCACCTTTCTGAACATTGAGGCCATTTAATTATGCATATGAATGATACAATCTTCCAGTTGGGTGCTTATGTTTTAAAATCAAAATCTGCATTAGAGTATGTGTTGACTGTGACATAGAAATCATTTTACTCCATGCAGCACAATCATTGACTCTTCTAAATATAGCAAATACAGATTTTCTTATGTAATGGAATAACACTTCCTAGCTGGGTACTTACGTCTTAAAACTGAAATCTGTATTTTCATGTTTGAAGGCTGACAGCTGCACAGGCTCCAGGAACTCAGGCTCGTACCCTTGATACTGAGGCTTTGCACTAAATACTAGTACTGACAAGCTCTGGTGTTTATGCACTATCTCTCATGCTGTCAGTTCAGCCAGCCGCTGTGGCAAAGCGGCAGTAGCAGGCTGCTGCAAAGCTTCTTTAAAGCCACTACAGATTCCTGGGATGCAGGTGAGGGGGTGGTAGGAAAATGCCGTATGTGCATGCACATTTATATCTGAATCTGTATCTATATATGTGGAGTATACAGTGGAGAATTTTGAAAGGACCCTGCTGAATAGCTCATGTGAACTGTTTGTGAGCTTCTTCCATAGAACAGTTGCAGCTCAAATTTGGCAAGGAAAAGAGCTTAATGTATCAACACATAATTCTGCCTGCCATTTGCAGCTGAAATAAGCATGGTTCCAAGGGTAGGGAGTACCATCTTTAACTAAATGCCTGTATTTGCTTTTCTGGTGGTTCAGAATTTGAAAATGCAAGGCGAAATTACTTCTTGCTTGCTTGAAAGGTTTAGGAGACCCTGTAAGAGGATGGGGGTGAAATGCAATACTCCCTGGAACATTCTGGTTTGAACTTATTATTGTTTATCATTTTGGCTGACAGCCTGCCGAGAGGAAAACAAAGAGGCTTGCATTAGCCTTTTCCAATGTTCATTACTTTACCTTGCTCATAAAGACTCGTTCCCAGCCCCGTGTTCTCCTTTATCACCATCAAAGAGCACTGAAAGGTCTGTCAGCTTTCTTGTTATTTTACCTTTTCCTTCTCTTTTCTTCCCACTTCATCCTACTCAACCAGACACTGTAAAATTGGAGGACCTGAAAAGTGAAACGAACTCCTCCCCATTCTTTCCTCCATAAAGCAATAGGGCATGTCAGCAGCCCTGCTGGAAAGCTCGTGCTGGACTCTGTGATGCCTGGATTTGCAGCAGATATTCCTTTCCTCCAGTTGATAGGAACCAATCCAAGCAGGACTGTTCTGCAGAAACCATAGCAACTAAGGGGTTCTGGTCCTCCTTTATGTCCAGTTGAATACAACTCCATTTAAAAAGCATTGACCTTGAAGCTGTGAATCCTATCTCTGCCAGCCTGGAGGGCAGTGTTCAGATCGTCTCCCAGGAAGCCTCCAGAATGCAAAGACGGAACTTTTGAATTGAGAACTTCCACCTTCACCACCAGTTTGTCTCTTGTTCTTCGGCATGAAAAGTGGAAACATCTCAAAATCATGGAAAGTGATGTTCAGTCTATTGAGATAAGATTTCTGTAATTATTTCTGTCACATTTTTCTCACATTCCCAATTCTACGTTTTGACCCATATTCAGGTTTTGGCAGATTGGAAGCCATATAACTAACGAACCATGAAATTGTTGTAGGTGTAATTAAAAAGGTATTAGATCAGTAGAAATAGATTCATACAATGACATTTGATACTGATGCCTGTCAACCTGCAAAACTGGAAACCTTCCAGTTTCCTTAACATCTTATCTCTTTCCTTCTAGCCTGGAATAAACAAGCCCAAACACAGAGATCTCATCTTCATCACTTCTACAGCTGGATAGCAAGAGTTTATTCAGCAAATACACCCTGCTCCTTTGTGGATATGTGTGAATTTTCTGTAACACGTATCTCTATAAATGTGCTCCTGTTTTAGTTAGAAGGCAAATCCCATGTGCAAACCCCTTAAAGCATTATCAGTTAATCACACACAAGTTACTCCTTGTGGTTTTCCTCTGAGCATCCTGAGTTTGGGGTTATGTGAATAGTAATATGGCATCATTTGTCCTGCTAGTTTGAATGGCTGATGTTTATATAAAGAACATTTCTCAGACTATCAGTTTTGTTTAATACTCTTTGCTATTGTTAACAATGAATTTGGGAGGGCTAGGAAAGGTTTATCTGTTACTCATACCTGCAGCGATGTCCTTAAGTCCTATAGTATAAAGACAGCGGAAGGAACTTTCCAAGAGAGAAAGCAGTTTTACTTCTATTTCCCATTAATTTTTCTTTTCACTAATGCTTTTCTGTGACAATTTTTATGCTTTTGGTTTTTTTTCTGAAGTTTCATATTCATTGTCATATCTTCCAACTTCCTTATAGGTATGTCACTCATTCTACCACTCTCCTGAACAGCACACTTCACCAAGAACTAGGTGAGCACTTCAAATTGGAAAATCTTTGCAAATCATTATTTATAGACAACTCCTGGACCTTGTTCCATTGTACAAACAACCTTGGAAACTGACAATATGTGCATGAAAAATTACAAAGCAAATCTGAAGAATTAATTTCAAAGAGTCTTTTTGGCTCCTCTTTGTGGTATTCATCCTCCAGCCTGTATTGACACTGGGGATTTCCCCAACCCAGATGCAGCACCTTGAACTTGGCCTCGTGGAACCTCAGGAGTTTCACATGGGCTCTCTTGAAATTGTCTTTTTTTTATTATTAGACTTTTATATTTTAGCAATTTTATATCCATATTAATTTGTACTGCAGGTAGGTCCTGCTGCCCAGTGAAACAACAAGTGCCTAACATGGTACCAGTCTGATGCTGGTATCAGAATCAGGTTGGAAGCCAGTCTGGGACTGCTTCCATTTCAGTGGAGAACATACACAGCTCATCACTGGACCAAGTTCATTTTTCATTTTATCTTTCAGCACAAATTCTCCCTCAGATGATGAAAAAAACGTGGAAAGGTAATAAGATTCTGATCAATATCTCAGTGTAATACCTCAAAAGTCTCATCCTAGTGAAGAAAAATCTCAAAATGAAACATCCTAATAAAATCCTTTTTAATCCTACAAAAATAACAAGCACAAAATCCTGACAAAAGCACCTTTTTTGTTGTTGAAACACTGAAACTGAGAGCAGGTATTTCTGAACATCAGTTATAACTTTTCTTCAGATATGTCATTACATTTTCCCTAGAAATTGCACAGTTCCTTTGGATCCATTCCAGTCCTTTATTTGACCCACAGGGTAGGCAGTACTGGGAAGGTTTTACAGCACAGTAGGGGAAGAAGCATCTGCTGATACTGGTTGTTTGAATGCCACAAAGAATCAGATGGAAAGACTCTGGGGAACTAAGTCCAGATTTGCTGTGCAAATTTTTGTGCATATATTGTCGATTTCCAAGATTGCTTGTACAATGGTAAAAAGTCCAGGAGATGCATATAAATAATGGTTTGCAAAGATCTTCAAATTAGAAGTGCTCATCTAGTAACACTGAATGTGTTTACTGACTTGAGATCAGAGTAGAACAGAGGAATTCAGCAAAAGCAGGGAGGGATGCAGCCACAACCCAAAGTGGAGAGCTAAAATCCCAAATAGCTATTGCTTGGGAGAGGAAGGAGGAAGGTGGATTTCTGGAGTTGGGCTTTGATGATCCTAGTGGGTTGCTTCCAACTCAGAATATTCTGTGACTCTGTGAAAAGGACTTGGGGATGCTGATCGATGAAAAACTGGATGTGGCCTGGCAATGTGTGCTCACTGCCCAGAAAACCAAACATATCCTGGGCTGCATCAAAAGAAACATGCCTAGCAAGTCGAGGGAGGTGATTGTCCCCCTCTACACTGCTCTCTGAGTGCAGAGCCCACCTAGAGAGCTGTATGTGTATCCCCAAAGCACAGGAAGGACATGGACCTGTTTGAGGGGGTCCAGAGGAGGGCCACAAATGTGATCAGAGGGCTGGATCACATCTCCTATGAAAACAGGCTGAAACAGTTGGGGTTGTTTGGTCTTGAGAATTAAGGGCTCTTGGGACACCTTATTGTGGCCTTTCAGTATCTAAACAGAGCTTAAAAAAAGATGGGGACAAATATTTTAGTGGGGCTTATTGCAGCAGGACAAGCAGTAATAATTTTAAAATAGACTATGTTCAAATAAGACATTATGAACATATTTTTTACAGTGGTGGTGGTGAAACACTGGCACAGGGTGGCCACAGAAGGGGTAGATACCCTATACCTGGAAACGTTCTAGGCCAGGCTGGACTGGGCTCTGAACAACATAAAGTAGTTGAAGATAGATCAGCCCATGACAGGGAGGTTGTTCTAGATCATCTTTGAAGGTCCCTTCCAACCCAAACCTTTCTATGATTCGATGATTTAAAAAGCATTATTGGGGGGTCAAGACAGGAAAAACCCAAGGAGACAAACTGTTGTTTTCATCACTGTCCTATACTGTTTTTCACTTTGAAATTGCACTACCTATTACTTTGGGGTTTTTTCTACAAGGGGTATAGCTATCTTAATAGTTCAAATTAAATGTTTATTTTTAAAAATTCCCAACAGATTTAACAAAAGTTTAAGTACTAAGCACATCAGAGGATTACTGCTGCAAATTCAATACCATCTACTATATACTTTCTGTTTGATATTCTGAAAACAACATGATTTATCATTTTTACTGGTTTATTACTTTAGAAGATCTACATTTTTCATTGATCAGTGTTCAAACAAGACACTAATCATAAACGCATCTGAGACTAATATAAAAAAAATGGAAATAAGCACCTCTGTGATGAAGACCTCAAAATGTCTTGGGATGCAAATAAAATAAAAATAAGAAAAATCTGCGTAATCTGCTACAAGCATTATAGAGGCAGAGAAATCCAATTGTTCTCACATATTCTGACAAGATGAATTTTAAAACAGTTCAAGACACTACAGTATAGCTGGGCATTTACAAAACAAAGGTCTGCAGTCACTAAATAATATTTTGTATTTTATATCAATGCTTGTCAAACAAGCAAATTAAAATATCATTACCTTTATTAGGAGGTAGAAGAAATTTTAATTAACAGGAATATTTGCTATGTATATTAGGAAAAACCTGTTGACAGAACCCCTGCCAGCTGAACTATAAAAATTGAACGAGGGCTATACTCTGGACACAAGCAGTAAAAATCTGCTCAAGCAATCACCAGACAGGTATAGCCAATGTAAGACATGACACCTCCTTAAACCTGTCCTCATTTGTCACTACTCTTGTGAGCAGTTTGAAGCTCAGCTTCCTTTAATTTATACTTATACTCTCAGTATTTTAATTAGTATTGCAACCACAGGGACAGATACTTCCTGAAGCCATTTAGATACAATAGGTCTGATGTAGGGGTATCTGTCACTCTCCATGGGCTACAGTTCATCTCTAGCTCCTGGTCTCACTGGTATAGTGGCCCCCTCAGCTGTTTATTCCTCTCTGAATCTGATACTGAAAAATTCTGCATGCTAAAATTGAGTGTAAGCATATTAAGTAAGATACTGAGTAATGAGTTTCTAATTTATGTTGCTTGGATGCTAGAATGCTACAGCTCATGTCTAATTATATTTTTATCAGCTTTAGCTAAGTCACTGGGTTAACAGTTACCCCCAGGTGATCAGTGCATACAACCAACTATGTTGTGTGTAAATAAAGGAGCACAAAGCAATATGTTTGTTGTCGCAAAAGTGCTTCAAATATTAAATGGCCTCTGATGGCACAAGGGCAAAAGGCTGTCTGCCTGGATAGACTTTCAGAGTCTAGTTTCTGAATTTTGACAATTTCTTCTGAGAACTTTTACTCTCTCACAAGCCTATTTTTTCATTCCTAGTAGTGTTCTTCCAGGATACCCTTCTTTCCTGGATCTCAAAATGTCCCTAGGTTCCTTGATTTCACAGTATTGAATGTGGCTTTGATCATGCTCCTACCTTGTTCAGTGTGACTGATCTTCTCACTTCCTTGCTTAGCTCATAAGATCGCCTACGATCCAGACCTTATACTGGAAGGGTTTTGGCTACTCCAGTTCTTCAGCATGGCATGTCCCACCTTTGGCTCTACTCCAGATCCATCCTAGCCAGGACCATGGCTGGACACCACTGCTGGGCTCCAGTTAAAATTCTGTTCCATACTAAATATAGTTCATGCTGTGTAACTGACCTTACACTGAAAGGTTTGGGGAGTTATCACGTTGAATCTAGCAGTTGCCGGAGCTGCTGTGCCTCAGAGATTCCCAAATTCTGTCTTCAGATGAAATCACTACCAGATCATAACAGCTTGTGTTAAAGTTTGATGTATCAGTGAGAATGAAACTTTGGTGTGCAAAAAGGCTTTGATTTGCCTAGACATGACAAGGAAATAATTCAAGAGAACCCAAATAGAGTTAAGTACCTGTTGAAATTCAACAAAAAAGTATCTTTCAATCACATTTTGAGCAACATCAATAAACTTGCCTTTATGATTAAAAAGAAAATAACCTCCTATTATTAGGTTTTTAAAGTAATTATTAGACTCTCTTCTAAATAGCTTAATTCTATTTAAAAATAATAAGCCCTTCCAGCCCTTCCAGCAATATGGGTTTTTTGTTCAGGAAAGCTTGATTTGCAGTCTGGCATTTGAAAAGTGGTGGGTAGAGGAGTACCATTTAGAATAATGGAAAACTAAAATAATTGCTCCTTGACTAAAGAAGCTATTGCTGTATCTTCAGACATCCAGCCATGTAAAGTGAGATAATAAGGGTACAAATAGCAATCTCCTCAGGATTTTCTGAAACTGCATGTATGGGGATTCTATCCCATTCTATCCCCAATGCATTATGTAGGGATTCTATCATTAGCTTTATCCAGACATCCATCTGGATCTTTATCCAGGCTCACAGACCTTCAAGTTGATAAAATTGCTTGTACACTAATGATTCAGCTGTAATCTGCAATCTCAGCATGTACTGTAAGGGAAGAATAGCTGGGTTTGTGATGTGGCTGGAAGAAGACCAAATAAAACTGCGGTTCCTCAGGAGCCGATGGCTGGCACTCAGTAAATGCTGTGTGTCTCTGGTCAACAAATAATACCCCAGCAAGGAGGAGCATAAAGCTCCACTGCTGGAGACAACCTCTTCTGAAAAAATACTGAACTCTGGAACCCAGAGTGCAAATCTCCTAACAGTATTGGCAGCAGCTAAGTGTCCAGCTACATATTCTGGCTGCCTAATACTCACTCATTCACCTCTCATTTTTCTCAAAATTTTGCTGCTCATGTGACTTGCTGATTTGTTTGAGGATAAAACTTACTGCTGTTTTCGTGATCTGCTATATTATTAAATGACGATTTATGAGAGGTTTTAATGTAAAAACAGTTACAGTGCTTCCAACAAAAAACAATTCTTCCAAAGAAACGGTGACAAGTGTGTGGGCATGTTCAAAGGAGAGGTAGTGCTGCAGGGAGGGGCAGCTGAGCTGAGCTGAATCACTCAGGGGCTGCAGGCTGAGACTGGTTGGGCAAAGAGACCATAACTGGAATGATGAGTGGAAGGGAAAAGCATGAAGATGGTTGTACAGGAATGGGTTGAAAGGATGGCAGAAGAGGATGCTGCTGGAAACAGGCTAGGATCAGCCTGTGCTCATTAAAGAACATGGTCTCCCAGAGCCTGGCAAGGGACCTGTAGCTACACAAACTCACAGAATCACAGAATTGTTAGGGTTGGAAGAGACTTCTGGAGATCATTTAGTCCAACCCCCTTGCCAAGGCAGGGTTACCTAGAACAGGTGACACAGGCATTTATACAGGTGGATTTTGGATGTCTCCAGATAGGGAGACTCCACAACCTCCCTGGGCAACCTGTTCCAGTGCTTCGTTATCGTCAGTGTGAAGAACTTCTTCCTCATGTTGAAGTGAAATTTCTTGTGGTTTAGTCTATGGCCATTGCTTCTCATCCTGTCCTGTCACTGAAAAGAGCCTGGCACCATCCTTTTGGCACCTGCCTTAGAGATAGTTATACTCATTAATGAGATCCCCTCTCAGTCTTTTCATCTCTAGACTGTGGGAGACTAGACCTGCTCCCACAAGTCTTTACTCATAAGAGAGATGCTCCAGTCCCCAAATCATCTTTGTGGCTTCCTCTGAACTCTTTCCAGTAGCTCCTTGTCTTTCCTGTGCTGAGGAGCCCAAAACTGGGCACAGAACTCCAGGTGTGGCCTCACCAGGGCTGTGTAGAGGGGCAGGATCACTTCCCTCAACCTGCTGGCCACACTCTTCCCAATGCACCCCAGGATACCATTGGTCCTCCTGGCCACCAGCACGCACTGCTGGCACACTGTCAGCTTGTGATCCACCAAGACTCCCAGGTCTCTGCCAGCAGAGCTGCTCTCTAGCACGTCAGCCTCTCAGACTGTGCTGGTACCTGGGGTCATTCCTCTCCTGGTGCAGGGCCCTGCACTTGCCCTTGTTGAACCTCCACATAATTTTCCAGTCTATCAAGGTCTGTGGATTATGTTGTATTTTTGTGGGGTTTCTTCCTTCCTGTTTTTTTAATTTGTTTTTATTTTATTTCTTATATTGTGGATTTGGTAGGGCTTTTTTTGATTTTCCAGGATATAATTAACACACTGATGGTCCTTTAAAAACTAAAATGGTTTGCAGAGCTCTATCAGACTGAATGGGATTAAGTTAAGATACAGTCAGGAATGTTTTCTGCCCTTTTCATTGACAGGCTCATAGGATTCTGGGATCAAACACCTGAAGCATGTGCAACTGGCCAGCTGTGCAACTTGCATGCCCCGGTCTCCTCACATCTGTCACTTCCCCATTTGTTCATGCCAGAATCAGGGGTACCATGCCTCTTTTTCAGGGCACCCTGAGCCCCCACCCACAAACCCTTTAGTTTAAATGGTTTTAAACCATTTAGTTTAGTTTAAACCATTGATAGTTTAAACCATTTAGTTTAAATGGGAGGGTGTATATCTCTGCTATGTAAATAAGTGTTGAAGATCCTGCTCCCAGCATGGAGGCTTCCAGGGATAGCCTTGGGATCTCTTTTCAGATAATTTAATTTTCAAATATCTTTGAGACTTTAACATTAAATGGTTTTCTTGCCTCGCAGATTTTCTCATTCATTGGAATTTGAAAACTCAAGTATTTTAGAAAGGTGAAGATAGTTATTTAAAGTCTGACCCTTAACCAGCTCCAACTGTGGGGGTTTTAAATTGCCTCAAACTTCACTATTTATTCCAGCTTTATCCAGTGCACAGGATAGATGGCAGCTACTTAATGAAATAGTATTAGATACTTGTTTTATGTTTAGTCATTTATTTTATGACCGTTGGGAATTTATTGCATACTGCCATGAAGAGAAAATTAGTATGGTCCGGGGCTTTTCATCACTGAATCTAAATGTTTCACAGAAACTAAGAGTGATTTTTTATTATGTAAACATTTAATAGTTGATAACATCATGGCCATTTTCTGTCTTTCATGTGTTTTGCTTTCTAATCCTTTTTAAAAATAACTAGTGCATGTGCTTCGGTATCCAAGTGTTGCATTCATCACGCTTTGCAAAATTTCATTACAGAAGACTATTGGGTATAAAATAATAAATAGGTGATCAGATCACTTAAAATTTATGTTAAGCTTTCTACTACATAAATCTAAATCAAATAGTGCTAAAAATCAGAATATTTTCAAGAAAAAGCAAACACAAGTGCTAACTGGGCCTAGAACATGCATACATTGTACAAAGCAGTTCCCCAACAGACATTACAAAAAATTTTGGAATTTTCCTTTTCTCCTTTTTGCCCCTTTTCTGTACTGTAGAAAATAAACAGGCTTTAAAGTTCAGGCAGGCTGGCCCATAACTCAAAAGCTGATATTGCTGTGTTGAGATTGATTTACATCTCTGTGTAGAGGCACAGTTAGGTACTGTATTTTAAAAGGTGGGTGACTGCCCTTGAAAGAACTTTCTACACAGCAGTGCAACAAAAACCAGACACATAAAAAGACCTTCACAAAGAAAGTGACTGGAAACAATGTATAGGAGAAAGTTTCACGAAGGATGTCTGGACTTCAGGCAGCTCTCTTGAAAGCTGTTTATTGCATAGGCGAAGTTACAGCATTTCAGGGAGTGGGTATCCAGAGCCACCCCTACAGCTTCCAGCTCCAGCTGTAGGCATACCTGAAGCCGCCTTCTGTTCAAGTTACAAAGCATTCTATACTTTTCTTTGCAGAGTATCCTAACACATAACAACCAATAAGCACCATACACAATACCTTTACATTTGCCTGTAGCCTATCATAGCTACTACCATCACCATATTATAGTCATTATTATCCAATCACAAGAGTAAGTAAGTTACAATTTAAGCTTACAGTGGAAAATTCTCAGACTTTTCTTCTTCTTGCTACATCAACATTTCTTGTTTGCCTGCAACAGCTCTTTTTGGTAAAGACATGTTTTCTATTTACTTATGCTCTTCTTGAGACTTATTTACTTGGTGAAAAACATGTCTTTGTTTGTAGTCACATACCTTTGTCCTGCTCCTAAAAATCTCCTTCCAACTCATCTCCAACCTTTGCCTTCTCAGTTACTCAGCGATCACTGTTTCAGCAAAACATCTTTTATTCTATATCAAAACTTGCTTTCATTTCTACCTCATCCCCAGCTTCTATATTCACAGACCTTTCTGCCAAGCCTACATACCTTACCAAACTTTCATCCTCCCCAACAACAATGATCACTCATTGGAAGACTTTATTTTATTTTTTTTTTACTGTTGGTTTTTTCCCCAGACTCACAAATGGCTGGAAAAGAATGGTTGTGTAAATTTCCATAGGGAAAAAACACTCATTAATATAACATACAATAAGTATACATTCAAGGAAGACAAAATTAGGAATTGAAGGAACTTTCATTCTTCCATTAGGTTTAAATTCCAAATTTAGGCAAGAAATGGGAGAGAGTGACGGCAAGAAATAATCTGGCATACTCAAGGTAGAATCAAGCCTGTTCTCCACTGGGGCTTTAATCAGCCTTTAAGGAACCCAGGTTCCTCTTCTGAGCATGATCCAAACTGTTGTCTCCAGTGGGATAGTTTTTAGCCATGTTTCTATAACAGATGGGCAAACTGTGCCTACAGATACCCAAGCTGTGGACCTACACCTTAGTGTCTTCTATTTAGATGTGAGAAATCTGCTACTGTCTTGGCTCCTTATTTCAGCTCTGAAGTTCAGCATCCCTCTGTCCAGTCATCAGTCTGTGTCTTCCAACTCCTCTTTGGGATGAGGTTAGTAAGAATGGCTGCCTGTAAGCATCCAGCCATTCTCCTCGTACAACTACTAGTTAGACCCTGTACCCATTGTCCAATGTGATTTTTTTCTTGCATTTATTTCTATACTGTGACAACCTTTAAACAAAAAAAAATTAAATACCTCAGTACACTATTCGTGTTTTTAAGAAGTTTTTAGCATACTACAATGGATTATTTTCTTAGTACAACCTTGCATATGTGTACATTTATTTACTGCATACAAACGAGTTAACTAAAAGCATCTTCCCTGAAAGTTTTAAGTCAAAATGTGATCTCTACGCATGACAGTTCACATTTTTGTGAACATTTTGCATTCATCTTAACATAGATTCTTTTGTTAATGTTTTCCGTTAAACTGTGCTAAATCCTTCTGATATTCTTAATTTTGCCTGTTAGATTTGTCTAGTTAGCCTCAATAATTTTGCATTCTCTTTATCTCTTCCACTTTATTTACCTGCTCTTCCAGGTCTGCAGTAAACATTCACCATCGTGATTCCTCCAAGACCCACAGGGTATCTGCATTTTAACCTACTCGTTTTGCTTTCTCCTGACCTATCATTGATCTTTTTGTGTCACCTAGCATCCTCAGCATCTCTCCCAAGCAGCAAGTTCATGTCAGTAGTCTACTGACATGCAGTGTGCTTTGCCATGTGCAACCGCAGAGACCATGACATCCAGATCTGGAAGCAGCAGATCTCCAAGGCCCATATGTTTCTGGATTTAAGGGAGGGTAAAGTGAGGGCAACAACAGTGCAAATGGAGTTACACAGCCCTCTGCAAAAACAAATAAACACTCACAAAACACCACTCCAGTTCCTGAGTCACATGTAGTTCTCTTTAAGTTAAGCAGCTTCCAAGACTGTCAGGAGCTCATTAAAGTCAGGGAACTATGGTAGCAAGAAGGGATAGAGGTGAGCACAGCAAGGGGTAACCTGGAGAAATGAGCTCAGAGGTAGCTTAAGTATGGACTATTAATAGGCCTCTGAGAGAGTGAGATGTCACCTTTGAAATAAACTCTTGTAGTAAAAAAGGAGAAGCAGGGTTGGTATAAACATATGTAAAACATTTGACTTGAGAGAATGTTTTGTAAGCACTGCATTTTAATCTCTGTTTCAGCTGTTTAGTTTTTCTTTGTGATTTTTCTTTTTTGTCACTAGATGGTTTATTTTAAAATTTTGTATTTTTTTTCTTACAAAACTTTTGCTCTTTCAATTAAGGAGGGTATTTAAATTGCTGACAATTAGCTTAATTGAAGTGAAAACTAAGAAGATCCTGTGCGAAGAGAATTTCCCTGGTGAGCCCCATGAAACACAGGTTTAAAAGACAGAATTAGAAGCAAGTATTCAAAACATCCAGGAAATGTAGGCTAGCAGGACAAAATTTTGCACAGGTTACAGCTCTCATTTTAAAATGCTGCACATCTTTGAAACCTGTTCAAATTAGGCCTATCAAAACTAAAGGAGAACTCTTTGTTTCAAGGAAATAATGAGTCTGTCCTGGGATGGCTGAAAGAAGACTCATACCTGTGATGGGAAGAATGGTGCCCAAAAATGCCAGATCTCTTAGTTTTGCTGACCCAAATGACGGTATTTTTATTTTTGCATTCATATTCTCCCCTAAAGAGAGGTAACATTACTAAGGCAGACTAAATGGCTGAATGCACAAAGAAACTTTCAAAAGGATTTCAACTTAGGTGATCAACAAAGAAATGAAACCAGCAAATATTTGAGGTGAAAAGGAGCCAAAATGGGCTCAGGAGGCACATGAAAGTGCTTGTCACATATGCAGTTATGAACTGCAAAAGCTGTGGTCTTCCTCATTTCTGGTGTATGACCAGCCTTTGCAGAGTGGTTAAAAAAACCCAGAAAACTGAGTGTCAAGAAGCAGTCTACAAGCAGAAGCTACATCATGGGCTCTGTGTGGAAACAGTGCCCTTGTGTTGCTGGTGTGATGACAGTTCTACTGGAATGATAAACTGAAATCAAAAATCTACCCACAGCTACAGGCAGTAGAAAATGACCAGCTATGAGGAGGCAACTAATTATTTTCTTTTTCCCAATATATTAATTCTTGTCTCCATTATTTGGGATATACAAGAAGACATTTGCTGAATTGAAGTTCAGTTTTTCAACAGTTCTGTTTTAGGCATTTTCATCTGAGTGAGTAGAGCACGCATTTTTTCACTGTGTTTTCCCAGGTTGTTTCAGTCTTAGACTGACTGACAGGAGAAGTACTCTTTCTTGCTCCACAGTTAAAACAATTGTGAACTGTTGGCTTGATTTTTCCTCTAAAAGCAGTTGAGAATGCTGTTCAAGCCAGGCTCATGAAGAACTTGGATAGCAAGATGAAAGTAGATATTCTGCAGCTAACCTCTGGCAGAAAATGAAATGAATGTTGAGAGCCAACACTTAAAAGGTGAGCTGGGGTATCACTTAAGAATGCAGCAATTTCTTCTCACCTTCATTCGTTCATCTACCAAGAGGTAAAATTTTACTGAAATAGAAGAGACAGAACTCTGGCTGATATGGTGTAGCAGATGGGTTTGGCACATACAGATACTACCACTGTATTTTTGCAATTCAAAAAAGTCTATTTGGAGATGGAGGTCTAGAAATACATGAGAGCCATTTCAGGCAGGGGAGAAAATGCAAGTTAGTGTATGAAAAACAAACAAAAAAATCATTACTTCCATAAGAGCTGGAAGTATGATGTCTGTACACAATCCCTGTATGTCCTGATTGTGAGGCATGAAGTCTTTTTGGTCTGGAACTGAAATTACCCAATATTGTCAAGCACACACTTAACAGAGAAGTGGTACCTGGTAGATGATGAGAATGACAAGGAACACAACTTTTCCTGCTTATAGTGTGTGTTAATTACCTTGCTGTTGGAGTAATTACGAAACAGTGTTATACAACTGGATTAGATTTGTTGAGTTTGATGAGGTTTCTCTTTCTGATCACCACGGTGCAGCTTATGCGTCAACAGGGTATGAAATGCAGGGCACCAGAGTGGCTGTGGTACAGAATAAGGCTAAGGTTTCATATAGCTGCTAATTTATGTTCTGGCTTTGAGCAAACTTAAGAACATGCTCACTAGATTTGTCCAATTTCAGTATTATTCCCGTAGCTGACAAAATAATCTATGTTTGTAAAAAGAGAGGGTACCTCTCCAGAACAGAAAAGGAATGAAAAAAACTCTGACCCATGATCATCTCCTACTGCCAATTATGATGCCATTCAAGCAGATTAATACGAGCACTGTAGTTCACTGCACAGAGCTTTGACATCCAGGCAAGCTGCCTTGTTTTGTTGTTGGTTGTGCTAATTTGTTTTTCTTATTTTAACTTAATGCCAAGGCTACTAGACAGATGGTCAAATGACAGTGCTTTAAAAAGCCATTGCTCTGAAAAGTCAGTGAGAATTAATTACAGAAGTTGTCTTTAATTTGACCATACAAATGATGACTATGCTGCTTGATTTGTCTGGTGCAAGTATCATGTATCTGTATGAATTATTATATTTTGGAGAGATCTTTAAATACAGAACTACAGGTGACCTTTTCACAAAGTCTTTTTGTTTTCTACAGAGATAACATACCAAAAAAGCACTGTGAATGGCCTCTCTAGAAAAATCCTGATACACAAAGACACTTGTTTTGATCTCTGTATGAGACTATATAAATTGTTCAGACTTTTCTAAAGGCTTTTGTGTCTAACTATTGTGTCATCTTTTGTCCTCTACTATAAATTCTGCATCCCTTCTATTTCTCTCGCTCTGTCTTGTGGGCTCTGAAGGCATGATAGTTTTCAGAAGAGAAGCATTACTAGTGGAAGGTAATTTGGGGGACTATAATCTCCATCTGTATCTATTGCAGTAACCTTCATGTGTGCCACAGCATGCCCTAAAATGAATGTCACCTGTAATATATTTCTAAATGTTAGACTAGGAGAATTTTTGTGTGTAGCACAGTGTGATCAGTCTGGAACACCTCCAAAATTTCTTGGTGTTAGGAATTCTCTGTTTCAAAGACAAGATGTATTAGCTAAACTTGCACAGGTTCAGTTTATACCATGAAAAATGTGAGTGGACAGTAGATAGCAACTATGCTATATTTCCTGACAGTGTTTTGTGTACCAACTTCTACTTAAGCAAAATTTTGTAAATGGTTTATTTTTCAGCTCAACTGTAGGCATGACAGGCTATCAGCAAAACCTGTGAAAAATGATAAATTACAAAAAAATGAAAATAAAATCAGAGGCATAATATTCCCAAGGTATATGAAATATTACTTCAATTTAGCAATTTCCAAACCTTGTCAATATCAGAGAAATAAAACAAGATACCATGAAGGCTGCTTCAGATATTAGAAAACGAAATTTTATACCCCACAGTATCTTAACATGCCATTTAGGTTTAAAGACACTGAAGTGAGTAGAAAATAAAAATTGTTTTAAATTTGGTCCTTTTCCTTTCCTTTTTTTTTGTTTTGTTTCACGATCTGAGGGGGGAAAATTATCAAAGAACATGAAGTGATCCTTTTCGCCACCTAAATTTTTAAAGATTTCTACTTGTTAAAGGTTATACCAACATCTTGCACCAATGATTGACATATAACCAACAGAGGCTTCAACAACGGGAACTTGAAATAAATTCACCCACGCTTCCACTCCAATATTTCACTTGCAGTATTTCACATCTCACACTGTGACCGTAATACATATGCTGAGCATACTATTATGGATCTTACACATTAAATAATATGTATAAGAGTGCTCTATCAAAGAATAATATGTCACTTAAATGCTTATATGTCAAATTATTTTATTTACTAATTCTGTTAACTGCAGTATGGAAGTATTATGTATGTTTTACTGTCATCCTGTCCCCACTGAGCATCTGATGACTGTGCATCCTCACATAATTTTAGACACTCAGTGGCAGTGTACAGATTACATATTGTAACAGAAAACATTCAGGTGACACTTTCACATTGTTTTTATACCTGCTTTATCTAAGCAAGTTTTCTTCTGTTACAAAAAAAGAAAAGTTAATATAATAGTCAGTTCCCACTTAAAAAAAAGAGGTATTTTACAGAGACAAGGTGCTAAGACTTGAGCATTTTGGTAGAAAAGAATGGATTTGACAACAATGGACCAGGGCAAGGTTTTGGTGCAGGGAGGCTGCAGGGGAGGCCAGAAGCTGCCTTCATGTCAGACAGCTCCAGCTGGCTCTAAGACAGACCCTCCACTTGCAAAGGCTGAGCCCATCAGTGATCCTGCTAGTGCCTGTGATTATGTGTTTAAGAAAGCATAAAAAACAGGCTATTCAACAGCTTCTGGGAGAAAGGAGTGAGAATATGTGAGAGAAACAACTCTGCAGACACCAAGGTCAGTGAAGAAGGAAGGGCAGGAGGTGCTCCAGGCACCAGAGCTGGATTCCCCTGCAGCCCATGGTGGAGGCCATGGTGAGGCAGCTGTGCCCCTGCAGCCCATGGAGATCCACCTGCAGCCCCTGGAGGACCCCACACCAGAGCAGGTGAGTAAGCCCTGAAGGAAGCTGCAGGGAGGGAGGGCCTGCACTAGAGCAGGCTGCTGCCAGGAACTGTGTCCTCATAGAGAGAGGAGCCCTCGACGGAGCAGGTTTGCTGGCAGAACTTGTGATCCTGTGAGGGACCCACGCTGGAGCTGGTTGTGAAGGACTGAATCCTGCAGGAGGGACCCCACACTGGAGCAGGAGAAGAGCATGAGGAAGAATGTGCTCTAGAAACAAAGTGTTATGAACTAACTACAACCCCCATTTCTGCTCAGGAGGTGAAGGAGGTAGAGGAGTTGGGAGTGAAGGTGTTTTCAGATTTGTTCTTATTTTTAATTACCTTACTCCTATTTAGTGGCAATAAATTAAATTAATTTCCCAAGTCTAGTCTGCTTTGCCCATGATGGTAATTGCTGAGTGATCTCTCCCTGTCCTTACCTCGACTCATGAGCTTTTTGTTGTGTTTTCCTCCCTTTGTCTTGTTGAAAAAGGGAAGTGATAGAGTGGTTTGGTGGCCACCTGGGGCCAGCCAGAGTCAACCCACTGCAGTAACTACTGTTTTATAATGCATCACAATGTCTTCAGTGTACTCAATGGTGGGTGTAGCTCTATCCTCTGTGAAAAACAGAACTATGGCACCTAGAAATGTCTTGTTTGGTACAGAGTGTACTGCACTGTCTCACTCTCCGATAAGAGTTTGCTAGGCATATTTTTTCTGTTGTAAAATAAGTGGAATTTAGAACATATTACCAGTTATACTTTAGTGAAACTATCTGCTTCATTGCCTCCTGGATGACTACATTTTCCCTGTGGTAGTTTCCAGAGACCTGATTCTGACTAAGAGACTGTTGTAATACACTATCTCATGTAGGGTGACATTTCCTGCTTTAAGGAGGTGACATTTTAATAATACCAGTCCTGCAGAAATTTACACTTGTGCTTGTTTTTAAGACCACTTAGGTGAGACTAACTTTGAAAAGGTAAAAAAAGTGGAGAGGGCCCTGAGGACCAGAGTCTACTTCTGTAATTATTGAATAAAAGTTCAAAAGTTGCAATAGACAGTAACCTAGAGCAACAGATTGCTGACAGTGGTAAAATAATTGTGCTATGTCTGACTAATCTCAAAGTTTTAGAAAGCTGTGGAGCTGCTACTTCTGAGAGAGGGCTCAGTTTGTGGGGTGGTAAGCAGTGTTGTAAATGTACCAGGGCAGTACTTGAGAATTACCGCAAGAAATTCTGATGATGCAAAAGTTCAAAATTATCAAAATTGCCTAATGCTGATGAGACCTTGGGAATGATACAGGTTTCCATAGGAAGGTGCCACCAAGCTCTTTTCCACACCATCATTTTATAATAGTTTTTCCATAATTAGCTGCCCCAGAAAACTTTTAAAAGATTTTTCAAAATACTTGGTTGTACCTTTTATCCTGCACTTCTGTCAGTCTCCCTTACAATTTTAATAAGTCACACCAGATATGAGAATGAGAGAAATACTTTATCTACTAATATATTTTGACAATCTGAAATATGTCATTTTTCTTTATATATGTAGATGCCAATGTCTCATGTCTGTTACCTTAGGATCTATTAAGCCCAGAAAACAGAAGGATTTCCAGATTTGCAAAAGTTTGATACATCTGTGATTAGTCCTGATGGTTCATATGATACCAGATGTGAAGTCCGTCCTCCATCCAAGTCTTTCCTATTGCCTATGTTGCAATGTCTGCTAGTAATCTGTAATTAAAGAAGTTATTGATAAAATTTGGGTAGTAGTTTAAAAACCAGAGTGTGGCTGGAAAAGTGCCATCAAGTGCTTCTGTATTCTCTGTTGTGGGTTAAGAGACTGATTGAGTCTTAAAATTTTTTCCTGAGGTGAGTTTCTTCTGAACTGTAAAACCGATGCTGCTATCAGTTCAATGTATTACACAGGACACACTCAGGCTAACCTGTCTTCCAGAAACTCTCAGATTATGGGACAAAAGTGTTTTTGTAGAAAGGATTATTGGAAAGAGAAATCTAAAGCAGTAACAGCCAAGCTTGGTCTCTGTCATGCTTCCTGGAGTTGACTATTGGCCATATTATTTGTATTAATTTGTATTGGCCACAATATTTGTATTAATTGGTGAGATTTCTGGAAGAAAAAAATTCAAAATAGCGAATTTTTTTCATTCTTGGATGTGTATTACTATATGAAGAAAGGACATTTCATTTACTATAATGTGACTTCATCAGTGCATGCTGACACTCCCAAATTCCCTAAAAGTTCTTGTTACAGCAGAAGGCGACCATACAAGTAAGAAATTTTTACATGTCACTGGCATGTCATGGATCACATGGATCATATCTGGTTGCCTACATGGCATTGAAAATTACTTGGTGATTTATTTTAGTCACATTTTCTCTTTTTTTACTGTTAGGTTATATATTGACAGGAAAGATTTCCCTTATGCAGCAGATAGTACAAGACTAGCTGAAATCATGGGTAAAAGCTTGTGAAATTTGTGTTGGATTAACTTCTTATCAAGAGCAGTGTAAGACAGATTTTCTAAGGTTGGGTAAGCATTCGTTTTGACCCAGTGAATATTCACTGTTTATGACTCTGAGCAAAGGACTAAAATGAATTTGAAAAAAAACATGCTAAGCCTCAAATAGAAGTGGTCCAAACATCAAAATTCTGAAATATATCAAAGGAATCACCACTGACACATTACTTCCTAACTAGGATGGACAGAAAATATTTAGGTATGAATCTGTATGTACTAAATATTTGAAGTAGTTTTTTAATTCAGCAAAGTTTAAAGACAGATATCTAAAAAGCACTAGTGTAGACACTGTTCCCAGTAAACATCCAGTGAATAAATTTTGGTAAGGGCAGTCTGCCTTGTGACTTACCAATGAGGCATGGCACTTTTATGTATCTCTTATTTCCAGAACTTGCGGAGAACCAAGGCTTTAGTTTATTCTGTGCTACAGTAGGCATCCTATATGCATGGCATCCTGAAGCCTTTGCTAAGCTCTTACATGTGCTACTTTTTACATCTCTGTTACGCCTTTTGAAGGCACCTAATATAGAATGAACTATAGCAGAAGCACGAGTCAGCTGTAGTGATGTATTTGAAGAAAAGATTTGTTGACAACCAGAACAAATGGCCACATCAGTCTTGGCATTTTATATCAGCTCAAGAGCATTTAGTTCCAAAGCCTTACAAATTGAGCAAGGGTGAGTGTATTGGTTGTCATGGCCACCATTTCGGACAATGTTGGTTGTTCTCTGACAGATAATGGTAAAGCAGCAGGAGACCATCTTATTAACATTAATTTTAATAGCTCTGCACATCTCAGCACACCTTATGCAGTGTTGTAGAGACTGGGGACTGTGTGTTGAGCTCAATCCTGCTCTTGTGAAAACCTGCGTAAGAAATGGGTGGCTTTGGGATTGACACACAATTAAAGATTAAATGGAATATGCAGGGATACACCAAAAGTATCACATCAGGAAAAGGAGAAGGGAAGGAAAGGAAAGGAAAAGAAGAAACAATGGTTTCATTTCCCAACTAATTCTGGTTAGTGGTCTAACAGCAGGAAATTGGCCTTAGACATGAATAAATGGCTTACAGACATCTGAATGGTCTATTTTTGCTGCTTTTAAACTTGTACAGAGAAAGAAGGAAAAAAGCAAGGCAGGGAAAAATTTTGCAAAAAGAGTTACTTGTTAAGGGGAAGGAGGAAGCAAATTCAGATTTCATGGATAACCAAAGAGAGAGTGTCTTTGGTTATCCATGAAATAACTAAAGGAGGAGGGAAAGGGAGAGAGAGGGAGGTGTTCATTTGGTGCATCAGCTCATCAGCTTTTTGAACCTATTCAGGAAGAGATGTTTAGAGACTGATGACTAGAGGGAAAGATTTAGAATTAATTTTGTGCCCTTCCTACAAATAAATGCAAACACCTTTCAGAAAGGTTTACACAGAAATGTAAAGCATATTCTTCTACTTTGCTCATTGTTTAATAAGCCACTGGCATGTACTAAGACACCACCATCTTTGCTTTCTCTGAAGGGTACTTTGAATGTAAAATTCTATTATTGTTATTTGTCCTATTATATTTTGTAATGATGCTTGCATTTTAGAAATTTTCCTAGGATTTTTCTTCTAATTCCAGTTGTGGTGCCTTTGTTTATTTGATGGACAGTTAATTTTATGTATCTTTCCTCCTGTTAAAGAAGAGGTAATCTTTAAAGTCAGGTGGATACCTGAGGGCTAATTATTTGGAAGAAGTACACCCTCTTGGTGTTATTAATAAGAACATTTAGAAGCTGTATTTTCTGAATTCTTACTTGAAAAATTCTCCAAGTACAGTAGATGTTACAGCACTATCCCTATACTTAGGTGGTTAACATAGCTTCACCAGTTCTCCAGATGAAATTCCTAATTCCTAATGAGCAAAAGTCATTCTCCTCCCTTGGTCTTCTAGATGCAGTGCTTTTGTATTCCTGGCTGACCTTAGTCCAGTTTCAACAGAAAACAAGGTCCTGTCCTACATGGGTTTGAATCCCTCCAGGCAAGAGGTTCACCTTCTCCTGAGGTGAGTGCTCCAGCCAGTTGGCTCTTATGGGAGATATGAGCAGTACCAATGTGACCTATAGATTTGTCTTGTGAAAATCAAGGTACCAAGTCACCAGGTGTCTTGGTCTTCTGCCCCTCTCCTCCCCCACACACCGTTGAGACAGTGGGCAGCTGGGGATCTGAGCTATCAATAAGCAGCTTCTTAACCCCATGCCTGGCATTGCTTGCTGGCTAACAGTTCAGAGGCGTCTGGTTTTCTGCACTGGCTGAAAGGGAAAAGTCCCATAAGAATGGGAATTTCTCTTTAAGCTTCAGATGTCTTTTCTCTCACATGCTCATCAGTCATTCCTTGCTGTTGATGGATGAATGTGGGGGGCTGGGAGCCCTCGACACAAGAGCCCTCTGCACTCCCTTGGAGGAGAGAAGCCTGAGGCCAAAAAGACTCTCCCCAGAAATAAGCAACCTTCCTCAGGTCACGGTGAGAATGACCCACCCCCAGCATGCCGTGTTTCTATATGGTAACACCCCGTACCCCATTGGCTAATTGGTTTCTACCCCACCCCCTGCCTTTCCCATAAAAGCCCCCTGTTTCTGCCCCTGAGAAGGGAGTTTTTGTCCCTGGTCTTCCCTTCACAGGGAGTGCTGGACAATAAAGCCACTTCTGTGGAATTGCCATGTGAGGCTCCTGTCTCTCTGTCCCTGAGTTTGCCTTGGGTGATTTCACAAAGAGCTGAATCACAAGAGCTGGAATCACTTGTAGCTGAGAAATTGCTACATTTGCTGAAATCCCCTGCTGCCCAGGGAGGCCGGCCACCGCCCCTGGAAGAGTTGTTCCTTGCAGGACGCTCTCTCTAGGAAGGTCACAGCACTCTGGGTTGACCACCCCTGGTCTCCTAGGAAGCAATAGATGAAGTTTGTATTTCTGTCTTCAGATTTTGTGGCGTATAAAGTTTTAAAAAGGAACTAATGGGAAAAGGGAATCTTTAAATTTCATTTTAATGAAACCTATTGTTTTTCCCATCTCTTCCTACTGCCAACGGCATCTGTGGCCCCTTATAACCTTGTTTACGTCTTATTTTGACAAGTGCTCTCCGCTTTGCCAATCAGCTTCTTTCTAACTGTCTGCTTTTTCAGTTCTAATGGAAACTCAGCCTGCTATGGAGATCATTAAATCTGTTCTTTCTTACATTTCTTCTTTCCCCCACCCTTCCATTTCTTTGACATGAGAGAACTTTGCAGAAGGCTTTTGTAAAAGCATCAAAACTTCAACCAATTTATTTACTTGTTTATAAAAATTCAAATAAAAAGAATACATTATGTACAGTTGCTTAAAATGATCTTAGTGATGAAGAAATATATGCAGACATCTCGCCCTCCCAATGTGCTTTCAAGACTCTGCAGTTTGTGAACTTGATGGTTGCCAAGGTGAATGTTTGTCACCTTCTATGTAATTTTTTTCCCCTCTTTGATTTTATATGTTTTTTTGCAGCTGTTAAATTTTTGCATCTTCTCTGTCATAGACATCTTGGGAATCAATATAAACCTTTGATGACTTTCTGCCTGCTCTTTAAAATTTGGAGCTACATGGTTTTTTTTTTTTTAATGAATGGTAATTTCTTAAGTGACTATAAATATTAAGTCCTGTAACAAGCCACCTTTAAGAATAATTAATCCAAAATTATGCCTTTGTTTACTTCTTAAGTTGTATTTATTTTTTCTTCCTTAACTAAAGTCTTTTTCTAGTACTTTGAACTCTATAGTAAAATGACACGTATAGAGAAAAGCAAACTTAATTGTCTTAACATAGTTTCTGGGGCTCAACTTTGATGGCTCTGGTTCTCAGCTCATGTTTACTTTAACATAAGCTGGGTGCGCCCATGCTGTCATTTAAGACTGCAGTCCAATATCCCAGGCAGCTTAATAGCTCTACTGGGTGTTCATGTTATTTGAGAAACTTTTAAAACCTGATCTTACATGCACCAGGGAGTCAATAGGAAACTTTAATGAAACTTGAGTGCCCAGAGATATAGAAGTAAACATATATAGAAGGATATGCAAGAACAGAGTGTTGCAAGTGCACAAGGGAGGTTTTGAGTGTCTGTTAAATTCTGATTTGTTTGCTCTTTTTCCATGATTTACTTAAAACATTACTATACCGTACACTTGTGCAAGCTGCAAGTGTTCCAATAAAGTACAGTTCTGCTGAAATTTGAATTCTCTAAATTAAAAATATTTTGGTTTATTATTTTTGCATATGCCTTTGTATATCATGGAAAATATAATCAGCAGCCTGGGTTAGTTGAAATGTGATTGTTTGTCATATGATTCATTTTGGGACAGGTGTCTGCCTCATGAATTTTGGATCTGCTTCTTGAAATATATTTTCCTGATTGATTTGATTGAGGCCCAGATTTGAAATTCACTTTTTCACATCTAAGTTAACTACTCCTATCTCTGGAGCTCTTGTCTGCTCCAGGACATGAGAAGAATTGTGCCTTTCCTTTCTCCACTTTTACTTTCTTTTCATACCTTGTTGAAGACAGAACATGTGTTACTGAAGTGAATTTAGGTTTGCATGAAATCTCATTTTCCATTGGTAATTTGACAAGCAACAGATGATCTGCATTTCTCACATACCTGAACTCCTCATGCAATTCACGGATGGCTTTGGCTACTACACAAGGAATGCAACACAAAGTGGAGTTAAGTCTTAAATTTTTTTCCAGAGAATATTAGCATTCAGTTTCAGCCTGACTATGCCAACTTTTGCTCTTGAGTTGTCAAAACATATAAAAGGCTTCAAGCCCTCCCACTGAAATTTTTTGTAGGCTCAGACAATATTTGTTTACCACAAACCTCTATGATATGAACATAAATGAATGTAGTGCTTTTTTTTTTTTATTTTTGGTAACAAACCTATATGGTGAAGAGGGAATTCATTAACAGCTTAGAGTGATTTTTTTTTGTTTTGTTTTGTTTTGTTTTGTTTTGTTTTGTTTAGGAGTTTGTCCCATGCTTTTGCTTTTCCAACTATAAGAAAGAGTCAGGGACTGGGACAGTGCAGATCAAGCTTCTCAAGACAACATAAACAGAAATGAAGCTTAAACTTGATTTTGTTCTTGTCATGCTTGTACATCTCCAGCATGCCTACAGTGTTCCTATGGCACT
The DNA here is from genome assembly GCF_000691975.1 of Corvus brachyrhynchos. Classification (NCBI taxonomy): domain Eukaryota; kingdom Metazoa; phylum Chordata; class Aves; order Passeriformes; family Corvidae; genus Corvus; species Corvus brachyrhynchos. The sequence goes on along the minus strand of NW_008240033.1, from coordinate 795,989 downwards.
TTCAAGCAAACTTATACTTGGGCCCTTTTTACCTATAGTGCAAGGGTAAATAGCAGGGATTTGAGATGGTTTTACAATACTTTGGGCCCCGCATTTCTTACCTCAAAGTTTTGAGGGAAAAAAAGGATTCAATGGAGAGCAGTAGAATTTTTACATGCTACAAATCACTTCTTGGTATCTGGTTTCCTGATCTTTTTCTTCTGCTATTTTTTAGTCTGCAGAAGGTTAAAAAGCAAAGGATTGTTTCTCTCTTCATCATCTAAATGTCTGTCACACTTCCTTTCTCATTGCTTTCTGGAACAGAAGGGAAAATAGTGTTCTCTTGTTTTTTTCTATTTTTTTTCTTTTTCTCTCTTGAAATATTTTTCCTGTTCTTCCAAATTTTGATTTCTGGGAATAAATGATAAATGAAGAAATCACTGCTAAGTTCTTCAGAAACAGATTAAGATGCATGTAAAGAACTTTTAAACATCAGGTTCCTCTCTATATAAACAGTGCTACACCTCCTAAAAGCCTGTCTCTTCAAATTAGAGAAGGCTGAACACAGATGCTTAGGAGCTATTGTAAAATGTGAAGGTACAGTTTATTTTGGGAAAAGTGACTGCTGATCTGGGATAAAGAGCAGTCCAGGTGGCTGACCAGGTAAGTGACTTAGTGCCAGGAGAGATGGTGCTGAATTCTTTGTGCCTGACATTAACCAAGACTCACTGTTAATAGGAAATAATTTCAAACTGTGCAAGAAGAGAGCAAAGGGAGAAGCTGGAATGGAAACTTCACAGAACTGATTGACTACAACCAATCTTTTGCCATCATCCCTTTCCAAAGAATGTGTACTTATGAGTGCAGGAGCCATGACCCTTATGGTGGGAGGCTCGAAGAATTCAGTGCCAACCATTCCCACTCCAACAAAAATCTCAAAACAACCCTGTGATTTCCAGACATGGCTTGAGAAACAGCGCATGATAAACAGGCAAGTCTGTGTGTGTAAGCCATCAGTGCTTACAGGCATAAATTAAAATTTCAGTGTGAGTTACCAATAAGCTTTTTTTTTCATTTTTAATTGGGAATGTGTTTGGCATTTTGCCAAGTCTGCAGATTATAAGATTTTTCTTCCTCACTTTCACTGGCTCATGCCAGTCTGTTTCTCAGACTCCTACATAGTACTGAAGTATTTGAGGTACAGCTCTGGAAGAAAATTGTGTGCATATTTTTCAAATGTTCCACTGCAAGTAAAAACTTCAGTCCAATGGGATTCTGATTTCCCATGTAAAAGGTGAATTCATTGAGCTTGATTGGGGGTGACATTTGTGTAATCCTCTGAAAATCCTTATGATTTCAAAGCCCAAAAGAGGCCAAAAAAAGAAGAAAGAATATTCCTAAAAGTGTAATTTGTGTTCCATCATTAGCCAGGCCTGCAGTTTCTTTCCTGAGCTGTATATTTAGTGTAATTCATTAGTGCAACTCGAGACATTGTTTGCTATAAAACTGTCTTGGTGGAACAGTTCTCCCCCAAACAAGAAGTGAATTTTTAAGAGAACTGAATTTTCTTCCCCAGTTACACAGCCTGATGTGGAGCTTGTTTTGTCTAATGAGAAGAGGGAAGAGAAGCTGCTCTTAAAGCGGCTGGTGTTCTCTTCTTCCCTATCAGAATCATAACTGCATTCCGCTCTTGGAGGCGGATGGATACTGGCACCTCCTCATATCCTGATAGCCCCCTGTCACTCCTCTAGCCAAATTAGCAAGGATAGTGGATCATTCAACACAAAGTACAAGCTTTTGGGATAGATGCACTCCAACGTACTGGCTGTTTCAGGTGTTCTCATCACAGGCTTCAGGAACGTACCACACCTTGAATACTGGCTTAGTCTGAGCAGCTCTGTGGTTTGAAGAGAAAAGCCTAAAATGCTTGTATTTCATACCCACAGTTATTCCCTGCAGCAATTCCAAAGGTAATAATAAGGTAGACAATTCAGAACCATTTAAAATCATAAGTCATGCCCTAAGAAATAATCCAATTAGGTCTTAATAATAATGTAGAATGGTTCTTTTTTATTATTTTATGGTTTTTAGTCTTCAAAATTAATTCTTGTAATATATTCAAGTTTTTACCCTTGAGACTGTATGTTAAAAATTCCTCTTTATTTTTAATTGAGCATAAGATTTCAGTTAATAGCCCACCTCTTGAAGAAATATAAGAAGCACTTTCAAATGCCATATGACTTAAAATGAACATGATGATTGGGAAAAAAATCAAGACAAACTACTTGAAGCAAAGTCTAGTCAGCTGCTGGAATTCTAGCTCTATACTCCGGTAAGAATAATGGGAAAGGAAGCACACACTAATTACTTTAAAAATGGAATTTGGTTAATTTATGAATATCGTTGGGTCGTGTAAAGTGTCAGTTTGGCTATTTCTTATTCCAGGAATTACTGGATTTACATGGAATAGTACAGGAGCATTGTTTATTTTCTGCATAAAATTTGAAAAAGGATTAAAACTTAAAACTCAGCTTAAAAGATATTCACATATTTTGAAATGAGTAAACACTGCTAAGTTCCTGCCCTGGTCTTCTGGTGTACCTGCTTATGGGAGGAAGCAGCTAGGATGGAAGGATTCTCTGTCTTGGAGCTGGGGAAGATATTTTTGTCTTTGAGAAGAGTTTGAGGACCTGCAAGTTTTCGTGATTTACACATCACTGATAACTGGCACATATGAAAGCTTTAAATATGCTTTAAATACCTGAATCCTCTGCTGAGTGGTCTGGAAGGCTAGAAAGTAATTGACCTACTCATATGAATAAGTGCTTCTCAGAGAGAGAGTTGTTGAATTCAGCCCTTTGGGAGGCAGAAGTCGCAGACTGAAAGTTAATGATGCTCTGAGCATTACTTGTTTTCTTGAGGCTGCAAGACAAATACTCCATATGTTTCCCAGGAAACCTGCTACCAGCAGTGACTGATTCCTGGCTTCAGATGACCCAGCTGCCTAGTCACTGTCACCATGCTGAAATGCAAACATACTGAGCACAAAAAGGCTCCCAACACGTAGGAAACACTGTAATTCCATAGAGAAAGACTAATTACGTAGGTTCTGTATTTCGGTTACCAAAAAGGAAAAACCCAACAAACAAACCTACACCAAAAGCCAAGTACCTCTACTTTCCTGTGTGTTCAGCTTGAATCAGAAAAGAAAATACAATCTGAGGACAAGAAATCTACTTCTCAAGCTACTGAGACTTGATAGTTAGAAGTTGTTTCTGATATTTAAATGTCTTCAGCATCTGCATGCCTAAACATATGTATATAGCGTGCAGAACTCCTGTTCTGGAGACAAAAAGACCCTTATTTTTTCTGTAGGCTTCAACCTGACATTAAAAGTAGCCCTTAGATTTCTTCAGCATGTGATCTGGTTAAGTCAGCACAGTCCAGCTCAAGTTCCCAATGAATCCAGAAACCAGAATGGGTGTTTCTAGCCTGGGGATTGAAGATTAATCATCAGGGTGCTTAAAACTCTGGCTTAAAGCTAAGGAGTAAACTGAAGTTTTGTTTGTCCACCCCCATCTTCGTGGTGGAGGAGGGAATGTTGGAGAGACAGCCTTGATGCTGTGCAAGCACTGCTCAGCTGTAGCCAAAGCACTGGAGTGTTACTGAGACTTTTATAGCTACCAATAGAAAGCACAGCACTATGAGGGCTGCTATGGGGAAAATTAACTCCATCTCAGCCAGACCCAATACAGTGTAATATATGTGATTATATTCTAGCAATATCTGTGACTGTGTTCTCATTTTCTATCTTATGCATTGCTGAATATTATACTGATATTTAGTAACAAAGGGACAAAAAATTCAGGATCATAAGAACTATTAATCTATTCCTCATCTGCATCTCACATGGAGCACATACTCCAAATATTTTCAACAAAGCAAAAAGCCCCTGAGTTTCTTTAAATTGAAGAAAAATACCAATACTCAATTTTTTCCATTTTTAACTGGTCTAGAATAAATCAGTGGAAGCCGAATAAAATTCTCTCTGGATATCCATTTCTGACAATGGCTGTATTGTAGTTTTATGACAGTGGTTAAAGGAATTATATGAATCACTTCCCATAAAAATGTTTATGTTCACACTCTGTCATTGCAAAACTGGAGTTTTCATAACAGAAAAAAATGTCAAGAATTTGTTTTGAATTTAAAAATTTAAAGTAACCTCCCATTCAGAATAAATTATGCTTTCATTTTTAAAAATAATTGTCATGCAAGGAGGGGACTTAGCTTGGACAACTCTTTTGGAATGCATGTTTTCACTATTCAGAGAATATTTTATCTTGCCTTTAAATATTTATTGAAATTTTGAACCTATGAGTTGTTCAGTCTTCACTGAAAATATTTTATTACTATCTAATATTATATTAGACAATACTTATTTTATTACCATATAACCTTTCAGTAGTCTTGTGAAGGTTTAATTAACACAGTTTTGTTCATATTTTTAAAAGTGCATAGATTCCCAGATAGAAGATCATGCATTAATACATTTAATTATTTTTAGGAGCTCCTTTGCTCCCCTGGGAATGGAGATGAATTACAGTTTAACCCAATATGTTAGATTTTAAAGAGAGGGTTTCCATGCATTTACTTTGTACCTATACATTTCTATATACAGACAGTAGTAATTAGATATAGAACTGTAGTAGCCACTGGTGCTATCTGATTTTTTTTCTCTTGTAAATTAAAAAATTTTACACAAAGTGTCTAGTGCCCTTGTAAATGCATTAATTGCAGGACTCCATATTGATTGTAGAGGTTTTTTTGAGTATAGGTGTACATTTGTACAAGGAGGAACTTTTCCTGGTTCAATTGCATGGACATGACCTTGCAGTCCCTTTTATAATGGAATCAAGGTTGATGTTTGCCTAACTTCAGAAATGTATCAAAGAAGGGGCTTTTGCTACATTGCTTGTATAGATTTATATAGGTTGATGCATGAAAAAAATGGGTAGAGCTTCCAATGGGACCTTACTTGTTCTTTAATTACTCTGTCTGTTGCTCCTTAGAAAATTATTTATAGTATGCTTGGGATAGTAAACTGGAAAAATGCGTTACCTTTATTTGGTACATGATTAAAGTTTTGCAAATGAGCATCAGGTTCACTATTGAAGAGATATTGAAGTTGTCAGAGGAATGCACTTGGGAACTGGTTATGGAAAGTAAGACAATTTTATCTTTAATGAATATTATGTGGTCATTGGCTTTGTGGTTCACACGGGACAGAGAAATCACCTTTAGTAGATTACACAGCTAAACCAATTTACATAATAACACCATATACATTAAAAATACATTGCCCTTGTGGAGGCAGGGTTCAACTGTTGGAGAGATAAAAATAACTACTACAAACTGGCATTTCCCAGCTAAACGGATCAATAGGGATAACAGAATTCTCTTGGACACCAGCTTTAGTAGATTTCAGCACTAAGCCAATTTCCTGAAGCACATTATGCACTTTGAAAGAGTTTGGATTTTGAATCATACATGGCCCTTTCAGGATGTGAGTTAAAATATATTTAATTCTATTAAAACTTTTCCTACCAGCTGAGATCACAAGGGGTCATGTAATCCTATGAAAATGGTCATTATTGAGGAAACTTGATCAGTAAAATAATATTCCTAAATAGTCAGGTACACTTGGGGCATACATAATCATTATATTAATATTTCTTCTCTGTAGTCAGTTATGATTGTTTCCAGTGTTTAAGTAATTTATCAGAAAGTACACTACCACAACCTTATATTAGACAATTTAAAGACATATTTTGGTCAATGACCATCCTTCTTAAAGAAGGGTGATCATTTGTGGATCATTGCTACGTCTATGCCAAGAGGAATAAGTCCTGGAGTTGATCAAGGACTGGATTAATGAAAGTTTTTTGAATTCTTTATGTTTTTCTCTACAACATTTAGAAGTTGTATGATTTAGCTCCTCCAAGAACCCTCAAGAATGAAATTAGAAGTGATCTACCCAGTTACCAGCAGAGGGGCTAGGGGAACAATCACTTACGGGTGTTTTTAAGCCAACTGCTGACACTGAAGAAAGGGTTGTGAAAATATTCTGTTTTACTCCTCTTTCTGCTGAACAAACTTTTAGGAGGACTTTACCTGTAAGCATCCCTCCCCTCACTGAACCCCATGTACCTCACGAGTAGACTTCCACAGCCCATGACAACACTTTTACATAGATCCTTATAATGAAAAATTGTGAGTTAGGCTGAAATAAGAAATAGGAGTCTGCAGGATTGGGGCTCTGTTACATATCCCCCAAAAAGTTCAGCATGAAGGAATTTAGAAAATTTCAGAAGAATTACTGACAGATATAGGCTAACAAAGGAGCTGCTTGGGATGTATTTTATCCATATGCTCTTATTGGCTCAATACTGAGATTATTGCTTGTTGAAGTCAGGCTGAGAATAAAGTCACTATGGTCCAGGCTTTTTCACAGAGAGTGCAAGAGATCACCATACCTGGGGGTAAAATGAAAATGTTCCGTAATTTCTCAGTCTCTTCTGAAAAAAGCTTATACATCCAACAATAGATTTCAATATGTTTCTTCCTAGAAAGGTACCCCTTGGTGTACCTTTGCCAGTCCTGAATGCTTGGGGCCCTACATTATTACAGACCTTACTTGTTTTGACCAAGCCATACTCAGAGTGTTACAATTTTCTCATTTTCCCAGGTGAAATGCCCCCTCTGTGGGGTCCCCATCCCTCCAGTATTTTTGTAAACATTTACCTTAAACCAATTCAGCAGGCTGTGAATGGGAATAATGGAGGCAGATTCATTCCAACCTGCATAAGGAATGGTGAGCACTGGTACAAGGATGGTGTGGAACAGAAAGACCAAACTACCCATTCAGAGCAGAATTAATCAGAAATAAATTGTATCAGAGACACAGCAATATAATGGGCACTGGCAGGCAAGCTCTCTTGGACCTTGCTGGGGTGAAAAGGAAAGTAACATTCTTCAGCGTCACTTAGTATATCAAGACAACATTGCTTATTAATGAAGTTCAGGTCAATTTACTAACCTCTTTAACATGGATCAATGACAGTTAGAAAATACCTAAGATGTAACTGGAGCAATATATATTAAAAAGTGAAAAAAACCCATCCTGCAATGAATTGTTTCAAACACAATTTTAATTTAAAAAATCATTTAGTAAAAATTCAAATTGTTCAAAGAGGTGGACAGTTTTTCAAGATGAGGAGTCTTTATGCAGTTTTTGAAAAATCATGCCATGTACAAAGCCCTTGTGACTGTTCCCTGTTCATTTGTTTAAAAATTCATAAACTAGAATTTCTTTCTATTTGCTTGCCAGCAATCACACTCCATACCTAGAATATTTTATACCTTCCAGCAGAAATGGAAAATAACACATGAAAACTTGTATTTGTAATGAAAAAAAACCAAAAGCCAGAGTGAAAAGAGAACTGGCTAGTTTAATTTTGTATCAGGGTCTGAAGTAATTTTTTGAGTATGGTCTCACCCAACTATACAACACTATGAATGTGTGTATGTTTGTGTCAGTATTTGCATTTAGTTATCTTTTTTGTTGAGTAGTACCAGAAGTGCAAACCCCTTTATATGTGAAATCTAAGGGAAATATTACTTCAAGTTTTTTTGTTCATCTGTTTGTTGAAGTATGTGGGTTTGGGAATTCATCTTCATCAAATTCATCAGCAGTTTTGCTGGGTTTTTTTACCATGATGATTGAACAAGCTAGTAATCTGAAATTCCTACACCATCAATACAAGTGTAATCAAACCTTGAATGCTTTTAGCAGTTTTGTACAAGAGAAGGAAAGAATTTTGACTTAAATGTGCAGTCAGTAGTAAATTCATAATATGATTTTCTACTGCTCTTGCCCAGTCTATCTTGCAAAATGCTACTGTGAAAGAAATGTTATCTGAAGTCAAGCAAATACATGAGATCCTTCAGATTTATCCCAGCTATGAAGTTTGAAACAGTTCAGAGATACTCCTTTGAAATAGTATTCTATCAAACTATTTATACATGTCCTAGATTTTCCAGCAGTGTTCGTGGTACATAAATAAATGACTGGAGTTTGTATGCTAACAAGCTAGAAAGCTAAATGTTCATTAATCAAAGAAATCTGACATAACTCTTTGTCTTTCAAATCAAAGAAATGAAATGTGAACTCCAGAAAGTAAATTTTAGGAAATGAAAGGCTATACGAAAAGAACAGTGGTGAAAGATTTGTTGTTAGCTTAATGTTGCATTTGAAAGCAGCCTGGTCATACAAAGTGTGATGGATTACTGGACTACTCTACTTTAGTATCTTCCTATTTGATACCTGTGATCTGTGACCAGTACTGAGCAACTAAGGAGGTTTGTGATTAGATAAAAATCTCTCACACTGTGATATATATACCTACAACACTATAGTTTGCAGGGAACCATAAAAGGATTTTTTGTCCTCTTAAGAAATTAGTCTTCCCCAGAGTTTTTTGGTTGTGTTGTGGCTCTGGAAAACTGCAAAATCTTCTGTTGCTTCAGTCAGCTCCTGTGTGATTCTTTTCTTGCAACACCAAAACATGTCACAGCTTGTATTACCTTTCCCATTTTTGAAAATGTCAGTAGACAATATTTGGTTAAATATTTTAAATACATTTAAATAAATAAATACTTCAAGGGTGATTTTTCATAAAGGCAGAGACAGGTATTCTCTCCCTAACAAGCCTGCCCTAGATTTTCTACCTGCTATATTAGTCCAAGATGTGATTTATGTTTTTTTCCTTGAGCTCCCCAACTGACGAGGGGTCTGTGCCAAGACCCATTTTTCCTCAAAGCTCTGTTAGAGGATTGAGGAAATAATTGGCTCAAAGATATGGGCAAGAAGAATTGAGACATCAGCTGGCAAGCCCATTAAAATGTCAGGCTTTATCTCCCCTAAGTGGCAGGAGAAGGCTAAAATGTAACCTTTCATCTATTAATCATTAATTTCAGAAAATAAGTGCACAGTTCTCCCTCTAGCAGGTCCGTGTAGAAGCACACCCACTTGACTGGGCAAACAGGTTTGGTGGAGCACGCACGTACCACCCACATGACGGGTTCTCGGCCAACTCAAGGGTGCTCACACCGCCCTCCAGCCCCTTCAATCGGCAGAGCAAACACCACTGCAGAGCTGCTCGTGCGGGGTTACCCAGCACTTCCATCCCGGCTCTGCAGCAGCTGCATCTGTCCATCACATCCCAAATCTGGTTGCTATAGAAAGAACGGTTTCTGAGAGGCATGTCTGCTTCAACAGCAGGGATGAAAATTAATCATTGCATGTGAGTCATGAAAGACTAGAGGAGGTATTTGTGGCAGCTGGAAGTTTAGCAGGATGAAGAAAAAGCGGGCTGAGAAGGAGCAGCACAGGCACAAAAGACAGGAATTCTAAACAGGGCGAAAGAGGAACATTATAAAGGAGAGGAAGAGAGGAACCTGGGAGTGGAGGAAACCCAGGAGTAGGTGAACTGAAGATTTAAGAAAATACAGAAAGGCAATAAAAATGAGTAGGAAAATACAGCAAAGGAATGTGAAAAGTAAAGTTAGACTTTACTAAGAAAAAGAAAATGGAAGATTCAGGAAATGGAAGAATCAGACTTGGCGAGGCAGCTTCCAGCTTTTGGCCACATGAACCCACCACACTAACACGAGCCTTCTTCCTCCTCACTCCAGTATTTCTATGTTTATTTGCAGTCCTCTTTCTCCTTCTTCCTTCCCTGCTCTTGAGCCTCTCCTTCATGCACTTCTCCACAGTTTTCAGCCTGCTTCATTCTGTATTTTACACTGCACTGTTCCTCTAGCTCCTGGCTCTCAAGGGAAGAAGACAGTGCTGGTAGACATTGTAATGGTGCTATTACATGGCAGGAGCCATGCACTTAGAGGGACATGTTCACCAAAAGGTCTGGGAGAAGATTTCTGGGGACATGGGAGCTGGTGAAGTGCCAGTGTGGTGAGGCCAGGGATAGGAGAGATTGGCATGAAGAAATGGTTGGATGCTCTCAGTCATTGTGCCATTATAGCCAAATGTAGACTGAAGAGGTTATTAATTTAGGGGTGATTTTTAAAGCAAAAAAAAGGGATGGTTAAGCATTTGCCTCCTGTGAAAATCTAGTGCTTTGGATACCTAAATCCCTTTGTGTACCTGAAAATTTCTTCCTTTATTGCTATAGGGAGGGAAATACGGAACCAAACAGCATTTCTTTACCAGTTCCACGTCTTTGTTTTCTGACAATGTTTGAAGACTGAATGCCCATACTTCCCATATTAGTCAGGTGGGCTGTGCTGCATCTAATGCACCAGGGAGTAATTCCTTTGACTGGGGGAATAGGAAGCACTTTAAAAGGCAGGGATACTCTATCTGATGCAGGAAGATATGAATGTGACCTCTCAGTCACCCAGAGGTTTCTCTGACTAGAACAAGTCACTGGAATAGCCTGTTGTATTTTCCTGAAACAGATAGTTAAAGCAGCTGTCTGTAACTCTGTAAATACCACAGAATGTGTTCGTATTTCAAGCTCAGGTTGTATTTCTAAATTCTATTGCATTCTAAATTTGGAATCTGCATTCAAGCCCGGGAGGTTTACTCTATCCTAAAACCTCCTTATCCCCTCCCCTTCATGCCACCTCCCCCTTAACGCTTCTGTTCCTCCATTGTTTCTAGTTCGCACCAGAAAAGGAAACAAACAAAGCAAAAAGAGTGTTTGCCACTATTAAGAGATAATAAGAGCCATTGCCTTTAACTATTCTAGGAGAATCTGCCTATGGTGAGCAGCTGGGATGAACTGGAGGCAATGAAGATCAATGTATTGCAGTGTCCTGAGACACAGAATTTAAATGCCATTCTCAGGGCAGTGAAGCTTTAATAAACTCCAAACATTGTTAGCAAGCTTGGGAAATTTAGGATCCTGAATGCTAAATAGGAAGGAGGACAAGAAGGCAACAGATGTTAGTGTGTGTAGAAATGTCATATGAAACCTCCAAAGTCTTAACAGCTATGGTATTTATCATTGGGTTGATACTGCAAAAATTATACCTGTTGTGCATGCTTTCTTTCACTGTCACTTAAAAAAGAAAAAAGCATTGTTTCACTGGCAAGATTTTACACTAAACTTTATTCAAATGTTGACACAGTATTCTACGAAAAATATACATTATAATATTTTTCTGGTAACAGTCTACTTTCACAGAAAATATTTGTTATTATATTCTGGTATAGTTCAGCCACATTATGATTAAAATGGGGCAAAAGGCTGACTGTTTTTGTCTGCTATGGTTATAACGATGCTGCTGTGTTGTGAATGCTTTTTGGGCAAGTTTCTAAAGCTGCAATGATAATTCTGTCCATGTTTTTTTATGTTGTACAAAAAAGGGGAAACATTTATTTAAAAAAAAAAGCGCCACATAACTATACTATATATACAAATTCCAGCAAGCAGTGGTTTGCAGAAAAGCAGTGCTCAAAGAAGATTTGCTACATCCACATATGAAATTCAATTGATCATCCTTCTTACATTTTCACCTAGTTTCTCAATGAAATGCATGAAATTATTTCCATTCTGTGGAACACGATAGTCTCTTAATGTAGAAGGTTATAAAAAACACCAGTGTCTTGACCTCCACCCTGATACAAACACTATTTTAGAAAAGTGAACTCATTTTTGAAGGTTAAATTTAGATGAGATCAAAGGCACATTGGTACATTTGCAGTGCTTTTGAGCACTTGTTGTGGGAATGTGAACAAAGTCAGAATAGGAGAGACTAACTCTCTTCAAAAACTTTCTATTTAATAATTTCATCTGGTGAAATATTTTATTCACTATATTTTTTTCAACTACCTTTCTGATCTGGTGTTTACATAGAAAAGTGCCAAATGACCTGGAGTCTATGAAAACTCTAAAACAGAGAATTAAGCAATTTCTTCCTTCATCCCATTATGTAGCAGGGTTCTTGTGAGTTTGAGGATTGTACATTTGGACCTTACTTCTTGCATTGTTTTCTGGACCAAACAAGTCTGGGCAAGCCCTGCACATTAGTTCTCTAAAGAGTAATCACCAGACGCATTCAAGACTACTCTCAAATATAATTTCCAAATACTGTCCATGCATCTCAGCAGTTCCTTGATTCCTTGCACTTCTCTAGCCGTGTGCCACAATCACTGGAAAGCTTTCTTCCTTTGAACAAGGGTTGACAGCACATTTCTAAGAGATTTGTGATGCAGGAATTAGACATATAGGTGTAGAAATGGGGTACATTAGGCTGATAAATCAGAAACAAATATTCTTTTTTTTATTCAATTACAATTTCATTATTCTATTTTGTAGGGATTAGGATTGGAACAATCTTAATCCATACAAAATGAGTGATAATCATTGTCTGTTAAGGTCTACTCATCATTTGATTTGTCATGAAATTTCATGACAAAGGAAGTATTATAGTACTCCATTATTCCATGCAACATGTGCTACAAAGTCTTATTGCTTTGGTTGCTGCCCTTTCTGTGTGTGACTCACAATTCTTGCAAATAATGGTTCAGAGCCTGCCCTCACCACTTTTCCAGAGAAAATCCAAGGGCATGAGAAGACACAAAAGGTCCTAGCTGTTAATTTTAGACTTACTTGAGAGCTGGGGCTTCTTATAAATCTTTGTTATTTTAACTTTCATTAGTCAAATGAAAGAGTAAGACCCATGGTCCAGCCAGCCCTCTAGCCTCTCCATATCAGTGCTAGTACAAGATACTACTTAGTGTGTGACTGGCCACAGACTGTGGCAGGCTTTACCTGAACCTTCCCAGCCAAGGTTTTCATACCAAACCAAGTATGAGTCTCTTGCTGGGATTTTTTTCTCTTCTTTTAATCAAAGTAGCACGTTCTTACATTCACATTTGACTGATACTTGGCTGTTAAGGAGAAAAGTTCTTAGGAATTTTAATAAAATTTTAGGACTGAATTCTTCTACTATAATGGAATCAAAATAAGAACCTGGCTAAAATTCAGTGACTGGTTGACTCATGCAGTTAGGAATGCTGGAAAAGCTCTAGAAGGTATTCTGTCCAGAGAATATCTGGACTGACTTTTATAGGACTCCCATGTAGATTGGATTAAATGATCAGCACTCTAACAGCTGTTTCCAGAGCAGGCCACAGTTGAATTGAAAAGCAAACCACAGACAGTGCTTCTGAAATACCCATACTTCACACTTTTCAGGTATAGCAGGAGGAGAAAATATAGGTGGAAAAGCAAACATATAAATGCTAATTTTGTCTTTAATTGAGACAGATTTTAATTTGTTTGTTAGGTTTCTTTATCCATTTTTGTTTGTTTGTTTGTTTGTTTATAGCTTCAGACATATACTAAAGACTCACTTTATGCATTTAGGGTTTATTATATGCCTGATACTCCAGTCATTCAAGCAGACCATGAAGTTGAAGCACAAATATGCTTTCTTACTGTCTTTTTCCCCATGCCATGACCCTGCAAGAGGCAGGACCACTGTTCTGCTTTCCCTGTGTGCACCAGTAGACTTGCTCTAGTCTGACAAGATAGATACACTTCCTAAACTGGAGTAGCTACAGCACCATCATTTTCCTGTATGTTCAGGCATCCTGTTAAACATTTGTTTCTGCCTCCCTCACCTGTTGGGCAAGGCAGGTCTGGAGGCCCTACTGGGCTTTGTTAGTGCACAAAATTATGTTCTTAGGAAGATAAAACTTCTTATCTTATTTTCAGAAAGTGGCCATGTCTATCCCGGTGAAATCGGTTAAAAAAAAATGTTGTTCACTACTGATCATAGCAAATATGGATTTGATGTAGAGCACACATCAAAACTTCTTCTCCCTCTGAGATGCATTTGGTTCTGTATCTCACAAGTCTTGAATTTCTGTATTAAAAAATCAGTCACCAGATACGGTTGTCATTGCATGTTTCAGTGAACCTTGTGCTGCCCTTAATGGCACATCTCTTTTAAGATTTCTCCATTATGCATAATGCACTGTAGAGATCGTAAGCCTAAATGATATGAAACAACCTGTTGTCTGGCTAGTAAAAAAAAGAGCTCAAAACCACCGTTTTAGTTACATAAGTAAAACACAGTGAAGCAGTTAAGCACTCAAAGCAGTTCAAGATTCAAAATACAGAAAACATGCAGTTTGGGGAAGTTAACAAGGTAAAAAGGAAAAAAAAATAGATATTTTCAATATACTGCTGTCCTGTTAAGCAAGAACAATGAAACCATGACCATGAACGCCTTAATTACTCCCCAAGTACATATTATGGTGATGACCTGCATCCATAGTCTCATAAGAATACAGTGGTATTTCTGTCTCTTGGGAAGACACAATTTTGTTTCTTGTAGATGGGTTGCTATAGCCACACACAATTAATGAAATTTTCTGAAGATGGGCTGTCTTAGCCATGCATGCTGCAAAGGGAAACAAAACCATGTTTCTGCCTTTAGCCCTCCCTGGCTTAAGAAAACTGCCCCATATTGCTCTATACTGCATTCATTGTTGTGAGGGAAGACATACAGCTATGACTCATGGAATCCCTTTCCAAACAGAACAGTAGATAAAAAACAACATGCACAATAAAGCCATTCTTCCTCAAACATGTAATAACAATAATAAAACTCACAGTTGTTTTGCTCTCTGCCTCACCCCCTCTGGTTCTCTAGGATCTCCAGGCTGCTGGAAGGACCCATAGGTCTGTAGTTCCAGCAGTGGCGTTCCTCCTAATATGACCCTTCTGGGCAGAGTGGGGTATCTTCCCTCACAGCATCCTGAAATGGGAGAGCAATAACCACGCTTGCCAGCAGTGTCGATACAATTTCTTGGGCAGGGTAATTTCAGTGATTAAGGATGGGCACTTCTGTCCTATACCCTTCTGCAGTGGGGTAAAAATTTATCCAAACAAGGTGTCTCAACTGAAACTGCAAAATCCTTGAGCTTCATTTTGTGCTCTGGGAAGTGAAAAGACTTCCCCTTGCTAAATAAAGAGTGTTTTGCTGCCAAACTTCTGCAGTTGCCTTGGACAATACAAGGCAGGAGAGAGAATCCAAGGCAGTGCTTCATGCACTCTTTCACATCATTTAACATCCCTCAGGCACGTGCACCAGCCCGCTGTACATGGGCACTTACAATGGAGCAAGGTGGTTGCCAGGGTTACCACAACCTGTCCAAAAAACTGAAAAACGAAAGTGAAAGAGCTACACTGCCCAGCAGAATTCCTGTCAAGTGTGTGGCCTCACATGCTGCCTTAAGCTGCTCTAGAAGAAAAGGCAAGTCTTTCACAGGAATGCAAAAAGGAGAGCTGTGTTGTAGCTAAAAGCTGAGTGTAAGAGGCTACTGATCTGCAGGTTGGAAAGACACCAAATACCCGTCCCTACAAGTGAGGTCACAGCTATTGGATACCTCAATAGAACTGCCTCAGCTAGAGAAATAATTAAGAAAAAAAAAGTGCTAAACAATAACCCCATTAAAGTCCACAAATCGATAACTGGAAAATTTAGTATTGCAATCTCCTTTTCTTTTCTTAATACTTTTTTATTTTCTTGAACAGCATTAAAATGCCTTTCTTATATTGTTTAATATCAAACTATAATTACATTTACTGTACTTTGGCTGCATTGCAAGGTTAACATAGAGATGTACTCTATAGACAGGCAGCCAAAAAGACAATATGTCTTCATAAAAAGAAGACTTTCTTTATTCATCTCTGCCACAGCATCACATAGGAGTAGGGGAAAGACATCTTAATTCTTTCAAGGCAACAATGCCCTGATACAGACTTCAGAAACGCAGGAATAAAGTGGCAGAGAAATTGTCAGCTACTAGCAGTTAACAAAATCTCCAACCCAATCCAAACTGCTGAATCACCAGTTATTTCTGTAAAGCACAGACTTAGACCAGTAAATGCAATTTTCTCCACTGACTTTAAAGAGACCTCAGTGACTACCTTGCAAGCCTACAGGACAGCCATCTAAACCCAGGTAAATTGAGTCCTGTTCTGAGACTTTATAAGAAGAGTAAAATCTAACTGATAAGGTAATTTGATATCTGCCAGTCCATGACACCATCTAATTTCTTTACATAACAGGAAAAAGATACGGTTTCTGTTCTAAACATTAATTTTTGTCCCTTACAAAAGTTCAGATTATTTGTTTTTCAGGACTCAGAGGGAACAAGGCTAAGAATGGGCTAGTGGCTTTGTATTTCCTTGATATATCTTTCCTTCTTTAGGAATCTTAAACCTTTTCTTCCTCCCTGTGCTATCCTAAACTAATCTAAATACAGATTGTCTTTTTTCACCTCTTTCTGGAACAGATGTAAAGTAAATATTTGTAACCAAAGGAAAAAGTGCCATTCACTCACTACAGATGTCTGCTTAACTGACAGAAAAGAAGATATCCATATCTGATTTTTTTCTTAAATTAATGATGTCCAAGAGTGACACCAAAATCTCCTTTTCTAAGGCTTCAGAAAAGAATTTTCCCTCTCAGCACTAACTGATCGTGACTAGTATAATATTTTTATTTATGTTTCTCCAAGCAGCAGTTAGCATGATAGATGAACACAGGAAACAGGAGAGAAAACGATGCTCTCAGGAAATCTGATGAACGATACAATTGCTCCATGCCTGCAGGAAAAGAAAGTCTATGAAGTTCCTTTTCTATTGCATGTGTATTTACTGGCAGCAGATTCAGTGTCTTTATATTATCTTTATTTTTCATTTTGAACTTGGGAATATTTGAAGCTGGGAATGTGACTCAGAGATAACGCTGCACAAAACACAGAGGCATGAAAACTTCCTTCATCTGAAGTTCCCCAAAGATCTTTGTCAGAGACCTCTATCTGGGTAAAAAGCAGAAGACACCATATCCATTGAAGGTCAAACTGGTCACAGACTGGTAGATTTTCAAAGGGTGTTGATACATGTCTTCCCTGCAAGATAATGTGTGAGATAGGTTCCTGAGATGGTGTAGCAGAGGTATTTCTGAAAGCCCAGCCAGTATCTCTGAACAGAACTGTGCAGCACTGTCGTGTGTGTATATTAATTCTCTGGAGTAAGATCACATGTGCTCAACCTAGTTCAGCGGTCTGTCCCCCACCTTGAACCTTAAGACTTTCAGTAGGAAACAGCAGCTCAGGTACCACAGTTTAATCTTTCACAGCAAGCAAGAGATGTTGATGCTTGTTGTACACATCCTGAATGATCCTACAGTAAACCTGAATGATAGTCACCTTGTCTGTCTGAGTATCTCACAGTTGTTACTATCATGGTTCTCATTTACTGCCCAAATATGAGTTTATTTAATTTAATTTTCATTTTATTGAATTTATTTTTTGCATTTAATTTGTTGTTTGCTTGCTTGTGTAAGGTTGCCTTTTCTTTTCTGTTTTCATGACCCACTTTTTGATACCCTCCTGAGCCCTTCAGTCACCCTTGAGATGAACTGACTTAGACCACTGTAAAGATAATTTATTGATATGGTGTTCCTTGTAATGCTTTAAAAAATGGCTACCAGATTTTTTATTGAAGATACCCAAGGGACTGAGCCCTCTCTTTTGTTCTGCATTTGTATCATGTCCTGATCTTAGAGCATTTAGGTGTTAATCAGTGATTCTATGGTTCTGTGAGTCTTTCTCAAAGCAAATGCAACACACTCTTCTCACTATGCTACTCTCCATTTTCCTACAAAGTAGCTACAGGAGCAGAGCAATTAAAAAGCTTCATGTATCATATTTTGGATTAAAAGAATAATTAGAAATATATCAAAGAGGAAAAAATTTTCCATGGCATTGCTGGGAGTATTAAACTCCAAACATCTATGCTACTAAATTAATCATAGACAAGAAACACCTCCACACAGGGGCCTTCCACCATCTCCAAGTGGTTGGATAGGTTCCTGATATGGTTTTTGCTTATCTGTTCACACTTTCTCAGACGGGTCTCAGGGAGTTGTAAAAGGTCAGGGACCATTTCACAGAGGCTTGATGGATGAAGCCATTTGGTTTTAGAAAGTAAAGTTCAACAGTATGAAACTGTGACAGTCTCTGGCTCATGTTGGTACCAGAGATGTGACTCAGGTACACCTACTTACCAACAGACATAGTCAGTGTGTGTGCAGGAAAAAAAGCAATACCTCTTCCAGGTCATAGGTATGGTGCTGTTCGGTATTCTTGACTAATGGTATTTAGGAGAAGAGAAATTTACTGTATAAACCACTTCTGACAAAGCTTTCCAGGCAGCTTGCCAAGAAGGAGAAAAGAGAAGTTCAGAAGGTTCAAGACAAAATTATGCTGTTTCTGCTTTGGAGGCAAAATGATGGGAAACTATCAAATGTATGCCATGTGAATATCAGCATCTTAGGCTGTTTGAAAGAAGGGTATACTTTCACCAATATTTTTTCCCCTCTTTTTAAAAGCAAACTGGACTCTAAGTCTGGCATTTTAATAAAGTCACAAAACTTACCCTTAAATGGCAGTTTTAAATTGGGAGGGGGTTGTCCATAGATAGTAGGGGAAATCTTCCATCAAAAGAGAGCCACCTTTATCTTTAAAAATTCATTTACCGTTGAAGAAAGCAGATGGATTCTCCCAGCCAAAGGGTTGCTCCCAAACAAAGCATGGGTGGTGTTTTGTCTCAAAAGATTTCCATGTGATTATTTTGCTCAAAGTATATTACTCATGTACATGTTCAACTGAACACTTTAATTTTTAGTTAATCTAAGCCAAGTTGGAATTTGCAAAATTCAAATTGTTGCAAAACAGTGTGATATCAACTGGGGGTTTGGCACAGAATTTGATGGAGATTTCTACAGAGAGCCTGGATGGAACTTTGGATAATAGAAGGAGCTACTTCGCTGTCTTCACCCTCTTGATACCATAATTCACATGCAACCAAGGAAGTATGTATAATACTGCAAATAGAAAGAATATCACATTTACTATAGAGAAGTAGAGAAGAGGATAAAGGTCACTGAAAAGACATTTAAATTTCTTCTTTAAAGAAGTAATAATACATGTGAAAAGTCTTGCTGGAAAAATAGGATATATATGGAAGAGAGACAAGAACTGTGGCTGTTGAAAGATACACCTAGGTGTGAATTTCTAAATCAGCCTCTTGTGATATATTGGTTTGTGCAGGAAAGGGTTTCCTATTGTATTTTGTTTAGCTTTTTCAGTTGGTACTGTAGGCACTTGCTTTTATATTTTTTACATTCTTTGTGGAAAAGGTAAATTAACAAATTATAAAACCAGAAAAAGCTATTCATTGCAGGAGAGTCCTAAAACTCTCAAGATAAAATAAATAGTAAAAATGCCTTTTAGTTTTAAGAAATCCAGTGACAAAACCTATTCCATTTTTCACACACTTTTCAAACATTAAAAAACTTAAAAGTATCCTGAAATTTGACAAATGCAAAAATAAAAAAAAAGATATGAGTAATTGTCTGTGTTCTTAATTGACCAGCCTCACTATTGTAGCTAATTTTTTTAATGGGGGTTTTGAAGATCTGTGTAAATTGGCTGCTGGATTTAAGGATTGTGATGTATGCTGACTGATGTATGTCTACATTTTATTTATGCAGGCTTGAAAGGCTGATTCTGAAACAAATAATGAATTAGCCTACAATTTACCTGCTTATTATCTCACAAAACCAGTAAGTATTTACATGGTTTCATTTATTAATCATACAAGAAAATCAAATATTGCTGGTTCTAAACTTTAGTCTCTTAGGACTATTTCGGACACAAAACCTTTTGACAATAACTATTAAAAGAGGAAGAAAAAGTCCTTCATTTTTATGGGGGTAGCAATTTTTATTTCTTTCCACAGAATAAATGACTTAAGAGGACAAATGATGGGAAAATTGAGAGGAGGATAAACAGAACCTGGGTGTTATTAAGCCTAATTTCTTGGGAATTAGGTGGTTTCTTGGAAATATTTGCAGCTGTGATTGCTTCAGGAATGTGTCTACCTATTTGCATTAAGAAAAAATAAATAAAAAGCTAGATTTAAGCTATATTTACTTTAATAATGACAGGAACATATGGCCCTAATAAGGTCCAAGAACTCTGGAAAAATTATGTAATAAATTCCACAGAGTGGGGAAAAAGGCCACTGAATCTTGTAAAACTGAAGTATTTTCACTACATGAACATTTAAAGACTATTTTCAAGTGATAGACAACAAGGCTGAAGTGTTTTTTGAAAGTGCCTGCAAATGTTTATTCATGGCTGCTGTTCACTCCACATCTATGCAGGGAAAGCAACTTATACATATGCAAATAGCACCGAACTCGGCATTTGTATGTGAAATTACCTGATTGACATTTCAAATCACTGTGTCTTGTGCAGTTAGGAGAGTTATTCAATTGCCTCTATTTAAGAATTCAGCCTTAAGGCACAATTTTTATGAAAATAAGAGTATATCCAAGCATCCTCTGTCAAACTTTGCTTTCTTTCAAGATTCTTTGCAATACCCTATATGCTACTTGATGGAGATTGTCCCTATAGAGAAGTAATTGTGTTACAATTGTAAGGCATGCAATTCTTTGCATGTAGGAGCCCTTTACTATGAAAGACATTAAACATAAATGACAGTATAATTCAGCCTTGGTTGCAATAAATTATTCATTTTTTCTTGAGTACCTGGATTCGAACAATTGAAGAACTTTCCCTCTTGCAGTAGAAGTCTCTGCTGTTTTCCAGCCTTCTTGGCACCGTTTCTTGGTCTTAACCTTATAATAAGAAAACCAGTTTTTCTCAACAGAATGAAAATTATTCTGCCCTTTCATGTCTTTGTCTGGTCAGTTTATGACATGCAGAGTTCAGGGTGTGGATGCTGAAAAGCTAGAAGCAGAGAAATTCTCCAGCTTTCTGCTGGCTTCCTGTGAAAGGCTTGCTTTCTCACACAGGCTAGCTGAAAACAGTTTGAGGTTTTTGTAAACCAAGACTTTATCTCACAGGTGCAAGCTTGTTATGCAGTATTGTTATGGTACACTGGAGAAAATATTTTGAAATGGGTGTTATAGGGTCTTAACCAATCACTCTGGGAGGTGGATGGTCAAAGGACCAATGGCCTCATGCCATTCAAGCGAACCAAGTTATATAAACGAGTTTGTAATTTATTAAATGATTCCATTCTTCCTGGACTGAACTTGTGTCGTGATTCTCGCCATCCCCAGTACAACAGTGACATCAGGGTACATTTCATCTGGGGTGGGGTTCACATCATGGTGTCACACATCTAAGCTTAGGTGCCCTAACTCAGTGGACAGCTTTTGCTCTTTGAGGGTGCCTACACTCAGGTGGGAGGTTTGTTTCCTCCTGTAAAAGCAGCTGGATACCCTATCCTAGATGCCTCCCTGCAGGCAACTGAATCAATTTTATCCATAGTAAAGACAATGAAATCTGTGAAAGGACTTAGATGACCCAAAGTGGTGCCTAGTTTCTCTGAGTGAGCAGTCATTTCTCTACATGTCATGGCTATATTGACCAGATCTTCAGGGATTGTAGTGGTAATTTAAGCATCCTACACCTCTAAGTAAGGAAAAGTAGGTTTCTTCCTCTAATAGCTGAAACCTACTCCTGATGCCTTTGCAAAAAGTCTCTAAAATGAAGCTGTCAGATAAGAAATGCAGACAAAGAAATGCATCTCAATAACTGTCCACATTGGTGGTTTCCTTTTCTTAGCTGTATTCTAGCTACCTATCTTGTAGCTCAACAACCTTCAGCAGTCAAAAACAAAGGATAAAGTGAGCACTGATTTGCCTGACCCTGTGTATTATGTGTACCCATTCTCAGTTTTTCATAGAAATAAAGGATGACTTTTATCTTAGTGCTGTTGTATTATATTTGGCTACAGCCCAGCTGAAGCACGATCCAAAGAGTATCCATGGCCCAAGTTCCTCATATCCAGCTTTTTCCTTAGAGTCACTGAAAATCAATTAGAAAGAGCATTCAAACTACTCCTAGAGATATTGTCATGGAAATATCTCTTATTCAGCCTAATTGTTCAGTGAGTTATTGTTGTTACTATTGTCAATAATTTTATCCAAAATAAACAGATGTCAAAGTACAATAAGAAGCTAGCCAAGCTTTATTATGGAATGAGTAATTTAAAAATATTTATTTAATGATTTTCACCTTTCTTTCGTCAATTTATCAGTAAAGAAGTCTGTAAAATCCTGTAGCTTCTAAGTTATTTTACCATCTTCACAACCAAACTCTCTCACACACAGCTTTACTTTCATTAATTAGAGGAGTCCAGGAAGATTATGCCTATTTTTGGAGGTCTTGCTCCAACAACTTGATCCTCAAATATTAAGCCACAAGCGTCAGTGAGGTCTTATTGTACATGTGCAAAACTTGCGGCAGCAGTCACAGCTTCTGAATTTTTCATTCATACTATGTTCTATCAAAATTATTTCCTGGAAGAGGTCAGGGGCATTTTGGCTTTTATAAGTAGCTGCTGTCCAAATTCTTTACTTAGGGGACTTGAGCAGGAAGAACATATACTAGAATGAGGTTCAAAAACTAGCAGTGTTTTTAATAAGCAACTTTCCTTCCATAGAAAAGGATTAGGGAATACAGGAGCTGAAGGCAAATAATTATCTATGAGATGCCAAACAGTAGTCAGTAATTGGTGGCAAAATAAGATTAAGTATAGATTTATGTAAACTGAAAGTGTTCTCAAGCTTACCTCTCTATCTGCTTATTGATCTTCTATTATATAATGCTCACTAGAGCTCAACATTAAGCTGAAGTCCACACACAAGCTAATTCAATTAGTAGAAGTCCCTCTTAGGATGTCACAGAACTGCCATAATCGCATCTATCACTGCTTCCTGCACCTCAGTGTCAGTCCAACTGACTTTAGCTGGTTTTGGATTGGAGATTATTGTTCCTTCTGGTATATTTATGGGGCTTTTATTAATATAATATTTGCAGTGTTGGTATAGTTCAGACTTCCTTGCCAATGCTAATAAAAAATATCTTTCTAGATTTGTTACTGGAATGCTACAAAATTTGTGTCTTCTGGGGTATCTGTGTTCCTAGCTTTCTACAGGTTTTTCCCTTGTTGCAGATCATATATCACCTTCAGACTTTTAAACAATCCCATGTCTTGCATATTATGCTGGAATACGCTGCAGACCGCCATCTGAAAAATACCAATGGGATTACTTGAATGGACTTATTTTTGTTGTCTACTTGTTGGGGAGATTTTTCTGCTGGTGAATCCCAAGTAAGGGACAGTGCAGTTGTGCTGCCTCAAATAAACTTGGAACTTGACACATTTCAAAGGACAGGAAGATTTCCATATATTTCAAAATATTCTTTTACCTTGGAGTTTAAATAAATTGAGTATTTAGCAGAATAAGGGATAGATATGACTCTCATAATAATCCATCGTTAGTTAAAAAGGTGTTATTTGTTAAACAAGCATTCCTAGAAATTTGTAGGTATTGACTTAATCAATGTGTATATTCATATAAGAGTTGCACAAAATGCCATTGTTAAATAGTGTTGAAAAGTGAGAATTTGGCTCTGTATCTAAGAGAATACAGTCAGTACACTATTGTAACAAGGCAGGTTTAAATTTTTACCATCAGAGTGTTTTGTTAAAGCTTTTATTTAAAGAATGTTCCTTCTTTTGATGTTCTTGCTCATCTTCCTGTTCTTCCACTTATCTTTTGTCATAAGAACATGACATCTGAATTTCAGTGCCCAACATGGGCTTGTGAGATATCATAGCATAACTAAGCTGTGCTGCTTTCACCTTTTCAAAATTCAGTAATTTGAGTGTCTGAGGCTGTGGTTCTTTCTGGCAGCTGCTAACCTTGCAAGAACAGAAGAGATCAATCAATCAAAGTCTAGAATAAGTAAAAGGTCAGAGGAGTCAATACATTGCTGTCCTTCACAGGCTGTGTGAGGTTCTAAAAACCCATTCATGTCACATGAATGGGAGAAAATATCTGTGTGACTCAATCACACAACACAGAACATAACAGAAATAGGAAATAACACCAGCATAGCCATTTACATTTTGCTTTTGCCTTGGCAATATTATCCCCCTTGAAGGCTCTAACAGATAACTGGACAGATAAGAGATGTTTCTGGTAATCATAAAAATGGGTTGGTATCCAGTTATGAAAGTTTTTTTCTCGTTTCCTGTTGTTTCTATCAAGTTTGATTATTGCCTTTAAAAATACAGCTTCAGGCTTGAAGCTGTACAGATGCTACACTGACAAGGATCGGGCTAGTATCTGTACTCACCAAGTTTCACAGTGGTGGGAAACATTTTAAAGTGCTTATTAAGGCTACCCATATTTTCTCTGTCTAACACCTCTTCCTTAAAAAGACAAATAATCTTTAATTTTCTCACTCCAGATGTGATTTAGCAGTATCGCCAGATATTCTAGAAGTCTCAATTCATCTCATACAGAGAGCTTGTAAGACCTGATCATCTTCCCCAGCACACTTGATTTCCATCAGTTGAAACCTCCTGGGTACAAAAATACAATGTCACTATTGATGAGGAAAAATAAAAGCAAGAGCCTTAAACATGGACTTTTTTGGTGACAAGGGAAAACTTCACAGCCTTTCTGCTGCCTTCTCCAGACCCTACTTGGTTGTAAACTCCAAGTATTTAAAATCACCCACAAATGGGGCAAAGATATCAACTTTGCTTCTAAGACAGGTGATGGAAAAGTGGGAGAAGTGGCCGATAGACCAGAAGGCTGTACTGCCACTCAGTGAGGGCTGTCCAGGATAGGGAATTGGGCAAAAAGGAACCTAATGAAGTTCAACAAAGGCAAGTGTAAGGTCCTGCCCTCAGAGAGGTATAACCTAATGCACCAGTACAGGTTAGGGTTTGACCTGCTGGAAAGCAGCTCTGCAGAGGGGTTAGACTAGTTATCTCCAGACATCCCTTCCAACCCCAACCACTCTGTGATTCTGTGAATCTGTGATACCTTTTTTACACCTGTTGGAAAGGGAGATTTGTCTCTATGCAAAAGGGAGCCTGCCCACACTGAAGAAAGCTAGCAGATGGTACAAAGGGCACCGAAGGTACCATTATCAGAGTCGAAGGACTGGGTAAATCAAAATAAAAGGCAGTAAGTATTACTTACTACAGGCGGAGGAGAAGGCATTATATCAAGGTGTTATACAAATTACAAATGATTGCCCTAAATAATTTTTCCATGGAGCCATGGCAGTATTACCTTCTCTGCTCTCAGTCTATTATATTTTTAATTCTGTGCTCATGTTCAGGGTCTCTTCAGATGGCAAAGCACCTGCTGCCTGACTACATCATAAATGAAGCACCTCATCTTAAAACAAGCTGATCTCATTTGATGAGATTTCCTAGGCAAATGCAATGAGCCTTTCATTGTAAAATCTTCTGAAGTTTAATTTTCATCAGCTACCTTTATTTAGTGGCATGAATCTGAGATTGGCATTTATAAGACTTCAGCTTTTGAAAAACAATCATTATGGTTGCTTCTCCTCACACTTGCACACAAAAGTTCAGACAAGTGCTTTAGGAGCAAAATCTATTCACCTTTTTTGAGATAGAGTCATCACATGAATGAGCTTATCTGGGAGTTTGGGGGTACTTTTTTGCTGAATTAGAAACTTTTGTCATCTGCATGGTGGATGTGTGGGATATACTGTTGAATTGTTCAGGGACTTACTGGATCTTGTGTTGGCTTTTGCCATAAGCAAGTTATTTTAATGTAGGTAGACATGAGACGTCTACTGAAATTCACATGATTTTACATGGAAAACCATTAACATTATTTTATACAAGACTCAAGAAAATTGTCTGCAAGTTTAAACTTGAAAACAAAACATTTAAGTAGAGCTAGGAAATCCTTTTCATGCAGTCATCCTACTATATACTTAGTATCCACTGTCGTAACTGGGATACTGAAGTAGGTGAATGATTGCTTTGTTCTACAATGACAAATTTATATTATTTTTCCATTTTGAAACTGCTATGCAGGTCAATCTTTAGAAAAAATAAAGCTGAGGTAATGTCTTCAGTGTTACAGCCACTGCTAACAGAATGGCGTGGTTCTCATAATATTGCTGAGCAACTACTTATTAGAGTGATAACATCTATTTCTAGAATTATAGATAAAAACTTGTTTGGAAAGGACCTCTGGAGCTGATTTATTCCAACACTCTACTCAAAGGATGCCTATATTTAGGTGAGGCTGTTCAGAGTCATAACAACTTTTGAAAACTACAGGTGGGCATTTCAGGTTGAGGGACTGATCAGAATTTTCACTTACATCATTTGCCCCTCAGGTAACTTGCATCTGTAGAATCATTAAATAATAGAATGTTTTGGGTTGGAAGGGACCTGCAAGACCACCTAGTTCCAAATCCCCTGCCATGGGAACACTGGACCAGGTTGCTCAGTGCCCCATCCATTCTGACCTTAAACAATTCTACTGACAGGATATCCACAACTTATCTGGGCAACTTGTTCCCGTATCTCACCACCCTCACGGTAAAAAATTTCTTCCTAGTATCTAATTGAAACCTTTCCTCTTTCAGTTTAAAGCCATTCTCCCTTGTACTCTTACTATATGCCCTTGTTAAAAGTCACTCTCCAGTTCTCTTGCAGGGGCCCTTTCAGGTACCAGAAGGCTGCTCCAAGGTCTCCCCAGAGCCTTCTCTTCTCCAGGCTTCTCCCAGCTCTTAGTCTATCTTCATAGGAGAGGTGGTTCAGCCTCATGGCAAAAGGTCTTCCTTCAAAAGTACTGCTCTCTTGAAGATAAGTGCTCAAATAGCTCTTGTGTATGTTAATCAACAGGAAATCAGAGGAGCAAGCTGGGGAGTTCAGAGGTAGATACATGTCAAAAGATCCCAAGGAAGAAGGGGCAGATGAGGGGAGGAGCAGGCAGAACAAATGAGGAAACTATCGGGGAACAAAGGAATGACTGAAATTTTCCCTCTATTGTCTGTACGTCCCTATAATTTGCACTGTTGCTGAATCACTAGATTTTTCATATGGGCAGACTTCTGGAGATATATATCAAAATACAGTTTTCTGAATAATCAAGGCAGACCTTTGTTGAACTGTGCTACATGCTTAGGCTATATAAAAATGACTGAGGTCAAGAACACCTGTCCCCTCAGTTCCCATCCCCAGCTCCTTTCCCATTTTCTCTTTCAGTGTGAGTTTACACAGCACAGTGACCCTGGGGGTTATTGAGGTGAGGAGGAGGAGGAGGAGGAGGAGGAGAGCACAGAGAGCAGCTGCCACTGCTGTAGCTCACGGAGGGAGAAAGGGCGTAGTGACTGCAGCGAAGGAAGGGTACTGTCAGACATAAAACCTGCCTGTCCAGAGTATGGAGTTGGGAACCATGACCATGAAGGACAGCATCCCTGGAACTGAAGATGTTAAAAGCTTTAATAGAATAAAAGGTCCCCTTGAAGAAAAAAAATTTGAAGCTGAGAGGTAAAGAGCTGGTACAGTATTTCAGACAGGAGTCACATGAAATTGCACTTGGGAGGGAAGAATTACTATCATTAGGTTAAGCAAATTCTGGGAGCTGACCCTAGCTGAACTTCTGAGTGCTTCCATGTTTGACCATCATTTGATCATTCTGTATAGATAATCTTATTTGAATTTATACAAAGCAGAAAATCCAGTCGGCACTTCCATCCTTAACAGCTGTCTCCTGCTGAGTCTTTTTATTTCCTCCCACATGGTACTTTGGATCAAAATGCTTTGGAAAAGATGAGCAATAATATCTGGGCACAATGATAAAGAAAGAGATGCCTGTTCCCAAAGTGACAATCAGGACTGTGTGTTTTTGTTCAAACAAAAGACGTATTGGCTACTGTGAGACTCAAGAAGGCTCTTAATGGTCTGCAGGGGCTTTTGAAGACTGTATAAACATGAAAAAAAGCAGTGACTTTGTTTTGTGAGCTAGAAATAATGCAACAGTACAGATGAATCGTGTTGCTTTGGCTGTAAGAGGAGGAGAGGGGATCTTACTAAAGAAAAATAAAATCAAAAGTCTTCTGCACCAGATTTTGCTAAGCTGAAGCAATATTATTTCAAAACAGGTAGAAAACAAGTTTATATGCCACTTTTGCTATGATATTGTATGCCCCTATAGCCAGAAAACCCCACAGTAGTGTTTACTTGCACATTTGGGTAATTTAGATCTCAGTTTGGCAGTACTCAGTAACTTTATCCTCAAGGCAATGATTTTTAAGCCAAAAGGTTGCCCTGTTAATAAATGTTAGATAACACTTATGGAATTATCTCATTTTAATATTTTACTTAGTACAACAAACTTTGCCTTATTTTCTCGTTTCTGTTGTTGCAAAGGCAATGATTGTTTCCAGTCCTTCCCTTTACAAATATGTATATAGAGAGCTAGTGTATTACTGTTTCTATGGGAAGTAGAAGATAATGTATGTGATCTTTGAGATGTGCCATCACATGTAGCACTCAGCTGACCCTTATGATGGAATAATCTCACAAAACTTTGTCCTTTTAAAAGGATGTTTATACACTACTTGCGTATTCTTCCTCTGGACTCATTCACTGGATGAACACGAGCAATTCCAGGAGTAAATTTATCTAAATTAATCTGAAGCATTTTAAACTTTTATCATACAGTGGTACCTCTGAAAATAGAAGGATTTGATATTTCAGCCTTTCAGATTCCAAATTTAAGTGAGGTGAATTCCTTCTTAGGGCCTAAGGGGGCTTTTTATTTTCTTATTCTACACACTTTCACATTTTATGCTTCAAATCTTCCCCTTATAATAATTTAAAGTCTAAAAAAACATGGATGCATGATAATGTGATTTTTACAGACATAGTCATAATAGTCCAATGTATCTACACTCTCCTTTCAAGAGTTATTTAGGTCATACAATAATCTGCAAGGGAACACGAGCAACAGCATCAGAACTTGCCACTGAAAATATTTGCATGAATAAAGCATAGATTTTGATATACATTAACTCTTCAATGTTTGCCTTGAACAAGTCATTCTTTATTTTTCTTTTACACTATTTTTCAGTCTTATTTCTGTTCTCACACTCAGTAGCAAAGGCAGAAGAGATGGAAAAGGTAACTATTGCTTTTCTTGCTCCTGCCATGATATTTTTGAACAGCTGTGAACACTTGTGCACCAATATCACTGTCTGATGGCAGGGTCAGTGTTAGCTGTTGCCAGCTCATCCATCTTGCTGCCCTGCTCTTGCACAACAATGGGGGTTTCATACTATTTTCCCTTTTCCTGAGTTTGACTATTCATCACGAAGGTGGAAATAATGGCCCTAATGGCTATCAAGTCCCTCCCCTGCTTCCCCTCCTTGTTGTTCAATGTGACTCTTTCATTCTCTTGACCACAGACACAGAAGTGTCCCAACGGCAAAGAACTGTCTGCTCTGAAGCACACTTCACATTGATTCCCTCCCTTTTCTTCTTCCATCCTTGCCTTGGAGGAGGAAAATTGCAAGGAAAAATAAAAGCAGCATCTAAGTCCAGTAAGTTTCCACTGTCCAGGATATTCTTGACCCAGGCAATTTCCCTCCTCCACCCTTATTATTCATTTCATTTGGATGATTAAATTAAGCAGAAAAGGTTATTTTGTTGGAAAAGAGCCTGTATTAGTTGCATGAAAGCTGTCACTGTTCCGTTTTGGCTTAGTCTCCTCTCTGGCTCCCAGTAGCTAGCTGCTGTTCCCCTTTCACTGAATTTCTAGCTTCAGGCACCTCTCTAGTCCCCAAGATCTGTATTTTTTTTTTCTTTTCAAAAGTGACCATGACATTCCTGAGTCTGGAGCCATTCCCCTGGCTGTGAAGCCTTCACTTTTGTTTTGATATTGATGAATACTGCTTGCTTTCTGTTGATTCCCCTCTGGTTCTGCCATGGCATTGGAGGTGCCTGAGGCTGGAGGGAGCTTGGAGATACCTCACCTCACACTGGTGCTTTGTGCATGTGAGAGGAGTAATGGTTCTTATCCAGGGAAATGGATTTTCTTTTCTTCAAGTAGTGAGAGACCATATGAATTGTTTCGCTGACCACAACTCTGTTTTCTTGCACAGCTCCTTTGATTTGCAGCCATCCTTGCCTGCTCCATAGGCTCTGTTGAGCAGAGACGCTTTGTTGTGTACACAATTATTGATTAAATCCTGTGCTCTTTAAAACAAATGCATTAGTGAGTGTAAAGACATTAACTGAGAAGCTATTTTTGTGTTAATACTGAACCTTTTTAAACAGCAAAATATCAGAACAAAATACTGTAGATATTTACATGGTGCTTTAACTCTCTTAGAACAGAACAGAACTCATAGAGCAAAAGAGCCTGATATTTCTTAGTTTGTCAAAGCTTTTGAAATTATATTTTGGAGAAGAAAACTTAATCTGGCTCTTTTGTTCCACTCAAGTGGCAATGATGTCATTAGAAATTAATAACAAAAATAATTTTCAATGGTATGTTAACAAAATTATAAGTACTTCCTGTGTTGGATGTTGGCTGGTATTGCCTACCTCACTGGATTGTTTTCAGTTGGAAATCACAGGCTATTTAAGAAGTAGGCAGCGTAGAAAAAAAAATATTCTTTCATCTCAAAAATTTTGATGCAAGAAACAGAACATAAATGGCATAGTAGGAATGACAATAACATGGATAAATTTAATTGTTCCAGGATACTAGTTTTGGTTGCTTTCTCTATGTGCTTGTTTCAGGGTGAAGGAAAGCTGCAGTGTCTTTACTACCCTGAAAAACTTCCTCCTTCATTAGAGCAGAACAGTAAGTTGCTCCTAAGAGGTACAACTGTATGGAAGAATGCTGATGTTGGGTTTTTCCATTGCTTTGCAGCATAATCTTTGTTTTGTTCAGCATATAATGCCCCTTTAACAAAATGTTGATTTGTGACATCCTTTCAACATACTGAATTTTTAAAACATTAATATTGGCTTCTCTGGGTTCATTGGTATATGTAATGCATTGATTGTAGATATTGCCTTATTATATTAATGAAGGCAAAGACCATTCCACAGCTTTCTCAAGTGGTTGATCTATCGCCTCTGGCCATGCAGTTGTTTGCCGTGCCAACATACAATCTATACATGGATCAATCAAGCATGCTAATATGCAGTGTTCCCACATAGAGGAGCTGCACTTAGTCAGAGAATAATAGGTTTTGATGATGTCGTACATCTGACACATTATGACCTTTTTTGCCATTCCCTTTGTCAGGGAGAAATGTCCGCTCAGCTGCTGTATGGCAACACCACTGCAACAGGCCAGAAGCGTTTCGACGTTTGGCGCAACCTGTGAAGATCGAGATGATGGAGTAGCCCAGCCATGCTTCTGCTCAATCCCTTCCCTGCTACCAGAGAGGAGGGCAAAAGAATATGGCAAGAGACCAGAGCCTAGTGGACCCACAAACCTCTTTTTGTTTTGGAGGTAGCCATCAACCAAATCATGGTCTTCAGTTTTTTAAATTACAGCAGATCTGCCTTGAGGAAGAAACTGAGCAAACCGAGTTAACTGATGTATTGCCATGGATTTGTGGTTTAATTCTGATGTATTTGGAAAGGAAAATAATAAATTTATATCCTCTCCAAGACTTTTGACAGAGGAAAAAAACAAGTGCTGAAAATGTAATTTTTGTCTTGATCGGAACTTTCAATCCTGAAGATTTAAATATTAATTTCTCAAATAAAATTACATTTCCATAAAATTCCAAACAGTATATTCAAAATATTTTATTCTAGTTTTCTTACATCAAGTTCAAGAGAATGCATACAAATTTTAATTAATTTAAATATGTCATTTTGAAAAAATTTTTTGAATCGACGCATTTTGTTTTCTATAGTGAGGACACATTTAATCAGGCAAAAAAAGTTCTGGCATATTGACTCTTACATTGTATTTTTTCTGTTAACTAAATTTATATGAAAAGATTACTTGGATAAATTCAGCATAGCCAGAGATAACTATTCTTAGTTATCCTAATATAGTTTGGAAATAAAAAGATTTGATGTTTGCTTTTGATATTTTTAAATTTAATTTTATTTGACATTGATATTCTGAATGAATAAAACTGGCTGCTCAAAGGAGTTTGCTTGCACCTTCCAATAGCTGGGTTTTGAAATTTTCTCTTGCTTTTTCTTTTCAGTTTTCATAGTTTTCACAGTTTTCACAGTCTATGAATATGAGCTATAGTGCAATGTCAGATTTCATTTCTTAAGGGTATGACAGAGATTAATAAAATGCTGGACAAGCTACAAGTGATAAGAATTTTGAAAGCTTCACTGTAAAATTGAATGAAGTGGAGATAGAAATTGAAGACATGGAGATAACAATTGACGGACAGAGTCTATTCTGACTGAGAATACCAAAGAAGACTGTAGAATGTTGTGAAATTGAATTGATCACCTGGAAAATAAGGTTAGTGTAAAGAATATCAGGTGTGAGGTCTGAGAAGCTGAGCTAATCTTTTCTGAGAGGATTATGAGGGCCAGAAAGGGGATACCTTTCAGCTTTTTAAATGCATGGCATACATGGCCTCTCATAGCTCTAGTGCCATCAATTAGCCAACACACAAACAGTATTTGTGCAGTGTGCCTCTTTCAGCCTCCAGTAGACAAACTAAACATTAAAATGCATGTGGGAAGCTGAAATTTGCAGTGGCATAGTTCTAAACAACTCAAAATGATGAAAAGATTGCAAATTAAGTGAGGCCTTTTGGCTGAACCAGAATCCAGGTAACAGAGTAAATGCTCTAATGGAACATTTACTACTATTTTGTCAGGAAAAGCCCATACCTGACTCTAAGAAAGCCAGAATAAGAATAATGCCCTGGCTTATATTTTTCTATGCTGTGTCAAAGTTTAACCTCTTAAGGTTAACTTTCCAAGGCATTAGATTCAGGTATTTTTGCTGCCTCCAAGTACATGAGGCATATAGATAAGAAGATGACTCTATATAGACTGTGAAAAATGGCTTTGATTCAGCTGCTGAAGGTTTTATTTTCAATAATGTAGATTGTCATTGCCTTTTCTCTCAATTCTTAACTGCTATTGCCACAGAGCTCATTTAGCTGAATTTATATGATGTGATAAGTTAGTATTACATTTATTATCATAATTATCATGTCTGATTAATCTTGCTTATTCTGAAAAGTCATGCAAGTTTCTTACTGGAGGGCATAATTTCAAGTTTTAATATTTATATATAAGGCAGCTGACCTGAATATTGAAAATAATTAATCTGGACTAAGGGAGTCTGTGGCAAATTAAAGACAGGTATGCTGGGGTGGTTTCAATATCTAGTGTTGACTGAAGCAGGATGAAGATAGATGTAGTGTGAAGTCAGAGGGCATGGTGATTGCTAGAGCTGCAACCATCAATCCAACACCACACAACGAGGTTTTAAGCACTTTACTTTCAAATTTGTCTGAGATGATATAACACTTTTTTAGGTCTATCCCCAGGCTCACTTAGATACCTCTGAAGATGTAATTTGTTCTGGTGGTGTGTTGCCCAACAGTGGTGCATAGGATCTTCAGATAAAATCTGCTGAAACAAGCTCGGTGCAGGATTTGACTATTCAGTCATTCAGTAAATTCACTAAAATTCAGT
Organism: Corvus brachyrhynchos; assembly: GCF_000691975.1. Lineage (NCBI taxonomy): Eukaryota > Metazoa > Chordata > Aves > Passeriformes > Corvidae > Corvus > Corvus brachyrhynchos. The sequence continues at coordinate 762,294 of NW_008240033.1, read as the reverse complement.
AATATAGGTGATGGTGTTTCCACCAGGTGATCACAATGATTTCCTCTGGTCATCCCAACTTAATTTATGTGTTAAAATAAGTAACTTGTCAATATTCTCTGGTGTTTTGTTTGGTTTTTTTTTTTCATTTGGTGCTTCTTTGCAGAAATGAACAGAAAGATAGCTTCTTCCTCTTCTGTCTGTATTATTATTTATGAAGTGGGGAATTACTAATTGTGCAGGGTAATTTTAATTTTATTTTCACTGACAGGAGGAGCAAAAAACCAAGCCCCAGAGAGTTGTAGTCTGCACTCTGCAAAGCACTGGAGCATTCCCCAGTGGAAGTAGCATTGCTTGTAGTATAAAACATGTAAAATATGGACTATTTATTAAACCTGATTTTTGCATTTAATTTTAGTAACCTTATCTATTTGGACAATACTAACTTCTTATCTGTTGGTACACATACTCTAAACCTATACGTAGACTCTCCTGGTTGAAATTTACTCAGAAAAAATGCAGACAGAAATTTACCAGAAAGAAGGAACTGGGATGGAATTGTTCCATAGCTATGTGTTTGTGATCTCCTTATGAGTGCATGGCTTGCAAACAAGTCTACCTAAACTAGCAGAGGGGAGAAAAAATGATAAATAGTAAAAAGAAGTAAATCAAAACTACAGGCTAATTGTGAAGAGGCTTTGGCATGTTATCTTGGTGTTTGTATGAAGAGTGAGTTACTCGAGTGTTGCAATGCTTGACTTTATACTGCTTTTGCTCTGTATGTTTTGAACTTATTCACTCCTTTTTGTGGGTATCTCTTGGCAAACGGAATGAAACTGGCTACCATCCCATTGATATTTATTTTATTTTAATGATGAGAATTGTTTGACAGTAACTATTACTTGGTTTAGTTTTGGTTAGTTTTGTTTGTGGTTTGCTTGTGAAAATTACAATTCACAGTCTAATGGTCGATTTACAAAATTATCTCAAGTTGAAAAATTCACCCAAGTTGCAAAATTCACCAGTCCCAAAATAGGAAAACATTTGGAACTCTCATGCCTCAGAGAATGGTTTCTATGATTTTTCTGCCCCTCGTTTTCAAGTATGAGGTTATACAGGCTTGCTGAATTACTTAAGTGATGGTTTTAGCTGCAGTTGTTTTTTGTGTCTATTAAAGATTAAATATGTCTCCAGGGGAGGATTTTATAGGCTTTCAGATTGAATGTGGTAGCAGATTTCAAGATAACATGCTCTTCTTGCTGCATAAAAATATATAAAATACAGCTTTCTTTTCTGAGGGCATAGCTGTAGATCTCACATATATACTATCACAGACAAAACATAAGGTTTTAATTGGGAACAGTATTTTGAGTAAAGAACTCTAAAACCTTGCTGTTTGCACCCAGTGGAGAGCTGTCTCCAGGGACATTGTACCTCCTTCCCATCTGCCCATACTGTACAGGAGTATCTAAGATGGTTACTCTGTAAGGCTTTGTCTAAAGGTAAGATACTGTGCATCAGCAAACATGGGGAAAGTCTTCGTTCACAAAGATAGAACAGTAGAGAACAGCTCAAGGACTGCTTGTTAGCCTGGTTTGTTGAAGGCATCTTGAACTAGATTTCACTGGCATTTGCAAAACAATAGTGAAAGCTCATCTGAAATATATATGTGCAGTATTTTGTGAACATTTTTTACATAGCAACAGGGTTGAACTAAATCTTGCAAAACTGAACTGGGATTAGAGATCTGTCATTTTAAAAAATACAGTTATTTTAACCTTAGTTCACAAAGTCTGCATGCCTTTTGTATGGGATCTGAAGCAGAAATGCAGAGCATTAAATGACACCTTTTCTCCTAAAATCATGAAATTTTCACTGATGAATCCTGATTTTCGAAATTCTTCCAGGCCAATTTGTAGACAGTGGAGAGATGAATACCATTTCAGGCAGCCATCTCCTGCTCTCCTGTCTGAATTTCTAAACCTTTGGTGATTAAGCTATTAGTAGCTTAAACCAGTCATAGTAAATCAGTCCTGAAGGCTAAGGTCATTTCAAGGAAGAAGGGATGCTATGAAAAGAAAATGAATATCTCAAACTCACTTTACGTCACATATATTCTTAGTATTCACTATTACATATCTTTCCCTCGAAGGCCAAAGAGAAAGACCTAATAAAAGTAGCACAAAGTTGCAGAACAAAATTATAATGCACTGGATTAGTTCATAACAGTCCATTTACCTTCAGATTTTATTGCAAGATGGCAGTATTTTAGCAGAATGCTTTTAACTGAATGCTGGAATTCTGTGCTGTGAACTGTGAAACATTTGTTTTAAATATTGATTGCTCCATTGAAAAAAAGTTGGTAAATGTGTTTTAGAAATTGCCTGTTCAAATAATCAGCTTTGCCTCTTTACCAAGGAATGAGCTTTTGCAAAAGTGAAAATATCTGCTGTGTGACTGCCGTGATGCTGAATGCAGTGCTTGTGTGGGGTGAAAGACTGTTTTCACACTTGTGCATTGTCAGGTCCTAAACCCTTAATTCATTTTGATTAGCCACTGTGAGGGATTTGCCACAGCATTTTCTGAATGAGAAGGCAGACACTATTATTGGGTCATGTTCTACCCCTTGTAATATTTATTTCAGCACTTTGTTCAACTGAGAGAAATGATATGCCTTGCTTTGTGCCAGGGGTTATGCCAAATCCTTCATTAAAACTGTTTTTAATGCAAGAGCCTTTGGCAGTAATGTTAACTTTTCAGAAAATTCAGATCTCTAGCAGTTACCCTAGTAAGCTCCAGGGTTTGTGGTCTCTCCTGTGGCACTGTGGGGATGGTGCTGGCTCCAGCCTCTGAAGGATGTCATGAGCTGTGAGGGGACCCCATGTACAGGAGGAGAGGAACTCTGAAGTTGTTGCTGTACTGTAGGTATGCTGGTTTTGGCTGGGGTAGACTTAATTTTCTTCACAGTGGCTAGTGTGGGGCTGTGTTTTGGATTAGTGCTGAAGATGCTAATATAATGAAGTTTTTTGCTATTGCTGAACATGTCTTGTGAAGAACCACAGCCTTTTCCACCATGTCGGCAGGGGGCTGGGAGTGCATGGAAAGTTGAGAGACAAGCTGGGACAGGTCACCTCAACTGACCCAAGGGATGTTAGAGGCCATATGGCACCATGCTCAGTGTGTAAAGTGCAGGGAAGAAGGAGGAAGGGGGGAACGTTTCGAGTAACAGCGTTTGTCTTCCCGAGTCACTGTTACCTGTTACAGGGCCCTTCTCTCTTGAGGATGGGTGAACGCCTGCCTACCCATGGGAAGTGGTGAAAGAATTCCTAGTTTTGCTTTGCTTCTGTGTACAGCTTTTGCTTTACCTATTAAACTGTCTTTATCTCAACCCATGAGTTGTATAGCTTTTACTCTTCCAATTTTCTCCCCAGTCCTGTGGTGGGTGAGTGAGTCAGCAGCTGTGTGGTACCTGGTGGCTGGCTGGGGTTAAACCAAACCAGTAGGAAACCCAATCTGTCCCAGTGCATCTCCTTTGCTGATACTCTGGGTCTGTGGACTGGGCGGGAGTGTGGTTAGATGTGGGTATGCTCTGACGAACCCTGCTAATGTAATGGCCTTTTGGTAAGACAGTGCAGGCTACCACTTCTGAGACTATGTCTCAGGCAAAACTTCTGTGTTTACTTCTCAGCTGAAAAAGAGAAAACCACACTTATAACTCATCCCCAGTCACACCAGACTGAGCTACTCGTGCCCTTCTTGTGCCAATTTTCCTGTATATAGTTTCCCATCACCTTACAGAAACCAAATTCTGTTTGGAATGTAATACATTCATAAGGCAAATAAATCATAAACATTAGCTATGCATGAGGTTTTTGCACTTATTTAGTGTCTTTTTTGACAACATAATATTTGTGATATCCTTCTTTTAATCTATATGAGTTAGTAGCTAATAACAACCAGTAGTTAAAGAGCATAAACCAAATGACCTATAGTTAAAAAGCATTATTTAAGCTGTTCCTTATGAAAACAATAACAATAAACAACTCTGTGAGTAAATTATAGTCTCTCTTGCATATGTAAGGGGTTCTCAATTTGATAAGCAGCAAATTAATCTAATTAAACATAAAGGAAATACATGTTTTACTCCTGGAACTCTGTTGATCAAAACGTGAGAAATTCGTGCAGACAATAAGCACAGTAGCTAAGGGAAAAGATAGAACCAAAACTATTAATAGATAAAATGAAGTTTATAAAATCCAATAGCTGTGCATAACCCAGCCTAAAGGTTTATTGAGTTGATGTGTAGTCTTTGCCTTCCTTCCTTACTACCTTCCTTCTTTGCTTCCTTCTTTCATGCTGAAGGACTTCAAGTCTATTTTTAGGCGTAAAACTGAAATATGAGAAATTCAGATAAAGTAACATGGGTCAAGGTTCATTTCACAGAATTTTTAGGGTTGGAAGGGACCTCGGGAGATCATCCAGCCCACCCCTCTGCCAAGACAGGGTCACCTGAAGCAGGTTGTTGTAATTGCTAGATTTAGCTTAGCAGGCTGTAGCTTCCTGAGAGCTCAGCGGGGCTGCTTAGGGCAATGCGACGCGGTCACATCCCAGAGTCCATTTCAGACAGCCCCGCGGTCTTGCTCCGGCAGCTATCAGCTCTACAATCAGTGATGGCAAGGGAGGCAAGAAGGGTCTCCCATAGGAGTTTGAGAGGACTTTAATCACATCTTGTCCCAGCAACCCTCAGAGGCAGAGAGACCTTGTGGTCCGGGCGCAGCGACTTTTTCTCAGGGGCTCAGGGGCAGTCCCTGGGTGGGGTTGGGGTACAGGAACCAATAGCGAGAGCCTGAGGGAGTGGCCAAGGCTAGGGGCAAGGGAAAAGTGGGAGAACAATGCGAAATAGGAAAAGCAGTGGGTTAATGGATCGCCACAGCAGGTGACATAGGAATGAGTCCAGATGGATTTTGAATGCCTCCCACTCCCTAGGCAGCCTGTTCTAGTGCTCTGCCACCCTCAATGTAAAAAAATTCTTCCTCATGTTGTGGTGGAACTTCTTGTGTTTTAGTTTATGGCCATTACTCCTTTCTTCTTTGCCATGTAGTAAAGTTCTGAAGACACACAGGAAGAGCTTACAGGCATACTCTTCGGGCGCAGACTCCAGAACATCTACCATTAGCTAAACTGAGTGGAGAAAGGAGGCTATTTGGACAGAGTTATCTGGACCTTAGTTAAGGTGGGTGACTATTTGATATACCTAGCTCTTTCCATAGACTACATGAGAGGACTGAGTCCTAATGTGCATACATCCCTTAAATATTTGAAGTAAAGTAAGCCAAGGACTCTGGTCTAACTCTGTTACAGCCTGTGTGCATATCTCTCTATTCTCTCCGTAGTCATACCCTGATTCTCCTTAAGTAGTATTTCTTCATAGAGTACAATGTATGTAGAATCATTCTCTGCATATGCAGCAGTGGCTTAATTGTAAAAAAAAATCAAAATTAAGGAAATAAAGGAAAGATATTCAGGGAAAAAAGTCATCAGAAGGAAGATGGGATTGATACCATGATGTTCTACTTTACATCTTTCCTACATCAGTAGCAAGTAAAATCTACGGTGTATCTGTGCAAGGTTTGAAACAAATGTTTATGACACTAAAATGTTTATGACACTGTTTTATGACTTCATCTTCTTGAAAATTTCTTCACTTCTTTTATCATGAGGACAGCTGTCACTGCTGATTTCAACAACAGCTTGTTGGGTCACTTCAGTGTATCTAAGGTCTGCAAAAATGCCATACATCAAAAGTAGCTTCCATTTTTAATTTATTTATTTGCTTATTTGTATTTTCAGTACAAGTGTATACACACTTTCCAGTCTTTGTATTTACAGATTACTCTTCCTTCAATCTCAACATTTCAGAAAAATATTTCTCTTAATTTCTCTCTGTATGAGGTAGTATGCATGCATACAGGTGGTGTTAAAAAAGAGTTGTGTGTTTATCAATTTTGTCCATTTCAGGCACATTTTTTTGTTTGGCACAAATCATTGTCATTATAGACTTTACTTTTGATGAAGTTATTTACCTCACCTGGGGCTGTTGTTTATGCGGTTTTGGGTTTTTTTTTGTTCTGTTCGTTTGATTTGTTTGGGTTTTTTTTCAATGACCTGTTGGGTACAGCTAAGAGTATGCATTTTGACTTCATTTGGTGTGTATATCTGTACACAGGTAAATAAGAAAGATGTCACCAGCCATCTTGAATTGCAGAGTTAGAGCATTCAATCTGAAAGCTATGGTATTTTAAAAAAAAATTTGTTTCAGTCCTGGATTGTGATAATAATTTTCAGTATTTGTTTTCTTATTCTGAGAAGCAGAAAGTTCTGCCTTCATTAACACCACAAAAGAAGAACAAATGTCTGTGAGAAGATGGGCACGGAAAAGGAGAATTTACTGAGGATAATCAAGTAACTATTTTGATGGGAAAAAAACCCCACAAAAAATCAGTTCACCATTCCTGTTAAACCTCTGAACATGGGATTTAAACCTTATTGATCTGTCTTGAATCAGCTTGAATTCCTTTATTTTTTTTTTTATATTGAGCTTCAGTGGCCTTAGCAACTAAAAACCCTAGCCCGTAATGGAGAAATTGAGGAATATTATTGCAACATAACATGTAGCAGAGTAAAATCTATAAAAATCTCTCTGTCTGCAAAATTGTAACTTGATTATCAACTTTTTAGTCTGGTAGTTCAGAGCAGAGGTCTACAGCATATCTCTTGTCAAATGATACCAGAATACTCTGCTCCATCCTCATTAGGACAATCTAAACAAGCCTTGGTAGCATGCTGAAGAGGACAATCTGATATCAAAATAGAGGTACTGAAAAAATTAACTGGAAAATACATGAGTACAAATACCATAGCAAACATCTTCCCCACTACCTGTAGAAAATCTCAGAGAGTAAATATAAAATGCCTCACTATGGTAGAGATGAAGCCGATATCAGCTTATGCATTAGAAATATTAAAGGTTCTGATGAAATCGTTATTTTAAATTCACTGGATGTTTTTGGAGTTATTATCATCTGAACTAAGCTTCAATAAAATTTATTTTGCATTAAACAGAGATTGGATTCAAAAAAATTATGCTTAGTGTGATACTTGTATTGGTAAGATAGAGTAATATCCCTTTGGGACACTGAAAACATACATCACAGTGGATATATTTAAGCCTGTGCATGGGAAGTAAGCTGGAATAGTCTAAATTGAGGAATAATGTCAAGTCTAAAGATCATGCACTGAGAAATGAGTAAATTGTGGCTCTATCAGGGATTATTAATACCTCCCCTGGCTAAAATCTTAATCACACAAATCCCAGGAAAAAAAATCTTATACATTCATAAGTTTTTGGCAGGTGAGTGAGACAAATGGGGATCAAAAATCCTACAGCACTGAGATGGATGGTGAAGACCTTCTTCTGATTATTTCTGTAGAGTTAGAAAAGGATCAGAATAACCCATGCTTTTTGGTGGCTTCTGCAAGAGCAGACAATAAAAATGGTTCTTGTACAGTTCTCATGTATTGCTTTGATATGAAGACTAAGATAACTTCTTCTGTGGAGAGCTATAGTTATCTTTGCATTGGGCTTATTTGAAACTAAACCTGAAAAATGCCAATACTGTCTTACAGAGAATGTGTATGTTAGCTCAGATAAAGTGAAATGGTTCTAAGGTGTACAGTCATGTGGAAAACCTCTTAAGTGAGGATGTTTAGTGATTCTGCAGCTTTAAAAGACAGAAAAATTCTAAAGCTGGATAAAACTTGTGATGTACTCTATACAATAATGATAAATTTTGTACTATATGGATTAAAAATCAGTCAATTTTTTTTCATAGGAGCCTTTGCACAAACTCTCAGGTGGAGAAGAGTTCACTGTACTTCTGTCACCAGAACCAGGAATCAACTTGGGTAGCTGGTACTGTAGGGATTTTTTTTTCCTACAATAAAGAAAAAACATACAGAATTTTTCTCCTCAAATAAGCCTAAGAACAGTTGTTTGTGTCATTTGAAATAAAATCATGAAAGATCAGCAACAGCAAAAGCTCTGAAAAAATCTGGAGGGAAGAAAAAACAACAAAAAATTGTGATAATGTGAAACTAGATTAACTCTGTGGGCATATAAATAGTCAAACTTAAATTGGAGTGAGACGTCCCTAACCTTAAACTTTAGCCAGTTTTTCTTACAGTAGCCTTTCTTCATAGTGAATTTCCATATCACTAAGGCCTCCTTTAGTTCCAATACATAATAAAGGTTTCCTTATTCCTATTGGATCATATTCTGGCAATTTTGTAAGTTGCATAATACTTATTACAAATAATAGAAATAATTTCTCATGGGAAACATTACCCCAAGAAGTATAGATTGTTGCAGTTAGATTTATCTGTAAAATCTTTCCTCCTTCCCTGCACACTAAGAACTTTTTGGCTTACTACAAAAATTCTGAAATCTACCATTCTGCAAGAAAACAGGTTGGTCAAGAAGACAGCTATAAACCATAGACAAATAATTAAAATGCTGAAAAAAGCTTTCTGAACTGTAGGGTTGTTACGTTCTGAGTCTGTTACAAGTTCTGTCAATCTCTAGGAAATGAGATGCAGCTTTAGCAGGACTGCTGCAGCATGCATTAAAGAAAGTCCCAAGGAAATCAGAGCTCCAGGCTGTCACACGGAATGACAGTCATGGAGCAGAATCAGCTGCTTCAAACAGGCAGCATCAGCAGGGAAGAAGCTACAGCACAAACAAACATAACTTTTGGCTCCATTAGCTTCCAAGGGGAAAAATCAAACACACTGTTTAGGAAAGCTCTCATTTCCAGCCTAGCAAATCAGTAACTGAGTACGGCAATTAAGGAAGAACATTTCCTTGACAAGGATCGACTATGAATCTTAGAAAAGGTTTTAAAAAATTAAAAGTAAGGAAGCAGCTGTGGCTAGCAACAGTTGTTTCCTTTTAGCTGCAGTCATAGATTTGCTTTCTACTTGGCATTCATACTCAGCTCACCACTTTGCTGTGCTGCAGTAGTTCCTTCCTGACTAGCTGAAGAAATCTGTGCAATAAGAGGAATTCTGAGTGATTTTATTTTCCCCAAAGAGTTCACATATCCTTTAAAGGTATATGAATCTTCTTTCACATTTCTCATAGGATAGGATAAAATTACTGACTGAAACAAAGTTGGATGGGAAATGATCTTGCAATACCTACTCCAATGGCTGAAGAATATCCAAAGATCCCAGTAACAGAAGCATCTTCAGAGTAATCTTCATTTTTGCTCCATTTCATTGCTAAAGGAGTCTTATCCACTGTCTGTTCAGGTCATAGAACTTCAGGTCCTAATTTTAGAGTAACTTCATGGAAATTAATTGCTTTCACTGGACATTTTCAGTGGAAAAAGGAAGAGAAAAATGTGTCACTATATATTTGAATCAGTCTGCCAGACATAGCAATGAATTGTAAATACAAAACTGTTATCCCCATAACAAAATGCCAAAGTAAATATTTTGTCTCTCAGACATAACTGTCCTGTTCTATTTTGTTTTTGTTTTGGGGTTTTTTTTGAGTATTTTCTTTGTTTGCCAGACACTAAGCAAATACTGAATCCAACAGCCTTGAGTTCAGCATTTGTGATGTTCTGCCTTTTTGTTTCCCTCTTATTCTCTAGCTGTTGAGTTTGCTGGTGGCAATGTTGCTGAGCAAGGAAGAAACATGTATTCCACCTCACAGAAATGTCTAGCTTGGTGAAGAGGTGGAAAATTAAACATGATGTAGACTAGGATATTTTTTATTCCATAGGTAGAATCAGGTAGGAAACCATTTGGACCTCAGCAAAAAATTTTATTAGCTTTTGCCCTGTGTGATATACATTAAATGAAAACCATTTCTGAAGGTGATATTACAATGTTCCCAGCTGCAACTATAGCTCATATAAAGCAGTTACCAAAAAATCCAGCCTGGATATTGATTATTAACATAGTTTTAGAAGCTATGTGATTGTTTATTCATGGAATTAAATGTTTCAAGTATATACATTTAAGGTGCTGTGATTAAACATGAGAAAGACAGGCTTGGCTATTTTAAAAAGCTCCTTACTACAGGGAAGTCTCTTGAAGCTCTTTCGCAGAAAGCACCAGAACTTACATAGTATTTTAGCTTACAAGCATGAAGGCCATATGACAAGGCATCTATATGTATATGCATATACAGACACAATGTATATATGTATAAAGATAGGTTTATATAATGCATAAAAATAGATATACACCCATATGTTCATATATGGATATACACTGTATATCCATACATCCATATACAAGATTCTCTCAAAAATTATTTCTGTTTCCAACAATGAAAAATACTTGTAGAAAATCAACATCTGCCATGTCCTAGCAGTAACAGATACACCACCTGTTTATTGAGATTTTTTTCCCCTCACTTGAATCTTATTTGGTACACAGGCTCAGGCTGTACTTCCTTTCTGGCATGCATTTTCATGCCAAGTAATTAACATGGTCTAGCAAGACATAAGTCAGATTCGTAGTCTAAAGGCCAGATTCTGCTTATCCCTTCCACAGCTTGTCAGGAAGTTTTCTTTTCCCTCTCTTTGTTTATGTTCACTCAAAACTAGGCAGTGCTCAGAAAGGAAGGAGAGATGCTTTTACCATCACTTCATGGGCAGGACAAGAAGAGGATTTGTCAAGGGCAGAAGGCCGGACTCCTCCCGGTGGACACGAGGGCAGCAGCAGGAGCAGATGCAGCTGGGTGTGAGCACACTGGGATGGGGGCTGCTGAACGGCAGGACTTGGCTGTATGGAATGGGACAGCACAGGGAGCAGACATCAGCCTCAGCGGGGGAGGAGGGGGAAGGTTATCCTTCCAAATCAAGCTGGAGAATTAAATTGCACCTTAAAGCGTCCTTGGGGTGCTCACATGCAGGGAAGTAGAGGGATACAGGCAGAGCCCCTGCCAGCGCTCACCATTCTATTCTGGCATCTGTGTCTTATGTGATGTATATGATATGATAAGATATGACCCATCACTGGGTAAAGAAGAGCTGAACTAAGCAGACACAGTGCTTCCCCACTGATAAAATACTCCTTTGTAGGTGTGTGTTATTTTTCTTCAAAGCTCTTTTAACTTTTTCACACTGTTTCTATCCTTTCAGATACTTTTACGTAAGTAACTGAAACAGATTTGGCACTTTTCTCGAAAACATATCTTCATGCTTCAAAACATTTTCTTTAGCAAGACAAAATAAATTTTAGTGAGTGTCCTAGGATTCATTTCTTCACATAGGCTGAAATTCTTTTGCCAACAAAAGCAATTTCATTTTGCCAGTAACTCTGGAAGGCTGCTACTGAGACAGCATAGAGTGAATATTAAGCGTTCACCAAGAAAAGATCTAAAGTCCCACATTTAAAGCAGAAATTTATTATCTGATAATTAAAATTTGCAGGGAGTATGTGTCTGGGGGATTAACCCTGTTGCAGTTAGTTTTTAGCTCCTTGCCGGCCTTAATTTCACAATTTTTTTGACATTTTAGCATAACAAAATAACTCAACATGGTTATAAGTACAGTGTCTCCCCAAGGCAATTATCCAGAAAAAAAGGACAGAGTAAGCTTTTTAGTATGTGATCTGGTCTCAGACCACCAGGTCAACCATGGCAGAACACTACTGAAAATACTAATTGGTAAGATACTTTTTCAACAATGAAAGACTTCAGATGACAACAAACCAGCAACAGATCAAAGGTGTGCAACAGCAGTGACACAATATGCATTTTAAGAAGGGAGCTACAATTCCCACTGTTAACTTGCATTTCCTTTGTGTTGAAGTATTTTGGAGATCAAAAATCAAAATAACATTTCTAGACTGTAAAGAGATTAAAATGTTTTTCATACTAAGCTTATGGTCCTTTTGTAGCCAATACCTACTTAGCCTTTTGAAATGTCCATTTCTGCACAATAGCAGTTTGGAGCTTTGGAATAACCAATAATTGTAACATGTGAAATGCAGGCTTTAAAGCAATCATGCTGCAAAGTTGGTTTTTTAAATGCTGACCTAATCCTTGGTCCTCTGAAACCAGCTCCTCCTCTCCTCATACCTGTCTGCTTAAGCCAGCTACTATCTGTCATAAAAGGTCTTTTAAAAAGATCTTCCTAAATAGGGTGATGCACAGCAATCTTGATTTTATATTCTTCTATTTTATATTCTTCTATTTTATATTCTTCTATCTGTTTTTACATGAAGTTAACTTTCTGAGGTAGGATTTCAACTTCAATAGGACAGAATCATCAGGTTTTCATGGGTAACAATTTTTAAAGACATATTCAAAGTAAAATACAAATATGTTCTTTGCTAATTCATTTTTTAAACTCCTAAAATAATTTCTTCAGTTTCTAAAATACTTCTACATCAAATAAAAAAAAATTATTGAGCTCTAGAAGGCTCTTATAGAGAGTATTTATAAAGCTCTTCTAAAGAGTATTTCAGCGTATCTATAGCATGAGCTTTGCAGAGCTGATGAAAGGCATAAGGAGGAGTTAGGAAAATCAATTCTTATTAAACTCCATAATTTCTAAGAAACAGTAGAATTCCCTTACAGAAGGCTTTGGTTCAGGATTCTATTCTAAGCCAATTATGGTATAATTTGGTGGGATGCTATTATGACCATAGAGCAATAAAATGCTATTACAAGACATCTTTTTAATATTAAAACTAATTTAGGACATTTTATTTATTATTTTTATGACTAACATAAGGCTAAGGTTACTTTTAATTGTGGATTTTCTCTTTTTGCATATGTAATAATTTTTGTCTGTAAAAAAACAGGAATATGTCTATCCTTAGTGATGTTCTTACATTGTCAGTCCTTCATGCCAAGTGTATTGTCCAGCCCCAGCATAACTTTTGCCAGGAGTCAGCAGTCTCAGCTGCTAATAGCCAGATAACATTTAGTTCACTTAGAATATAAAATCAAGATTGTTGTACGTCACCCCATTTAGGAAGAGCTTTTAAAAGACCTTTTAAAAGACCAGATAGTAGCTGGCTTAAGCAGACAGGTATGAGGAGAGGAGGAGCTGGTTTCAGAGGACCAAGGATTAGGTCAGCATTTAAAAAACCAACTTTGCAGCATGATTGCTTTAAAGCCTGCATTTCACATGTTACAATTATTGGATACTCCAAAAGTCCAAATTGCTATTGTGCTACTTTTCTCCCTTTCCCCCATGCAATTCCTTAATTCTCCATTCTCATAGTAAGTGGATGCCTCTTACCAACATGAAATGGTGACATCATGTGCAAGTTTCTTGGGTGATTTGGACAGCAATGTGACATCAACAGAATGGCTCAGAAAACCCCTCAAAAGGCAAGATGGGGAAATTAAAACTCTTTTCCATAAAACTGTATGGTAGCTTGTATTAAATTCAAGCATTTGCACAACTTGCTGTCCTGCAGCACCAATTCTTAGCATCCAACACTGATGTGTTGGTTTCTATAAAAAAGGCAACACTTCCAGAGTGTAAAATCTCAGTATGCAGCAGTGAATTTAAATGAGCATGCAGCAATTGGAAAGAAGTTAATATTTCAAGATTTGCTGTGTGATGAGAGTAGATAGCATTCATTCAGTGTGTGCTGCTACTCCTTAGTACCAAATTTAAAACTTCATACCCAGCAGATGCTAAAAGGCTGTGGTCATATTTCTGCAACTGAAATATCATATGTTAGGTACATTTCAGTGTGATTCAATTCCAGCTTCAGGCTTCTTACATTCAGGAGTGACAAAGGACATATCAATTTCAAAACATATCTAATCCATCTACCCTGTTTTTTTCTGAAGACTAATGTTGGAATAGCAGGCATCTCATATGAGTGCCCCTGCACTTTACTGAAACTGCAGTAAACAGCACAGGTATAAGCACCTACAACTTCTTGACATAAGTTACTAACATTTTTCTTTCATTTTCTTAATAATTTAAACTAAAAGTAGTCATTCTGCCAATATGCTGTCATCCACAGATGGAATAACATTTGTGTAGTCATTTTCAATTATAAGTTAGAGGGCAATATCATGCTTTTCTCTTGTTCATAAATTATTATAAACACTTAGAGGGATTTCCACAAAGATTTGAAGCTTTGACTAGAAACTGCCTGAAGAAAAATAGCCTTTTGGTATCCATGCCAATAAAAGCAAAACAAAGCAAAACAAAACAAAACCGAGAAAAAACCACTCAAAAAAAAACAAAACAAAGAAAAAAACCAAAAACCAAACAAAAAAACCCCACAAACAAAAAACCCACAAAAGATCAAAACCAAACCAAACAAAAAGACCACTCTAAAACAAACAAATCCAAACAAAGAAAAAACCCTAAAAAACTCCAACCAATATTTAACCTAACTATAAGCCTATGGTAAGCATAACTTATTCATGCTTAAAAGTGTTTTTTTGTGCCTGACAGGAGCACGCACTGGACAATACTGCACATGCTCTATCTTCTCATAGTGCTTATGTATTAATTAAAACAAATTTACTCTGTTTCAAAAAAAAAAAGGACTGAGCTATTTTCCAATGATTTATCCTTCTTTCAGTTGCTTGCTACTGTGATATCCTGTACCAATATTCTTTCTAGCTGGGGGATGTCCCATAAAGGGAAAGTTTAACTCCTATGGCTTCCAGTCACTGCTAACTCAAGCAGTAAAGCTCTGTGCTATGAATCTGAAACAATCAGTCATCATAAGTATTGGTAAAAAGTTTAAAGGTTTATGTTTTATTACTTTTAAAGGGTTAGTTAAAAAAAAATCCTTTTCAAGAGCAATACAGTGACACAGTGAAGAGTATTCTTTCACAAACCTTTAATTTATGAGGAACTGTAGAGGTAATGCAAAAAATAAGAGGGAGGAGCTACCTAAAGAGAAACCAAGGTCCTTTAGTTACGGCATCAAAACACTGCCCTGAAGATCTTGGGCCTGCTTGTGTCTGTCCCTCAGAACATACTGAAAAATACTGGACTCCTTTGAAAAGTGATTACTTAATTAAGAGGCAGCAGAATAAATCAAAGTCACAGAAGGGTGAGATTACGGCTGTAGAGGGAATCATCATTCCTATATGCCTACATTGCTGATTATCTACTGGGAACAGCTATAAAGAAAATTCTCTAAGGTAGACATAGTATTTCTTTTCAAATGCTCTTTTTTCTACTGACATAAGTGCATATTGTTTCATTACACATCAAGTAGGTGTAAGTCAATGAGGCATCTGTAGGAGGTAACTGGGTCTAGAGTGGGTGAATTGCCTAAGGAAATGCTAATTTATTGGCAGCAGGGGGTTTTCCCCCCCCAGCCACTTTTGGCTGAGGATAGAATTCAACTTAGAGATTAAGTTTTTTAAATGTAGATGTCTCCTTGTCCATTAGGTGTCCAGTCTCTTCTCAATGTAAATTAACACAGTTGCACATAATCACAGCATAGATAAGGTTGGAAGGGACCCCAGTGGGTCATCTGGTCCACCCTCCCTGCTCAAGCAGGGCAATACCAGAGCTCATGGCACAGGACTGTGTCCAGAGAGTTCTTGAGTATTTCCAGTGCAGGAGACTCCACAGCCTCTCTGGGCAACCTGTTCCAGTGCATGGGCATTGCACAGTAAAGAAGTTCTTCCTCATGTTCAGGTGGAACTTCCTGTGCATCGGTTTCTGCCCGTTGCTTCATGTCCTATTGCATGGCACCACTGAGCAGAGCCCAACTCCATCCTCTTCACACCCTCTCTCAGATACTCATAGATATTGATGAGGTTCCCTCTCACTCATCTCTTCTCAAGGCTGAACAGGCCCAGCCCCCTCAGCCTTTTCTCTTAACAGTCATGCTCCAGTCACCTAATTATCTTTGTAGCCCTTTGCTGGACCCACCAGGGCCAGGTAAAATGTCTTGAGTTATACCTGTCAGATTTGGGTATGTTATACTCTAATGCTGTCAGATCATTCAAAGAGTATCTCAAAATCCTGCTATTAATGACTGTTACTTACAATGCCTTATTGTGGCATCTCAGTTCTTAAAAGGAGCTTCCAGACATTTTACCAAGGCCTGTAGTGACAGGACAAGGGGCAATGATTTTGACCTGAAGAGGGTAGATTTAAAATGGACATAAGGAAGAAGATTTTTATGATGAGAGTGATGAGACACTGGAACAGGTTGCTCAGAGTATAGTTGCATAGTGTAGTACAGGGTAGATACTTCTCCCTGGAATTGTTCAAGGCCAGGTTGGATGGGGTTTTGAGCAACCTGGTCTAGTGGAAGGTGTCCCTGTCTGTGGCCAGGGGCTGGAACTATGTGATATTTAAAGGTCCCTTCTAAACCAAATAATTCTATGACTCTATGGGAGAAAATCCTGGCTTGCCATGTAGCCTGAATGTTTATTGACCACCTCATTAGATAGTCCAAAACTAGAGTGGATAAAATCACTTCTTAAGACAAGTCTTTTAATTCTTATGAGTCAGAGAAAAGAGTGTCTTTTCTGTGAAGCTAATACACTATGTCCACATTTAGGAAGCAAAATACTTTGATAGTGGAAGACAGTGGCAAAAATAAGACAAAGTCATTAATGTGCACATTAACCATTCAAGTGCAACTCATAGGTGTTCTTACAATTTTCAGTGATACATAAACTTATCTCCCTCTCTTTGCTTTTTCTTTTTTGGTGAGACTTGAATTCAAAATGCAATTCCCATACTTATTTCACCATTTAACTTCTGTTTAACCTGAATGACTCTATGTACAATCAGTGTTGGAATTAGAGAAAAGAAACCAACTTGACATCAACTGTGGAAACTCTCCTGGGTGGATTGAGTCATCATTTTCCCCTTGGGATATGTTTTCCATTTATACAAAGGCAAAGAAAAACTGTTGTGAATATAATTTAAAAAAAGATATTAAAAAGTGTGTCTCCAAGCCAATAACTGATTCAGACTGTTGGTTTCTTACAGAGGAAATAACCCCATCTACCTTTCATTATCTACAGTCTTGATGTCTACTTTTGAGCTCTCATCAAGGCTCCACTGGTAGCCAATGAAAAGAAGTCAGCACTTTTAGGGTATGATTCATCCACCATATTTTAGGCATACTTAGGATGCAATGCCCTCTAAGTCTGATCACATAAATCTAAATACACTACTTTTAGCCCTGAAGAGGGCTAAAAGACTTATTAGAAATTAATCACAGTGACTATAAACAGAAAGTAAAAAGTGCCAATAATTCAGTGATTGTAGCAATAATGTAGTCACGTGTTTGGAATGGGTGATGAAAACTGGTAAGAGATTAAAAAAAGCCTCCGTAAGGATTAGAAGTGCAGAAAAACTCCTCTATGGTGAGAGTCTAGAGAACCTCTTTCTGTCCAGTTTTCCAGGAGAAAGTTTAAAATTTTTCTTGTTAGCAAAAGAGAACTAAAATTGCAAGACCCGCCTGTCAGACAGGATACTATATAAAAAATAAGATCCTCTGTCTAGAGCAGAAATCATTTCAGCTCAAGTAAGTCTGGATTCTAAACCAGTTTTTTTTTGAGGGTAATTAATAAAATGGCTAGTACTAGTAAGAGTATAAAATATGTCTTTTTAATACCTATCTGTATTTTGACTGGATGAAGTCCCAAAATTCAGATTTCTTGATAAAGAAAAAGTCAGGAATTCAGAATGCTTTTATTTTGTTATAGTATAACATGAAATCAGAATTTCTAGTGAAGCCAGTTCAAAACATGAAGACTTTAAATGTGTCTGCCTGAAGCTCTTCTGTTACCTGAATCAAAATCACATTACTCTACAGTGTTTTGTGAAGCAGTTTTGTTTCATCAGAGAGTAATTTTTTTGGGGGGGAATGATTCATCAAGACTTTTTTCAAATCAGTTTTAGTAACTGACCACAGGAACAGCTTACTAATGGTACAATTGATTCTTCATCACTTTAATTCATTAAATCTGTTTAGGATATGTTTCTGAAATATCCATCATAGGGTAATCAAAAGTTATGGGTTTGTTGTAGGGATGATTAGGTGAAACTGCAGGATCTGAGTTATTCAAAAGGTCAGATTAGATAATCATAACTTTTCTCTGTGACCTCATAGGCTATTAATCTTATGCATTAGGCCTTCTGCATTTGATTTTAAATATGCTTGGCTTCCCTAGACAGCAATGGAGGTTATTAAATATATGCCCAGGATTTAAAATTCCATTCTCCATGCCATTACTGTTGCTGATAATTTCAGGCAGTGTAACCTCATCTGAAATTTCCCCAGAGAGGCTAGTCTAGAAGTAAAGGGTTGGGAAAGGGAAGATACATAACAAGAATCAAGGTTTTTATAGGTTTTTTTTTTTTTAACAATGAAGGCCTGCCCCAGTAGTATTAGGGGTTCCTATGCAACTTTGTCTCAGGAATCAGGATTTCTATTGATTGATCTTTCTCTTACCTATCCCTTGTCAGTCATTTGTAAAGGGTGTCAACTCCAGTAGTTGTTACGAGACAGGAACCAAGCTAACCTTAGGATGTAAAGATGTGCTTTAAGCTACAATTACAAATTTTAGCTTCCCTATGGGTCAGATGTACTCCACATGAACAAAGACCTTTTTTCCCTACGTACCACTCACAATTTTTGGCTTTCAGTCAATAGCAATTCAAATAAAGAACTGTCAAGCAGGGAGAATCGATTCAGAATCCAACTTGGGCAAACAGAGGGAAATAAGCATGAATGTGAGCTGCAGGCTAATTTGGCCCATTATCTTCACTTGCATACTGCTCATTATTCACCTTTCACATATTTACCTTGAATCCCCTTACAAAAAGCAGCCTCTGCAGCCTTGATTTCAAGTTCCTGTCCCTGCCATTTAGTTAACATTCTCCATGGTGCACTATGATTGCACTCCAGTTTCTTCCCCCACATGCTACTCATCAACCCAATTTATTGACTCATAGAGTAACTAAGGAGATGCTTATCAAGCAGAATAAACACCCCTCTGCTTGCCAACTGGTACTGTGTAAATTGGCTTTGCTTCAGTGTCCAGCCATATTTTAACAAACCCTTGACAGTGCCTCAAAATGCTTTGCTTTGTGTCCGGATTTGCCAGCAGAGCACATTTCCAGTGGCACAAAGGAGGTCTGTATTTTAAAACCTTTTTTTTAAACCTAATTTCAATACTTTCAATGTGTTTTCATGCTTTATCTCCAGCTGAGCTCTTTGTAGTCTCTACGAAAACATTTAGCACAACTTCTTATTATCGTGCTATCCAACATCATTAAATTTGTTCACTGATGCACATATGTAAATGTGTTTTGTCACAATGACTGTTACTGGATTGACCTGGCAACTAAGTGTCGTATTAGAGCTGAGCAATTCTGAGTTACTGGAGTATACAGGCAACTTAGGGAACCTTTTTACTCCAATATGTTGATGGACAGTTGCTATGAAGGTTCAGTAGAAGCATTGTGTACATTGATTGTATTGAGACATGTTTCATTATCAAACTTGCAAACTCTGAGTACTAAAAGGTCAAATGAGTTATTCCAATGAGCAGTGCACTCTGCCATAGTCTGTATGTATTTTGAGGATGCAACAAAGTTTTTCTGAATATCTCTGTGCCCAAGCTCTGCCATGCAACAAGAAATCATATTGTAATATTGAGGGTCATCTAATGCTTGCATTGTTCCAATACTTTCATGTTCTGTTAAAACACAATCACTGAATTCTTCACAAATCAGAGCACACAAAGTTCACTGGCACCATCAGGCTGTAGCAAGCCCTTTCCTCTCTCCCTTTTTCTTTCATTCTTGTAACACAGCTGTTTATACAGAAGAGAGACAATGCTGAGTTTGTTAACAGCTGGCAGTTAGTAGTAATTTATTATGGAATGGGTCTTGAAATGGCCTGATCTCCTTGACGATGAAAAACCAAAAGATTATGTTGCTTTCAAAATCTTGTTTTGGGACTAGAAGTAGAGCTTGAGGCTGTGCCAATTCCAGACTCATGAAAGCTGCATAGAGAGAAGGGGGCCAATTCCTTAGCTTCTGCTTAAAGCAAAATGAGCTTTGTGAGACAGGATTTGTTTCCACCTATTAACATCACTATGTTGCACTCTACCAGCACCCATTAAAATATCAGTCTTACTGGTATTTGGCATATCTTTTTTCCTGTGCTTTGAAATAATGGAATTTACTTGACTTCCCCTGTTATTCTAGGCCTCCAGTCTTTTCATTCCATTTATTTTTTGTTATTTTGATCAAGGAGGAAAGATAATAATAATAAATGGTGGCATATAGTAGGCCAGTAGAAATCGGCTCAAAGATTCCAGTGAGAAAAGATGGAAAAGTTTCTGTAGAGATTTCCCTCAACAAAGATTCAGGGAGAAGAGGGGAATAAGGATAAAAGACAACAGGGGTAAAACTGTTCAAGCACAGATACATTCTCACAGAACTCAATAGGTTAGCCTACTGAGCAATAACCCCTCCTCAAGTCATAACTGACTTGATGGATGGATGGATGAATGGATAGGATTTTGCATTTACTTCAAATGCTCTTCTGGAAATGTTTGGGTTTTTTCCTAAAACAATTTTCTGGTGCTACGGGGGGGAGGTTGGTGGTGTAAAATCAGCAAGATGCTGTGCCAGCACATCAAATAACACTGCAGCATTCTCCACTTCCCTGCTGTGGAGATGAGAAGTGCCAAGGGGCTTGGGAGACTGTTCTTAATATGGTGGCCAGTGTGAGGGGACAGCACTGATCCCTCAGTCACAGTGTGGGCAGCGCATGGACAGCACCTTCACACCGTTTGTGCCAGCCATCAGGACAGGCACATCTTCTGCCAGGATAAAGGAATACAGAGAGGGAAGCAACAGAGCAGGTTTCGGAGGAAACTGCTGCTAGTCACAGAGAGGATAGGAGGAGTACATTTGAGCAACTGAAATTGCAAGATAATAAAGATCAGGACTCACACAAAGGATAATCAATCTTTTTTGTTAATCTGTTAAGTGTGGTGCTTTGTTTAGACCTCTAAGTACTTATTTACTTTCCAATGCAGTGAAATAAAGAAGGTAAATTAGACTCAAACAGTTCAAAGCAGTTCTCGCCAGAGTACAAACCTGCTCTTGTCAAGGTCAGCAAGGGTTTCAATGCTGGAAAAGGAGTAGGGGTGGGGGCTCTGTAATATTAACATCTGGGAACAGCGGTGGGATTTTGCAGTCATGTTCTCCAGTATCTTATGCAGGACCATACTCTTCACTGAATAATTTAAGTGATGGACTGGCTAGTATTTCTTTACTCCACCAAACATATCCACGCTTGGCTTTTTGTCCTTTGTCATATCATGACTCCTTGAAGTTTTATTTTATCCATCCTCAAATTTTATTCTCCAAATCACTTATCACCTTTCAAAAAGGTAGCTTTAGATCTTTTTCTGTTTACAAAGGTTCTGGTTTTACCCCTGTGCCTATCAGTGGTACAGGAGTTCAGTGGTGCTGACTTTGCACTGGGATGAACACACAGATACTCAGGCCTAGAGGCCACAAAATGTCTGGCAAAGTATCTGCTCATGAGAGCAATTTGTTGTAATATCATACAGAATAAATCATGGCTGACATATCTGCTGGAGCTATTTTTAAAGGAAATAATTCATAAAGCTGAGAGGTGTGAAGCAGTGAACATAATCTACATTGATTGGGGGAAAAAACCCACTGTACCTCAGAGGAGACAGAAACAAGGGGTTAGCAACAAGCTCAGAGAGCATTGTTCTGGTGAGGATAAAGATCTGTCTGAAGGGCTTTGTGCTGGTGATATCACTGCTGTGGGAGGAAACAGCTCAGCAAGATGATAAATGGAGAATTATACAGCTTTATTTTTCTCCCCACTTACAAATGACTTAATCATGCTGACAGGAGCTCCACTAATTTCCACCGTATACAGAGCATCTTCTACTGGAGCCAAGCAAGTGTCACTCTAATAACTCAGCTTTTCCCATCCATTATATTTTTGTGTGTCATTGGTATAAATTACTGTTTAAAACATTTGGCAATTTGGGATTGTTGTATTTAGAAAAATAAAACAAAAACACACACACAAAGAAAAAGACTTATTTTGAAATCGAGATACTTTTTACGCTTAAAGGCCAAATGCAGCAAGTAGGGCTTGATGTTCTCTGTAAATACAGCAGGGAGATGTGGTGGGTTGGAGGAGCAATTAACATTCAGATGGCAAAAGAGCAGCTTCAGCCATCATTTAAATCAGCATGAGCAGCACCTAGATAGGTGAGGGTGGAAATGGATCACTGGACCAGAATCTCTGCTCACTCCCACTGCTGGAGATCAAGAAAAATTTGGTTTTATTTTTTATAATTTTGGTAAGAGAAGAAATACACCTGGTGAGGAACTGTCTGGGTGTTACTTGAGTGCCACAGAGATCAAATACAAATTGGAGCAGAATGCTGCTCATAAAACAAGAGGAAGAACAGAAATGAAAAGAAATTACTTCTCATCAAAGGATGTAAAGCAACATTCTGGCTTATATGTTCGTCTAGGGAAAAAAAGCCCAGACTCAGACACGCTGTTGTGCCTACCTAGGGCCAGCTGAGTGTCACAGAGACTCCACAAAGGCAGAAGAGGGCACAAAGATATATGCAGAAATTATGACAGGGCTCGAAGGGATGAATCACAAACGGAAGCTGGAACAACTGTCACTACAATATATTCATGCATTGTGTCACGGCTTAATGTCAGAAAGGAATAAGGACAAAATTATAAAATACCAATTAAACATTGCAAATGAGCTAAACAATTCAGAAAATGGTTTTAAAAGCTCTTACACTACTAGTAAAAATATCTTAACAGATGCACAAATGCACCTTGGGATGAATGCATTATGCATTATGGATTCATGGATGCATTATGCCATTATAACCCTCATAATCACTTTTTCACTTGGTCATGTGTTGTACATCTGTGACTTCTTGGCAAGATACTTCAGTGAGAGGAACCTGCAATTTTAGCTAACCTTTTCTTTTTGGAAAGCTTGGCTGCTGGCTTTGGTCTTTCCATGCTTCAGAACCTCTGCAATACAACCTTTTCAATAGCATATGCTGCAAGATGCTTTAAAAAAAAAATGTTTCAGTACCTAAAATACAAAATTGAGACCATAACTGACAAAAGGAATTAGCTTTATGATCTCATGTCAAACAGTATAAAACACAGCACTACTAAAGACATAGGTATTGGAATCTGATGAACCACAGAACACAAAAAAAACTTCCAGCAGTTCTGAGAAGTTTCCTCTGCTTTTAAAGTATGCCTGATTGTCCAGGGTAGAAACTGGCGTATCCCCCTAGCAACATTGCTAATCCTGCTCAGTGAGGAGACAACACAAGTGATAACTAAAATACATAGGACAAGCCTCCGCATTCCATTGAAAGTTGAGGTTTCAAAGTAAAAGCACACAGACAATAGTGGAAAACATATGTTTGCAGGCATGTGACCACGAATCCTGCATTGCAGTCAAAAGCATTGCTAACAAAACCCAGGCGTATGTTGTGACAGCATGGGCAGAAAAGACTACAGAGAATAAGATGACTTATCTGTCCATGATCTGTTTCCCTTTCCAGCATGGGGAGATTGGATAGTTTTGAAAGAATCTTCTCACAACCAGCATTCTCAACATCATAGTAATATGTTCTAGAATTTCAAACACTGCAGTGTAGGGACCTCCTGGTATATGGCTTGGATATAGTGATGCAGCACTTTTTCTTAATTCATTTTAATAGTGTCCTATCAAGCTAAAGAAGAAATGAAACATACTTTTTTTAATGATAGCATTTCCCATATTACTTCTGATGTCTAATTAATTCATCACTACCTGGGTTTAGGGGTAAGCAAAACATGTAGAAATCAATCACAGTGGACAACTTGGTATGTTTGCATGAGGGCCAGAAAGAATAGGTTGATCACATAATTAAACAAATTTCAAGAGGCAAACAATGCTCAAAAGGCAAATACTTTTCAATTTTAAAACAGTTAAGATGAAAAACTACCCATCTTCCCCCATTTTTAGAGAAAATTAGGGAGTTAATAGAGAGGGTAGCAAAATTTTCCTGGAAAATACATTAATTCTGGTGCTATGTGAACTAGCAGTATCTTAACATGCTTGGTAAATTTCATTCAGAAGGTGGGATTCGTTTCACCTAGTGTGCAATGTCAGCTGTTAGCTGGCCAATTGAGGTGTTCTTTATAGTCAGGGGGGGAAAAAAGCAATTTTAGGACATGACTGATGTGATGGCTTTGAGGCATCTGCTTTCAGAGATGAACTGAACCATAGATGTCTTCATTATCTATAAAAGGGACCCAGACACTAAAACCAGAAGTAAACATCTCCTTTAGAAACAGGTTTCCTGTTCTTGCTGCCTCATATGAGAAAAGAATATCTCATAAAGCTCCAAGGCATTGAATAAGTTCCACTTCTGAATAAGAGTATCCATAAAATAACAACTCAATAATAATATTAGGTATACATCCAAATGTTTTCAGAGTAGGCAAATATACTTATTCCATTCTTATGAGAGAAGTCTGACAAAATTCAGCTAGGGTGGTTGTGCAGAAGGTCAGTGCCAGAGGCAGAAACAGAAGCCAAGTCTCCTGCCTTCCCATGTGCTTTTTCAGCTCAGCAAACCTGCCCTTAATTTCAGTCTTCTACTTAAGAGATTTAACTTTATAGCTCTAGTTAATCTTTCTGAACTTTCCTGAATGTCTCCATAGACAGTCTCTGAGGGAACATTATCTGCCTTTCC
>NW_008240033.1:698458-737456 GCF_000691975.1 Corvus brachyrhynchos | reverse complement strand
TCCTGCTGATGTTTAGAGCTGTGAATACAATTGCATCACCTCTTCTTTTCACCTTGGAATGCATCACCATCTCCCACATATCTGCTTCTGGGGCCATTTTGAGAGATGTCCCATCTACTCCTCTCTGCAGCAGAAGCTCAAGTAGAGTTTGCCAAGAACAATGATATCCACAGGGCTGGTTACATCATCAGTCTCTGGTCTTCTTTTGAAACACAAAACCGGACACTAGAGACCATCTGGAATTGGGAAGATGTTAAGTAAAAAAAAGAAAGTAAAATTGACTGATGAAGTTCTTTCTGGCAGACACGTAGAATGACAAGTTTCAGAAAACTTTCAAAGGCTTTTCAAGGTTGTTGACTTGTACAGTTGTATTCACAAACATGGGATTTAGGTAAAAAACCCTCCAGAAACAGAATGTGTCAGTTTATCTGAAATTTATACAGTTTTGTGATTATATGAGGCTTTCTTAGTTAGAAGCCTTGACACAGATCTGAAGCAGTTCTCTGAGACATGCAGCTTCATGAGCTGAGCCAAAGAGATTCTGGGGATTTACAGGATACACCAATTTTAACAGCTTCTGTTCTGCTGCATAGATATATAAACTCCACTAAATACAAGAGTGCTCCAACAAAGGTGTGCAGGAGACATGCACATACAGGTAAGATATTTAAATTCTGCCCCACAAAGCCATTTACTGATCAGAGGGGTGGGGTCAGTAGTGTCAAGCAGGCAGCTAGTGTAAACCTCAGTGCCCAAAGATGGGGGGATTGCCGTAGGAAAATCACAGAATGACAGAAGGCTCTGAGTCAGAAGGGACCCACAAGGATCATCAAGTCCAACTCTTAAGTGAATGGCCCATACAAACCATGATCAGACCCACAGATGATGTGATTAACACCGTGCTCTGACCATCTGAGCCAATCTCAGTTAAAATGAATCCACTACTACTACTGCTACCCTCCTGGGGCACTGGCTGTGGGTTTGCAGGACTCTACAACATCTCACCTGGCACAAGGGGTCTGTGTTTGGGCAACTGCATCCCCTGTGAGAGGCACTCCACTGTTTTGAATGGGTATTGCTTGACATCTGTCACACCCATAGTTCTCACATACAAAGTAAGTAGAGAAGTTGGGAGTATCAGATGAAGGAGGAATAGATTTTTAAAAATATACAATGAAAATGAAGGGTAGGACCTGTGCTTCTGAAGAAAAGGGGTTTTTCACGTATTTCTGAAGACAGTAAAATGTTTTTGCCATTCTCATTTCAAATTAATCGGACAGAGGCAAACCAAAACATGCTCCCAATCTTTACAGTTGCATTTATAAACAAAATGTAGTTCCATTTATGGGTTTGTGAATTTTTTCTCTTCGGATTTGTCAAGAATGTTATTACATCCAGACTTGGACACAGTCAGCTGGAGTGGTTTTGCAAAACAAATAAAAAGCAAATTTAGTTCAGCATAATGTCAGTTTGCCACACATAAATACCAGTTCCAGCAGGGCTTAATTACAGTGAGGTGGTATGATGCTGTGTTGGGGTCCCTCCCTGCAACAATGCTGAATCTAACTGATCCTTTCTTAAACCAGCTAATCGATCCTGTCAATTGCTTCTGTCTTTAAAATTGTGCTTAATTGCTGTGGAAGGAACACAAACCTCAGTTGCTCTCTTTCCATAAATAAACTTTTTACCTAATGTGGTAAGCAGTAACCCTGATTTTCCTGCATAGTCCGGATCGTCCAGAGAAGCTTTGCACATTAAAGATCTAAAAGGACACTGCTGTTAACTCTTACATCCTGGATAAACAATCCAATGAGTTTGAACAATTTATTTGAGCAAGCTAAGCAACAACATTCTGTTGAAGAAGTTTTTCTTAATTCTTAGGTTTGATTCCCTCCCTTCCTCTGCAAAATATATGAAACATAAAAAATCAAATAGCAAAACCTGTGAAGTAACACTACTTTTTAGGAAAATAAAAAGCAAAGGAAATCAGTGTTTCCAGAGTCACTTCCTTGAGACCATACATATAGTATTGCAACTGCTTGAGTATATATATTTTTTATATCTATCCTCCTATATGGAATTGTTGAAAAACTGTGGATTACAGTACAGAATGGCACTTTAATTTAAAGAGTGAAGGATTACAGAGCTGCAGCATTCCTTTTTAGCTTCTTACAATGATTTATTAAACCACTGTTTCAAAATATTACATCGGATTATATATGAAAATATGTCTCTTCTGTGGAACTTCATATGAAAAACCAATCTAAAATAAACTGGAAGTGAGGATGTATAGATTTGGAAATCCCCGTTCTACAAAATGCCAGGCTTGTTTGCCAAGATGGAAAATACATTTTGCTGCTTTTAATACTCATGGGGAATCACACCAATTGCTAATTCATCAGAACAGACTCTTAAGCATGTCTGATGTAATTCTCCCCTTAAAAAGTTATGATGATGACTTAACAAAATACAATAGCTTTTGCAAACCACACCATTCCAAAACTTGGGGTGATAGCCTAGATCCTGAGGGTGGATTAGGCAGGTCACTGACTTCCATACACATCTGTTACAACAGTGTTAAAAAGAATGGATCACAATCTGGCTTCTCTAACAATCATAGTAAGAAATCAAAATGTAGATTTTACCTACTTTACAAATATTTCACAAGCTGTTTAGAGCACAAGTCAAATGTTCCCATGGACATTCTGATTTTCTGTGCAGTTCAGCTCTGAAAATAAATGTTCCTGTAAAAATGATCCTGTGAACTAATTCTTACTCACTTCTTACTTGTTCTTGAAACAAACAAAAGCACAAATTATTTGGGAGCCATTCAAAGTTGTTTGAATAATAATTTTTTTTGTAGTTGTGTAACATAAGTCACATAACAGTCACATGGGTGCAGGAGGAACCTTGGTTGAAATTAAATGTTCTAGCACACATCTAGACAAGAGCATGAAACACACAGGTAGGTCACATGCCAGATAGCATGTGACCTTGAATCTTCTTTATTTTGTTCTGGGATATTTCACTTCTTCCTTTCCTGAGATTTTAAAAAAAAAAAAAAAAAAAAAATCTGCATTTAAAAATGCTTCTCCAGAATTTTAACCTTGCACGCCCATATTTATAATTATTTCAGCTTCGCCCATACTTCTTTATAACAACACTTTTATATGCTGCAATTTAAATGAACTTACAGTAGAAGTTTTCATACCAACTTCCATATCAGGAATGCTGTGATAAAATTTCCAAACAGAATCCATCAAATTTTAGTATTAAAAATCAATTGAAGCATTACTAGTATGATAGCTGAACTGTGCTCAAGGATACTGTCAGGTGCAGTACTACTCCTAAGCAAGTTTATCTGAAATTTCTGAACACTATATTGGATGAGCTTGATTCCTAAATATGAATGATCAAACATAGAAGCAAAAACCAATTCAGAATATAATGGATTTTTTCAGAACAGCAAACTGTGTCAGGAGAAAAGCAGACAAAATAATAAGAGCTAAAGATGACTGTTTATGTATTACACATAAGTGCATTTGACTTTTTGAAAAGTAATGGAATGTGTGAAAAATAGATCAGAAATAAAAATTAAGTCTGAAAAAGATGGTGAATCTATCTGTGTCTGTTGTAATAAAGTGGTGATACATCCAAATATGTAGAGTGTGAAAGATGGGGAGTTTCTATCCATGTCAGCCAAAGGGATTTGACCTAAACGCTGCTCAGAAGAGTGCCCTAGCGACCTGCTGAAATCTTTCAGCCACCTGCTGAAAGTATGTTAAGTGGTCACTCTACTTTTTCTTGGAGCTGAATTACAGCACATAAGTTATGTGGCCACAGAGATAAGTAGTGAGCAGTAGCAGTGAATAGTAGCTCCGATATCTGCAGGCTCTTATAGACAGGAGTTCTAGAATCTGCTTTCAAAAATATTCAGGCAAGTTACATTCAATAGTTGCCCAAGCACAGAAGTAGTCCTGGAAGCAGAATTCAGACTCCTGCTGGGGACTTCTGCTTACTGTCTGACTCCTTGAGTCTTGCATTTATAACAGAATCTGTGAGTTGCCTCTTCATGCACCATACATTACAGGTAATTACAGGTCGTAGGCTTGCACTATGAAGAAATGTCTGAAGCATGGTTTTCCTTTTCCAGTGAAGTAGTGAAGTGTTGTCTCTAGTTGGACAGTATTACATGAAAAGCAAAAAGCTGACCCATCTACTCCAATTTGTTTGTTGGTTTGTTGGTTTTTTCATAAAAATCAATGCTCCAACAGGAAAAGAAAAATTTAAAAAGAGAGATAAAATTTCCAAATGGAAATATGACTGTTTACAACTCTGATTTGTGTATACAGGTCCTGGAGAGCAGCTTGAGGTCAGGTACAGACCTAGGGGTTTTCTCCATTCCTCCTCAAACTAGCTTCTGAATCCTGCTCCACAACTGATGCTTAACTCATAGATGTATAAATCCTTTGTTTTCTCTTCCAAATGCATTCATAACCATAATTACTATGAAGAAAGAAGTAAGGTCTGGTTCTACACTGTCCTGGTTCTTATGATAATTTCATTTTATGAAAGAGAAAGGGTAGAAGTAAAGGAAGGCAAGGAAATGCTGTTTCTAGTGCAAAAAGCATTTTAGAGTTAATTTGGTTTAAGAGTGTTTTATATTCTCAGACACAAAAGATGATCTAAGGGGCACACAGTGTACAGTCAGTCTGGGATGTCTGGAGAAAGGAACCTTAAAGGGCAGACAGCAAATGCAACAGTGACCTAAGGAAGCATGAGGACTTGGCAAAGCAGCTGCCTCAGGCCAGGTCTCATTTGTGAGGAGCACTGCTTGGACACTGCCTCATTAGCAAGGCAGTAGGAAACAGACAGAAAAAAACAACACACACATTGCCACAGCACAAAATGATTGCAGTGAAGGAAACCCAAATTCTGTTTTCTACTTACTGACTATATATCTTCTGTTCAGCTTCAATGAGTAACGTTGACAGTCACGGAAGTGGCAAAGGGAAGGGACATATAACAAGACAATAACAAGAATATAACAAGGGAGGAAACAGATGCCACTCCCTCCTTTGCAGTTTATGACCAGTTACAGGATTTCCATAGTCTCCATGAGGCAATTAAAGAGTTATGCTTCAGTGCCCAATTAATATTCACTTGACAGGATCAGTTTACCAACATCTCAGAGAAACAGCCCTTGTTGTCTCAAGTCTGAAGTAATTGCATTGCAACATGGCAGTTACAAAAAAACCAAAAAAAACCAAAAACAAAAAAAAAAATCCCAACAACAACAAACCCCACCCCCTCCCCCCCCAACCCAAACAAAAACCAGAACTGAAAATCAGAGCTTTCTTGATTTAGAGGGATAATTTTTGTCAGTATCTTTAAAAATACTGAAATGCTGGAATGCATAAAGACTCTGCTTAGTACAGTACATTAGGAATATTTCTATAATGTGTTTTGAAAACAAAACAAAAGCATTTTAAGCAGCAGAGGAAAACTTCAACTGACTCACTGTAGCCTAATTAGTCAAAGCTTTCAGGTATATTCTGGAGAGGAAGGGAGGGGCAAATCCTACATAAATCACACTATAATTCATTTAAGAATTTATTGATTTACACTTGTTTAAGAGAAGTTCATGAGACCAAATTTATTAGTGAATACTCAACAAGCTTCCTCATAAGTTACATGTAACTTTTCCTCCTAATACTGGGAAACAAGACAAAAGCAGCAATGGCCATGGGTTAGTTAGACTGCAACTCTAAATTGTTTCCCATTTGGCAGCATCCCCTGCTCCACCTGATTGTGTCTACCTCTCTGTGCTGAGTCTGGAGGGCCTAAGCTTAAAAAAGACTCCTGCTGTGGCCACCTCTGCCAGGCATCGAGTGGTGGGCAGAACCAGTCTGGGATGCAGAGCTCAGTGAGAGAATTTGCAGGGCATTTTAGTGTGGGCAAGACAGAAGAGCATCTATTCCCATCCTGTCTCACTGCGGATGAGTTTCCTAACACACAAGCCCTCAGTCCCACATTCACCGAAACCTGAAGTTTAGCACCCAGTATATTAAGTTTTTTATTTACTCAAACCGTGATTAACCACTCTGAGATTCCTGAAAGGGCTAGAGCTGCTTATTATTTACTAATTAGTGGGCTACCAATGTTCTCAGGTTGCCTGGGTTACAGCTAGGTTATTGTTAATGCAAGGTACTGCCAGGTTGCTGTTACTGCCAAGAACAGTCCTCCTTTTGAAAGAACAGAGCCTCTCAGTGCCTAGCTCCCATTTAGCCCAGTAAGGTTGTGTGAATGAGTCACCCACGTGTCAGTTCAAGAGGGAAGAAACACTGATAGGTCTAACTCAGTACAAAACTCAGAAAAATTCATGTCTTCTCTTTAGCATTTTTTTAGTATGGTTGACTTAGGGTATCTTCCAGCTGATATTCACAGCTGAGTGCTGCAGTCACTGGTGTAGAGGCAGGGCTGGGTAGTGCCCCTTGTCAATGCCTATTAAAACAGGGCATCAGAATATGTAAAAAGTCAGAGGGTCAAAGTGAGGGATCATGAGAGTGGTGCAACTGGGAGAACAAAACCTGAAGAGCAAGGCAGTCCATGGCAGAGGTGACTACAGCCCATTCCTTTGATTGGTTAACATTTCATCTGATGAATGTCTAATAAAAAATGCATAAGGCATCCAAGAAAAGTGGGATTCTGGGAATCAATGGGTTTTGAGGGGGAGTTAGTTATTAAGCACGGATATGTGCCTTTCTTGCTCTTGAGCTATTTTTTTGACCCCAAAAATTTTTCATTATCTGCTGTGAAGTGTCAGGGGTTTCACACGAGCTGTGGAAGCCAGGTCCTCACTCTTTCTTTCCTTCCCCTCTCTCTCCCCCACTTCTATGTAATTTAAAAACCTGTTGTTGTAGGGTACTGTTTGGGGAAAGGAGGGACACAGGTGAAAGTGTGGGCATTTAAATAAAAAGCGAGTTCTACTTCTGTTGAAAAATTTATAAGGAAAGGATGAAGCAGTTATCTCTACCTGAAGACTGAAGAATTAATTTTATAAAAGCTCTCAGTAACATCATGTTTCAGGACCATTACTAAATTCAGGAGAGAGGTAAGATTTCAGTTCAGCATTTCTTACACCCAATGTATTTGGATAGTTTATGAGATGTCTGAGCTTGGTAGAGAAAATGAAGACTTAACAGAAAAACATTCTCCATAATGTATTTCCAAAAGGAAAAAAAGACTATATTCTTGGCTCTCTCCTTGTGAATTTGTTTGTAAAGCACAGGAGTTATGGAGGAAAAGGCAAAAAACAGCTTTACCTGGCTACATTGCTTCCTTTCTAGTAAAGCATTGTGCTGGATGCCATGTTGTACATAAAAGTGTTACACAGAAACAGATATTTTTGTTATATTATTTAAAGAAAACAAACAAACAAACAACTCCAGGAACCATAGAAAACTGCACAGAAAATGTAGAAGCAGAGGACTGACCTAGTAAGGCACCAAGCAGCTAAGTCCTTGCATGTCAGTTGCTATGCATACAAGATCATCACCCTCTCTCCTCCGTGCTTACAGGTTTCCAGAGTAAGTCACCAAGTTAGCTTCTGAAGGAGCAGGTGAACGATGTAAACTTCCCCTTTCATAAAGATGGGAAGCTAAGGAGACTTTGGAGTGAACATTTAACATGTTTTCTTTCCAGTTTTTGGAATTCTAAGAAAATGAGAAGTAGGGGAGGGTTGTGTGTAGTGGGGAAAGGGAAAACAAAATTTTTCAAGTAGCATGTCTTCTTTAGAAATAGGAAAGGGAAGAAGTTTCTTGTGAATTTTAGCTAATTTAAATTGTGTGCTGGTTTTGACTGAGGTAGAGTTAATTTTCTTCATAGCAGCCAGGAAGGGGCTGTGATTTGGATTTGTGCTGAAAACAGGGATGATAACACAAGGATGCTTTTCTTAGAGCTGAGCAGTGCTTACACAGGCAAGGCCTTTTTTTCCTCACCCTCCACCCCATCAGAGGTGAGTTTGGGGGTGCACAAGGAGTTGGGAGGGGACACAGCCAGGACAGCTGACCACAACTGACCCAAGGAATACTCCAGACCATGTGATATCATGCTTAACATATGAAGCTGGGGGAATAAGAAGGGAGGGGTGAAGACACATTTGAAGTGGTGGTGTTTATCTTCCCAAGCCACTTTTATGCATGATGGACCCTTGTTTTCCTGAGTATGGCTGAACATCTTTCTGCCCATGGGAAGAAGGGTTTTGCTTTGCTTGTGTGCATGGCTTTTGCTTTACCTGTTAAAGTGTCTTTATCTCAACCCGTGAGTTTTCTCACTCTTCTGACTCTCTACCCCATTCTGCTGGCAGAGGACTGAGCGAGCGGCTGTGTGCAGCTTGGTTGCTGGCTGGGGTTAAACCATAATTTTCAGTGGTTTCAAGGGAATTACACCGGCTAACAGAGGCTCAGAATTTGCCTCATTCATATTTATTTGAAGAGATTTATATTCAAATGGGCATTCAGATAATATGTTTTTGGGGGTTTTCTTTCCCATAACACTGGGTTTCCAGTTTGTTTCATTGTTTTCTTTTTCACAAAGGAAGAAGTCTCAGCTAAGTTATTCCCCCTTGAAGAATAACTGAATAGCAAGAGGAGGAACAAGTTGGCAGCATTTGTTAGTGCTCATCTTCCTTTATTTTCTCTTGGGGCCCTGTTTCTGTGTTACCTTCCATTTTGTTTTTTGGGGAAAGCTCTGAGTTTTCAAAAGAACCAATGATTATGACTACAGTACCAGAGTTTGGTCAGAAAAGCCATACAAGTCCGAGTCTTGATTTTAGGCTGAATCTTCTAACCTTTGTGAGGCAGTTCTGGCTGATGACAATGAAATAACTCATAAAAAGCTGCTCAGTATCTCACCACTTCCTACTTTTAAGCAAAAAGTTAAAAGTTGAATGTTAGTGACCTTCTAAGCTGTTATTCCCATCAGAAAATATTGGCATCATGCACCAGACATTTAACTGTGCTGAAACATGAAGTAGAGCCCTACATAATTCTTTCAATGAATTGCAACTTTTAAAGGTTTTAGTATTCAACACTTCAAAAAGGCTGTTGACCTCAACTAATCCATTTAAGAAGTGCAAACAACATAACTTTGAGTTCCTTTGAGTTCCTTTTCAGCAGATTTTTTAGGAAAAAAAGAACATATGAAATCCTTTTACTGAGTCTTAGTCTATGTTTTTTTTGACAATCTGAGCATGGTTTGTGATGTGTAGCTGTGAATGTACTGATGGTCTCTCTGTTCTCTTGCTTTCCTAGAGGAAATCAGCATTACACAAGTCACAACGCAGTGTGCCATCATTTAAGTCTTCTTAAAAACTGTAAACTGCTTACCCACTTAGGTTTAAACCATTGTCTGGCCATATATAATGGATGTAATGAATGGATGAAGAGCATCCTGCATGGAGGAAACACTTTAAATAAATTACAACTCATACTAAATCACAAAAGAAGATCAGTCACTATTAGCATATTTACATTAAATATATAGTGTGAAATTCACAGCTGTAGACAGTGACTCACTGACAACTCACTTGTGTACTTAATCAGACTGAAAAATAACAGATAAAAAAATACAACCAAGTGCACAGTGAGGTGTCAATAGTTTATATTGCTGCAAAACCACACATGAGCACTTTGAGTATGCAAAAGTATTTGTTTACACTTATAAAACATTTCTCGCTATGCATGTAAAAACAACTAACATTCCTTACAGAAATTTCCATTGCATATAAAGATATTTTTAGAAAGGTGAATGCCAGAATGAGAAAACACAAAGAAGGAACTACTGCAAATTGCTTGGGATACCCAACTGTCATTGCAAATGGAAAGCATCTCAGTTTCCAGTGATGCCTTAATACCAGCATGTACTGGTAAGTCACCAGTTTAAGTCAGCTGATTGACTTAAGTCTCTGTAAACAACAGGGTCAAAGTGGTCCTTCCTGAGGGCAGTTCATACTGTCCTACGTCTGGTGTCATCATTTGGTGCAGGGAAAGAAAAGCTAGACAGTGGAGATGCATGACATCACATCAGGATGTCTGGGGAAAAAGGCTTGCTGCAGGGTACATCATCAGAGGATGTGTGGCAGATTATGGATGTGAGAAGAATGTGGGATGGATGGAAAGATGAGATCAGAGGATGTGAATGGAGATGGCAGAAGGAGGTTTCTTGATGGAGAGAATATAAAATCCTTTTACATCAAAGAGAAAGTAGGAATCAAAGGCAAGATATTTTATAGAAAGATGAAGACCAAATGATTTTTTATATATATATATATATGTGTGTGTGTGTGTGTGTATGTATATATGTATAAGCTTCCTTTCTTGGAATATTCTCAGCTCTCTAGAGAAAAGTCTTTGTCACAAAATGGTGTGAATGGTAAAAATAAAATCTGATAGAAAAGTCCAATAGCACACATTTGTAAGGTTGCCTCCCTACTGCTTAAATGGAGGAATAAACTGTGCATGGGTTAGGGTTAGGGAATTTGGAATAAAACTGAGATGAAGACTAACCTAAGTGACTCTGTTTTCACACACTACCAGAATAAGTCATTGGATGTTTTTTTCACGGAATTTAGAATTATGGCCACGCTGGCTTCACTGGGACATTAAAGAACTCCTATAAGTGTACTATGCTGCCTTTGGTGAGGGTTTCCATCTCATACACCTCTTCTTTCCGCATTACATTTCTTGTTCTTTTCTGGTACTGAATGGTGGTGAATAAACTCTAGCTATAAGCTCCAGCAGTTGCTTTGTAACTACTGCTTCACTCAAAGGGGCCATATGTTTAGGTCCTGGTGCGTAATTTTTTTGGATTTAAACACAGTAATAGACATATAATCTGTTTTTAGCACTTCCAGCTTGGAGGAAGTAGGCCAGGAGCATGGGAGTGTAGAAGAATAAAAAAGGAATCCATGCTAAATCGCTAACTACCTGTCACTGTATTTGTTTTCAGCTTATATAAAAACATGGTGGTATTCCCAAATAATTCATAATGCCTTAGGCGAACAAGCTAGCCCTGCAATACTTTGGATAATTGAAACTGATGAAGTGGAAGACTGGAGATGTTTATTTTGAAATAATAGTGTTAAAGTAAAATGCCAAAAGACAGAGAAGAACACTGAGGATCTTGAAAGGAGGGAAGAGAAGAAAAGCATGGTCCAGAATAATCAGTCATAATTACTGTGGCAAACTACTTAATTTTATTTTAAATTACACTTAAGAAACAAATTAAACAACCAAGGATCCTGTGATTGTTGTTTCCTGGCCTGGATGCATGTTCAGCTGTCATAAATTCCTTCAAATAATTGTGCTTTGAACTGGAAGGCATTAGTTGGCTAGGTCTAAGTCAGCCCCAAAACCTTAAAACTCAGCAGGGCAAATTCTGTCCCAAGGTACACACATGAACATCTTTTCAACAGAGAATTTTTTTTTATTATTGTTATAAAAAGCTTTGGAACAATAATTTTTTTCTTATTTCTTTCCCAGTGAGTCTAAGAAAAATGTATCTTCCTTTTCAGATGCTGTAGTGATGCTGATGGGAGTTATATAATACACATTACAAGACTGAATCTGGTTCCTTGTCAAAGTGTCCATGTCATTAACAAGAGACAATTTTTTAAAAGAGATGTTCCTTTCCCAGAATGCAAACTCTGTGTCAAGAGTATTTGCATGCAAGTTCTGCTGAACAGGACCATGCCTACTTCAACATCTTGAGGGAATCAGGGCAAAAGCAAACCACTGATATTCCTTTGCAACACCTTGGTTTATTCTTTTTATTTCTTTACATTGTGATGACAATGGCTGGGGCAAGCTCAGTCTAGGTCAGGAATATGGACAGAGACAGCACCGTGAAGGGGCTGACAACCTGCAGCTGTGGCATGGGTTGGCTGGCAGGTACCACGTAACTGACCACTGTTGATGAGAAGGCAATCAGCTTGCAGATGCTTCAGGTGCTGTATAGATTCTTGTAGTCCAGTGTTTCATTTACTTTCCTTCTCCATTCCATCTTTCAGTCAATCAGCAGTGACCTAGGTGCACACAGTTTTGATAGCATTCCTTACAAAATTTTCTGTAGGTCACTGATCAATTTTCTACAGTCAGTCACACTAATAGTATCATAGCTCCAGCACTAGCATTCCAGGTCACTTCTGTGCAATGTTGTTTTCTGCTACTCTGCATCATACAAAGCCAAGTTTCCCGTAATAATGTAGCCTGAAAGACAACAAACAGTACTCTTCATATCCTGTTCGGATATCTCATAGCAACGAAGAACAAAAAGGGGAGGACAGGACAGGACCCCTTCGTTATGAGGGGGTGCTACAGTGAGGCAAGAGGAGGGAGGGAAATTATCTCTCTTCCCATTGTCCCTGCATTTATCAGGTGACAAGAACTAGTTACAGGGCTGCACTTCTACCCCATACCTTACATCTGCATGAGTCACTGTTGGAATCAAATATGGAGGATTTCATAGTCCTCCTTAAAAATATCCCTATATCTAAAACTAAACTGGGGCCAAAGGGCCAGAGAAGGGAGAGGATACAAGTCTTCTGCCACATACTCTGAAGGGGTGTAGGAGGAATGCTCCTAATAATCTAGCTTTCTACCTCCTTATCTGATTTATTTGACAAGAAGAGACGCCCAAACTCTTTGTGTTGTGTATTACAACAAGGTATTGTTGTAAGAGGAATGATATTCAGTAAAACTAGGACTATTCTAACCCAAGATGCTTAAGTGGTTTTATATGTGACTTTAATGGTTAGGTTTAAACAACATAAAAGGGGCATTGGCCAAACCCACAGGCTTCACTCAACAATACCTGTATTTCAGCATTTGAATGGGAGTTTCCTGCATGATTTAATGAACACTCTAATCCTTAAATTTAATAAAGGAAAAATTCTTCCATAATCTGCTGTCTTGGGTTACAATATGAGATGTAACCAAAAGTATATATTCTATCACTATCTGTTAAAACCAGGTGGGGCAGTGTTCTTCATCTCTTCCTTGACACATCCCTGATCACTCCCTCTGGAGTGATACTTTTCTCTTAACGTGCCATCAAACCTCACTGCATGACTCATAAAATTACATCCTCCCATTGTGAGATGCTCTGCCCAGGGGAAGGAACCAAGCATTCCTACCTGGAGTTGTGGAACACCACAGGCACCCCCTACCTACCGAGTTCCCAGAGGACAAGAGCTACATAACCACCACTGGAGC
The DNA here is from genome assembly GCF_000691975.1 of Corvus brachyrhynchos. Lineage (NCBI taxonomy): Eukaryota > Metazoa > Chordata > Aves > Passeriformes > Corvidae > Corvus > Corvus brachyrhynchos. The sequence goes on along the minus strand of NW_008240033.1, from coordinate 724,182 downwards.
TTCAGAGGAAGACCAGACCCTTCTACAGGATCACTGCTTCAACAGAACCACATCTATCGCCTCAAGAGGACTGCAGCCACCATTTAATCAGACTGCTACCACCAGCCTGACCGACAGGGTGTCAGGTTGTATCCTGACTCTGTCAGTGTTTTTGTGCTACTGCATTTATTTTGTATTTTCCAATTAAATTTTAGTTCTGATTTCGAGTCTCTCATTGGTTTGCTTTCAGACTAGTACATCTGCTTGGATGGGAAATGGTGAGAGGTAATTTGCTGGATCAGCATTGAAAGTGACGAATTTTCTAGCGCAAAACAAAATCCTTTCCTTTTTTGTGTGCGTGTCAGTGATGTGTGGTTGGTAAACAACACATGAAGAAGAATCAGAGTTATGGTTAAAATTGTGCCCTGTTATAAAAATAGAGCTTTCAAGTTGTATTGCTGAGGCTGGCAGAGGGAGAGCATTAGCAAAAGAGAAGTAGATGATTTTTGAACAGCTGGAAGAGGTTTTGTGACAAAAAGGTGAAAACTTAACAGTTGTGTGGAAGAGCAACGATGGTGTGAAATTAATTGGTTAGATTCATTGCATTTACAAGCTCTGGTATAGTCATTACATTCAGCTGTGACAAATGAGGATAATGCTATAGTTGAGACCTTGGTGTTTTCTTGTATCTGGAGCTGGGTATTGGCATGAATTATTGGCCCCAAAAGTATATTTTTGTATACAATTTGCTGAGCCGTAGTCAAAGCCTCAGCAATAAGTAAATAACCATTCCATCAGAATAATGGCAAATGACAGTGCTAATACACTCCAAGACCATTCATCTCTATGTCTGTTTTTAGTCCTACTAAAGTTGATATGTTTTCTCCAACTAAAGTTGGAGAAAAGGAACAAGAGCAGTTCCTTCCTTGGCGTATAATAATGTATTTGTAGTGAGACAGGCACCCAGTGGGCTGCTGGCAGAGGAACAAGAGGTCTGTCTCATGCACAGCTATGGGAACATGCCAATATTCTTGCTCTGAAGATGCTCCCTTTTGGTGAGGATTGGGAAAGCTGCAAGTACCTGCTACTCCTGCATTACATATTGTGTAACTAAATAAAGCAATTCATGCTCAAGGGCTCCAAACCGTTGATGTCCATAGTCAGTTCACTGCTGTTTTGGGGGACTGTTGCAGAGTCAGACAGTACTGCAAATGCTGGAGCAGAGCTTCAAGCTTCCTTCTTCCTCAAAGTAAAAGTTAGACAGCGTTTTTTCAGGAGGGAAGATCTGTGTAACTGATAGTTCTCATCCACCCTCCTGGCTGTGTGAAGTTCCTTTGGGTGATATCCTTCATCAAAGCTCTAAACTAATGAGATAAATCTAAATTTCTTGGATATTTCATTCATGCTTCTTAAACAAATGAAAAATAAATTACTCATTTGAAACTCATGTTGGAAGATAAAATATTCAGAAGTGTTCTTGAGGCAGATGGAGTCCTGATTCACCCACTGGTGAGAATATATGGACTTTTGAGGGAGCAGCAATCTTCCTTTTCCCCCACTTCCCACTTTTACAGAATTTTCCTAAACTAAAAATAATGAGACTGGTGTCTCAGGTCCTGGAAAAATATTCTGTCCAATGTATAAAATTTCCATGAATAGAATCACAGTTTCTCTTTAAACCTGAAATATCCCAGGTGGGTTTAATTGAGACCAAGAAAGAAAGCTGTCTTTCTTCTTTTATGTCAAGTTTCTCCAAGTTTTCCACAAAACTGCTAGTCTATTCTTACTTATAAACTAAGTTGTAGTAAATTTCTGAGTAAACTGAACAAGTGGATGTAGAATAAAGCCACTTTTGGGGGGGTTACGAGTCAGATAAGAGCATGGAGTGGTCCGAACAAAAAAATGATTTAATGACATTGTGTGACCTGTGGTGAATTAAAGCTTCCATTCTCTACCTGAGACAGTGTGTGGCAGGATTTTTCCAAAGAATTTTTGAGTAGTCAGTGAATCAGAGCTAGCAGATAACGCTCCAAATTCATCAGTGTCCCAATGTTTACAAAACTGATAATTTCTAAGGTCTTAGAAAAACATTGATAGTTTATTACACTAAAATGAGAATCTCCTCCTGAGACTCTCACTTTTCACGTTTGATTATTCATGCTTCAAAACAAACTTCAAGAAAAATGAATGAGCAAAAAGTTGAGGTCGCTTTACATCAGTTGTAAATACCTGTCTCCTGAGAGAAATCCGCTGTGAAGGAGCTCCATGGTTTGAAAACACAATCAGCTTTTCTTTCAAAAGGCCTCATTCTTACCTAATTCATAACAAAAGCTTTGTTTTTCTTATATGCTGTGGCACGGTAAGAGAATCTAACTTTTTTAGAACTCATTTGCTTTAATTGTTGCCTTATTTAGAAGGAAAATGCCACAAGATTTTAGTGTTTTCAGGGGTGCTTTGCAATTTTGTTATTTTCAAGGCTATTTTTCTAATATTTCCTAAATGATAAACATCTGAATGTTGTTATTTGGCATTAAAGAGAATATAAGCTCAGCTCATTATTCCTTCCAATTAGGAAGGTGGCTTTACTCACTTTCAATTCAGATTCAGTGAGTAATATTAGCATGACACTGAATTGAGTGAAATGGTGTTGTATATAACACCATATTTTATTAAAACAGAGAAAAAACCTTGACATTCTATGAAACACCAAGTTGAAAAGGAGCTTGGGAACACTGGTGTCTGACAGCTTATGCATCCAATTACTGATATGTCACCAGAAATCCGTGGGAATAAAGTAATGAGATGGCAGTTTCTGTAACAAAGGGTAACATTGTCTTCTTACATCTGGATCACCAGTTTCATGCTTCGTATAAATATACATTTTCCTGTTAACTCCTTACAGTCACACAGATCACCAAATGAAGACTCAGAGTGCAGTAACACAGGTGCAATGAAATTAATATGCACCTATGCCTACACTTACAGCTACACAGGAACTTATTACAGTATTGATATCACCTTCACAGAAATATATTTTACTTTTAAGGACATAGTCAATCTAGCCTGATCTAAAACTGAGGCCATAACCTGATACAAACAATTACATAGAGAGAGTTTTCTCTTTTTGATGCTTTGGAAACCAAATTTCTTCCAGTCACATCAACCACTTGTGATGAATTTTCTCTCAAAATTTCCTTAATTTTCAGTTGCTCCTGTAAAATTTAAGATAGGAGAGATGAAACATTTAAAATCATCATGACATGAGCAATCAAATCTAATTTTGGATGAAAACAAGCTGGAAACTGCCCAGTTCTGGTCAGATTTTCAAATCCCAAGGCCCATTCACTGCCACAGCACTTAAGTATATTTAGATACATAACCAGTTAAGGTGCCTGACAGTAAGAGAGGGTAGAAGTGTCCTAAAGCAGATTTTCTCCCTTCGTGGCTTTACATTTAATACATTCAAACCTCAGGCCTTCAGCTCTGATGTAGCATTCATATAGAAATGCCAGGAAAGCAGACAAAAGGATGTGAGGGTGTGCTTAAAGGCCACAGCACCACACTGAAGACCTCTGGGCTAAGAAGACCACTGTTACAGTGCAGATACTGCAACACACGTATCAATCAACGAGTCCCGTGGAAAAGAAATATATATGGATGGATTCTTGGTAGCTGTTTCAGAGATGTTTATTTCTCCAGCCGCATGGCCGGGGCTCTGCAGAGGAACTGTTAAAGTTACGGGCCCGAGGGTCCTTCTGCCCGCGCAGGGGAACACAAACCAACCCATGGGAACGAGGCTGAGCAGGGGCAGGGAAACTCCGTGTCTCCCCCCCCAGGGCCCAATCTTCTGTTTAAAATTAGATGGATTGGCTGAAGTGCTCGAAAGTTTTTTGTTGCTTTTTAAAGATGATTTGGTTATTTAGCTTTTATTTCTTCTTTCAGGGCTTTCTAGGGCATCCTATGAAGAAATATAATTTTAGCAACTACTCTGTGTTTTTAGAACTCCTCAAGGATATCTTAAGCATTCTCAGGAGTGTTACAAAACTGAATTCTTTATGCTAGGTGTGGAAGGGTCAGGTCACTAAGTATTCCTTCCAGAACGTTTCCCTTAATTTGTCTCAAACCGGGACACTAGGTTACTCCTGACAGGAAAAATGGTGCAGTAGAGGAATGGAGCAGAATGGGATCAGAGAGAGAAGGGGCCAGCCTTGGTGAGCCATTATTGCAAGCTCAGTGCAGTGCAATACATAGTATGAGGTAGAGGGCAGCCAGTTGAGTAACAGGTTAACCCCCTTCAGCCATATTCCTCTCACCTCTGCCAGCAGCTGCAGTATTCCCACAGCACAACTGCTGTGGGACACAGGCACTTTTTTACATGCTGCTGCCCGAGGCAAGCAGTTACTTTGCCTTATTCTTGCACCTAGGCTAGATTGGATATTTCTGTCTGTTTGGGTTGGTTTGGGGTTTTTTTGTTGTTGTTGTTTGTTTAGGGTTTGGCTTAGGTTTTATTTTTCTGTCCTTGCATAATATGCAAGCATTAGTATTCAAATTAATGATTTATTTCTGGTCCTGCTTACAGCAGTGGAAATCTTTGCCAATGGGCAGCGCACAGCCTGTAAAAGCACAAACTCTTTGTATGCCTTGGTGTGCAAACTCAGGATACCAACCTATTGCTGTAATTATATCAGTGTAACCAGGAGTATAAATGGTTTACTGGCCTGTTTGCTGTCCTAACTTATGCAGGATTCGGCACACAGTACATTTAGTTATTTAGCTAATAGATTAATTCTCTAATGGAATGGCAAAGCAAGAGGATTATGAATGCTCAGAATTCTTTTCCTTTTCTGCGTAGTCGAGATACATCAAGTTATCCTTTTAAGTATATTCTGCTTCTGTTAGGCATTTACGTCAAAGCAATTGTTAGCTTTATGTGCCTGTAATTATTATGAAATATGCTGAATTACTAGTCACATTTCCCACAGTCAGGAACTGAGGGCCAAACTCATTGCCTTTGCCTGCAAAGATGTCTCTCCAGGGTAGATGTTACCTATTGCAATTCAGTCCTATTTAAATTGAGTAAGAATGACAGCCTTATAGCTCCTGACATGAATGTGTATTCCTTGGTGGATGCATCAGTAATCTGGATTCCCAATTCAGAAGTGAAAGCATCCAAATTATCATTCTACAAAAGCTGTGTCTGAACTATTTTCAGCAGATTGCTCATTGAAATCAGGGCAGGTTAAAAGATGTTTCATGAATCTCTGAGATCTAGTTTCCTCATTTGGTGGTAAGGAAAGGAACCTTTTAACTTCAAAACATCGTATTTGATCTGGAGAGCCAGGAATAAACTAAACATTTTGGTCTACTTTTGTGTTCTCTGAGAATAGAAACAGAACTTTCAATATTGTGATTTTGGCTTGAAATAATCAAGGGTCCTATTCACATCACTGGGATATCCATTTCCACAATGTTCAGTCAGGATTTAGGGTATTTAACTAGAGCAATTCTTCCTGAAGGTGTAAGATTTTAGGTAGGCATATGTTTGGATCAAAAATCAGTTGTGAACTTTTCTTCTACACAGAAGAAAACTACACAGTTGTCCATATAACAAAAAATGCAGTTCTGCTTTTGTTACTAAAGTCAGAATATTCAGTCTTTTCATTTCTTATTAATTGAATACTCCATATAAAAATAAGTTGTTTCAAAGGCAGTCTTTGTTACTGTCACTCATCCAGTTCTATTTGCTACAAGTCTAAGAAAGAATAAATTGATAAGTGGCTCTTTGTAATGTCATTAAACCAAAAAAATACTACTTTACATATTTCCAGAGACAAAAAGTAACCAACTTTTAATTCATTGTCCATTGGATATATAAATATACTAGGAGATACAAAGCTCTCAGAAGCTCTTTGTTAAAGATTAGTTCACTGCTATGTCATGGATTGGTGTAGTCTTGGCTGTATTTGCTTGAATTCAGGATGCACAATGCTTAACATCTAAAACAGTCTTTCTAGAAGTGACTCTTCTTTCCGCATACACCACCAGCAGCAGAACACCATATCACCTTTATGCTCCTGGAGTGCTCCTGCTGTACAATCAGTGTGCAGACTGCCATTACCAACACCACTGAATGTTTCAGGTACTTGTTTACCTTTAACAGGACAGCACAAGAAGATAGACCGGCAGGATCATTTTTGAAACCCTAAGCCATTGGATATACATATGAAGAGCTGAAGAAGGCATGAATTAAATTCAGAGTACTCTGAGTTCCACTTTCCTCTGTTAATACACTCCTGTCTAGTGGCTTGATAGGATGATTTCATCAGGATAAATTCCCAAGCACATTTCCTGAGTGAGAGTAAATAACACGGCTAGTCAGATTACTTTTTTTTCCTACAAAATAATTCCCAAATTTGGTGGGGAGTTGGGGAAGGAATATGGTGTGGGGCTTTTTACAGTTGAAATTAAAAATTAGTGTCTGGTTTTGTTCTGGGAAAGATAAAACAACAACCACAAAAAAAAACCCCAAACAAAACAAACAAACAAAGCCAAACAAAAACAAAATGAAGAAAAAAACCCAAAACCAAACACCCCCCCTCACCAAACCCCAAACACCCAAACTATCAGTAAGCAGACACATCCCATGATTAAGTTTTTTATAATGAAATATCTTGAAAAATGATTTCAAGTAGAAATTTACATCTAAAGCTGTGGAGGTCAAACAGCATAAGCAAACATAGGTAGCTGCAGGGGGGATCGAATAGGTTCCATTTCTTCACTCATGAGTGTGTCTGTGTATTAAGTAATCAGAAAAGATGAAGGTGCTAGAATTTACAGAATGTGGAACAGAACAACAGTAGGGTAATTCAAACCAAATTCCTATAGTATTTTCTGTCCTGAGCTCTGAATTCAGCCAATAGGTGGCTAAATGTATTTTTTATTTAATGAAAGGTATATTCTACCTTTCAACACACCATTCTTTCAAATAATATAATCCCTTTTTATCATTCTTCTTAATAGACTCCTAGAAATTAAACTGCCATCTGGCCCATGAAGACATTAAGATATAGGAGAGGAATTTTACCAACAGGGAAGTTACACAGGCACTCTCCCCAAGCATTCTGAAATTTATTGACCTACATCTCTGGTGCACCAGGTCACCTTGAGTTCCAGGGACTTTGAAAATTCTAAAGAATCAATATTTGCAGAGACGTGAATTTGCTCTCAAGCAATGACCTGGATGCAAGCACATCTATAAAATCCAGGGATGCTTCACTGATCTTTCATCAAGGCATAACAGCAATCATGTTCTTTGGCCACAGTCCTTTAAAATTAAAAATTTAATTGAATAGGAAATTATTTGAAATTTATTTGGCCTTTAAATTGAAACTGAAAGAAAATGCCACAGGAGAAAATATTGCTTATATGTGAGGTAACGAAAAACAGGATATGAAAGTGGTGAAACCGATAGCAGATACACAGATCTATTTATTGCCCCAGAACCAGTAGAAGAAAAACATTGCCTTAAATACTCAGTTTTGCAGTGAACATGGTTGATTTATTTTGCATTTACAGCTTTCTATAATGTCGTATGCCTGATAATGTGACTTTTTGCTACTCTGAATTTTTTTAGTGCTTTTTGCAGCTTTATTGAATGAGAAAGGCAGCAAGACACATTTTGTGACAGTACCAATTAAAGCTTCTCCCTGGAGAGTTTTGCAGGGAAAGATGTTGATCAACAGGTTGATGTAGTATAAAAAAGGCACATGACACTTGCCTGCAGCCACCCTCATTGATGCAAAATGACAGTGAGCAGGCTCTTCCATTACCACATTAGTCACGAGGTGTGTTCTGAAATGCTCTTAAAGTCCTGACAGGAGAGCATATTTATATATCAGATTCCAGGTTTGTCTTCATTGTTAAAAGAGCTGTTAATTCCTGTCTCATGGCTCTTCAGTAATGTTATCTATCCAGGTTGAGGATACCGGGCAAAGACAGGCACTCCCATATTATTATGAGATAAACATGCAGAGTTCTGCTCTATTTTTTCACCTGATGCGGAGACGTTCATCCAACAGCAAAACAAAACGTATCTCATCTCCATTGTTCTTGGCTTCACTATGTTAACAGAGGCTCAGATCTCAATCCCAAATACAGCTATTGCTGAGATTGTGGACTTCTAACTTTTGGTTCAAAAACATATCCACACACACTTTTGTTATTTGCCCAACTCTAAATTAGTCTAAGGGTTAGAAGCAAGAACTGACAAGGCTAAGCATGAACCTGTCACTTTGATTTTTGCAGAAGGTTGAGAGAGGTATAGGTGTCCCAAAGTCAGATACATAAATCTTCATAACATCCTTATCTTTTCCAGTGCAAAAGAGGAGCAAAGTAATTTCATTTCAAGATAAGTTTATGATATATGTATAAAAGGAGAAAGAATGAAAATTGTCAAATATGTCTGAGCTGTATAGACACTGGACAAGCAGGGGAGCACTCTAGACCATATGGATTTGCAGGCAGCTTGCAACCAGCCTGAAAACTGTTGACTGTAAATACCATCTGCCTTCATGGCAGGTAGAGTAGGTGCATTTTCAGGCAAAATGTCAAGAGTGCTTCTGCACAGCCCTCTGTGGCCGTCTACTCTGCACAGTGCTGCAGCAGCAGTCTCCCCAGCTGTTCCAAATCTATCTCTGTATGGGAAAGAAAATTGCTTTTCTGTGTGCTCTAAAGCTCCTGATTTATCTACAGTTTTCTTCCGGGGACACTCCAGCTGGGTCAGCTTCAAGCCAGCCCTGCAGTCTACTTTGCAGATAGATAATGCAGATGGGAAACAAATATGACTTTGAGCCCGTCCTAGAGATGACTTCTTCATTGTATGAATACAGCCATAGTCTAGCTGAAACTGCAGACAAAATGGAACCTGTGATGGTTGAAAAGCACTACACAGAAGAAAAGTCTACAAAATCCATATTATGAAACTAATTTGTAGTTAGGTGGCCTCATCTTTGTTGTGCTGCAGACTAAGGTGTGCCTAGAGGAAGATTTCTGTAATGATTCCTGCATTGGACTGTGAGCTGCTTGAATTCCACAAACCCTGGGAAAGTCACATTTCCAAGGACATGGGTAGTAATCAAAACTGGGATTTATTTTTCCTAAGTCTAAGCTAAATTTCAATCTTATTTTGTAACCTTGAGCTCCTTTTAATCAAAATGGTGTGTAGTGAACAGGCATCTAAAACAGGATAGATGACTCCCTCTCCAGAGGTGCTTATCTCTCCTTGTCTGACTTACTTGTCTAACAGATGCACAGGAGGCACATATTTGATGCAGATACTTAATTTTTTCAGGTCTAAACTTGAGGAAAAATCACTCAGTAAATACTGCTGGTCTATAAATTTTCATTTTGCCACTCATAGATTGTACTTCAGCACCACAGTTTCTTTGTGTCTTAGTTTCCTCATACGGCTTCCTTTTCTCAAGCAGTTACCTCTCATTTCCCAAAAAATTTAGAATGGCTACTGTTTGTTACTAGGTGCACATACAACTCTTAAAAGGGAGATTTCTGAACTTAATCAAAGTTTCTAATTGCCATCATACAGTAAAAGTCACAGTACTTAGAATAACTATTTTTTGGCTATTCTATTAATAAGCAATATAAATGTAGAAAAGACCCACTGATTCTTTGCTAGTGTTTCTGTGTTATGCATTAAAAGCCCATTGAAAAAAAAAATTTCAGTGGAAGCCTTTTTGGTTGATAAATTCTTAAATGCTAGAAGACTCTTGTCTTTTTCCATAGTGAGGAGGCCTTATACACATACAGCTTGTGATACAAAACAAGAAGTTAGCAAAAACCAGTAATTAAGCTGAAAGAACAAAAAAAGAAGTATACAATTTGTCAGTTATAGAATACAGGACCCAAATTCTGGGGCAGGGGATTTTACCTGGAAGTTTTTTAAACTTGACTGCCATCATCATTAATGTAACTCTGTGCTCTGAGGGATAACCTTCAGCACTGGAAAAAGTACTCAGAGGTCCCTGCTGCATGTCTTTTTCAGAGGTGTGATCTCTGTGAACTCATGTGCATGTTTTAGTATTTGTGATCACAAAATAGAAGATGTACACAGACACTCACAATAGATAACTACCTTCAAGTCAAATTCCATTCATCATCCATTCATCTTCCGTCGTAAGATGAAGATCAAGTGTAGATTCTTATTATTGTTTGTACCAGACAATGATCTAGGGGTTCAGGTCATAACCTATGACGTTCCTAGCCTGCCTTCTCGAGCATGTTGTATAGACAGCTATAGTTGCAACCCTGTGGTAAACAGGAGTTTCAGGCTAACACAAGTACACATGTGAAGTATTCCACCTGGATGCTTGCACCAAAAGCAAGAACTTCTATTTCCTCTGTGCACATTATTACCCTTTCCAGTCATAATATTTCTCTCAGCATTTGCCTTAAAACAGAAAAGCCAAAGACAGAAAATCTTTTCAGGCAGCTTTGAGAAAACCAGAAGATAGTCAGGAAAACAAAGAATAATCCTTAGCATTCACAGTACTGGACTTCCACGAAGGTAGTTCTCCCACATGGCTCTGCTTCCTGCCTATGATTCTGACTCTGCAGAGATTAATGGAAGCGCTTAGTTGAATTTTGAATGTAGGAAACGTGGTTGCTCCATTTTCTTCCTCTGCTTACTTGGGAAGGTTGGAAATATTGGCTTAAAGATACTTATTTCACCTCCTCAGAATTATATCATGTTATGGAGAAACTGAAAATAAAGGAGATTATTGTTTCCAACTTCAGTGACTCCTTGTAAAGCTAATCCAAAAAGGCTATTGAAAACAAAGTAACTTGTTCCCTTTAACTGAAAAATCATTAACATCAGAGCATGAACCAAAGGCCAAGCTAAATGGCATCACCTTTTTCTAACATGTCCTCTGCATAAGATGCCAAGGAGGTTTGTGCCCAGAGAGTGAATGTGCCTGCAATGCTGTGGGGTCATGGTGATCCCTGTCATTCTAACAGACCATTAAATTCTGTTACTAATGGGCACACATTACAAAGCCAGGTGTAAGGTATTATGAGATTAATAATGGTCTCTAAAGGGCTAGACATTTACTTAGATAATAAAACCACCCTGTTCTACAATAGTTGAGGTTAAATAAACAGAAAAAGTATTTTGAAAGCAGCATGAATAAAACTGGCTTCAAGGCAAAAGATAACCCATAACTGATGGCAATTCCCTTTGTGTATTATTTTTCCATAATTCCTCTCTGCTGGAGAATTTATTGTACCTTTATTCTAAACATTTGGTCCCAGATCCACCACTGACAACGTATTGGCATATAGAGGCAGAGAAACACTCTTCCAGCATATGATTTATCGGTTTCTAATGGAGTGTAGGAAAATGCAACTTTTCAATACCCTGCAATCAAAAGACATTCAACAAAAACTGTGTGGACTGTGAAAGAATAAGCAAAATATGATCATCCATATTCATGAAAACACATTAACCCACTTACCTAGGGTATTCAATTATTTCCCTACTTATGGATAATATGTAGGCTAAATGTGTGCTATAAGTGTAGAGATGAATTTTAAAAGTGAGTAAATTTCCTTTTTATGTCCTGATATTAAACAGTGTCCTGCATGCATGGCTGTCACTTCAAAATTGTTTAGTTTTCATAAAAGCTCCAGCTATTCTATTACAGTACAAGAATAGGAAAATGTAATGCACAGGATACCATTGAGCAGTTAATGACATAGATACTTTATTTGCTTCATTCAGAATAATGCACAAATGTTTGGAGACCTCAGAAGAGACTGGTATAGTCAGAGTCAGTTTGACAGTGATGGAGGGAAGCAGGATTTGTACCTATTGTGTGTAGTAGTATAGAGAGAGCACAGGCAGAGGTGGTGTTCATGAATTCAAATGAGCAATTCATATTTGTATTGTTTTCCATTATACATCCAGGAACTCCTGGTCATACTTTCTCATGAAATACCTTTCTGTTAAAATATTTTATGTAAAAAACTTTGAAAGGCAGAGAAAACGATGAAATACCTAGAGCATACAGCCTAAAGAAAGTAGACTTTGGCTGAATATCTACACCACTGGAAAGTTTTAATTTTTAAGATATGTTCCAGGTGACTCAAACACCACATTTACAAGCACCTTTACTGTCCTGCTGGTGCCTTAAAGAACCTAGAAATAAAACAACACACTTTCGAGACAATATCAGTACAGGAGGTAATACAAGGGCTGGTCTTTAATGGAGGCCTCCAAGGGGGAGATGTGGAAAATGCCCACCCCCCCACGGGGTGAATACAGTTTTATAAGTTTAACAAATTAGCATAATTGACAAGAATCCCCAGTTAGAAGCACAGGTGATGAGGTAATTCTCCCCTTTTGGTTCCACCTCTTCTGTAGCCCCCCTCTAGATAGGAACTAAACATTGTTTATGCAAATGTGTCTTGAAGAGCTGGTTTCAACCTTGGCTCCCAGGAAGAACCAAGATAGGATAGGGGCTTTGGAGCCCTGGGCTTTAGAGCCTCTGGACTGTATTTTATCTTTCTGCCTATCTGGGTAGGGAAAAGGTAGGGAAAAGTACTGGAGCTGGCTAGGAACTATAGAACTATACAGCCATAATCTACAGAGCTACAAATATATATGAAGGAAATATAAAAGCAAAAATCATTCTGGCATCTCTGCGATACATCTGCATAGCAGTACACAGAAACCTGAGTGCCAATTATAGGCTACATTTTGCTTTAATAAGTGAGAAAATCATTTTGGCAGCTGCATTACTGATCCAAACAGCATTACCTTTACGCGCCTCTGGTTGAATACCCACAGAGGACTGCACAGAACAACAGCAATGAAATGAGCTAACCTTCCACATAAATAGAGATGATTGGAGACTGTTCTGTCAAAATTGTGTTAATCTGAGTATTTCCTTTTTCTATTAGATAGAAAAAGGAAATTTTGATTTCATTTGATTCCTTACCTTCCTGTCTTTCAAATAAACAAGAAAAGAAAAGTGTGTTGGTATGTTTCTTGGGTTTGGCTGTGGGTATTTTGTTTTGCTTTGCTTTGTCTTGTTTTTCTAAAAAATGAACTTTTTGATTTCAGATTGTCATAAAGAAATGCTGAAAAACTTTTAATGAAATTTTTTTACAAAAGGTCCTATGAAAACACTGTTTGTATTATTCTGTCAGCTGTATATCTTAGTAGAACCTGAAGAAAGTTTTAACAGATTCTCTCCAGTTTTCTCTTTCTTTTTGTATGAGAATGATTTTATCTTTTAATAGATAACTAACCAGCAGAGGCAGATGACCTTTTCGAGGCAGGTTATAATGCTTGTACAGTACTAGTTGAATATTGTGGTTTGGTGACTTATTTATTTGCTTAGTTCTTAGAGATAAATAATTGAATTTGCAAACTGTGGGGTTTTAAAAATCAAAACCATGCTTTGCAAATCATACAAAACAAGAAAAATTAACCACATTCCCCAGGGTTTCATATTGAAATTTCTGAGTGAGACTGCATTTAATGCTTCATGAAGTAGTTTAAAAGTGCTCATATTTTCCGTGGAAGCTGAGAAAGGCTTGGTAATTATTTCACACAAGTTAGTACGATAGTTCTGCCACACTTTCTTCCAGTATAGCATAAGGAGAGAAGTAATGCATGATAAAACTCAGAATAAGCCTTTTTATAGCAGCAGATTTCTTGCTTTAATGATAACAACATTTTGGGGCAATTTGTGAAGGCTTAAACATAAACACTTAGAAAAACAAATCATATGCTCACAGGACCTGACTTTCCTCTCATAACAGTTTTGTGCTAATGTACCCTATTTTTTTGTTCAGACACAACCATGTAGAAAAATTCAATTCATATTTCAAATATAGTGAATAAGGACGAATTAGAAATAGTTCTGTTAATGAAGAGATTCTTATGTTATACCTGTAAAAACATTGATATTTAAGTGAAAGTCTGAGTAAACTGTCAATAAGGCAAGGACCTCAGACTGCCCTTTACTGTCTAACTCCAATTTACTCTGGTGTTGAAGACACCTATAGATTGGGTAAACTGGTTCTGAAGATATCCTTCAATCTGGATAGGCCTCCATTCCCTCTCTGAAAAATAGGGGTATAATGGGTGCCTTTAAACATAGTGCTTGTGAGAATATTCCAGTGATATAACACAGAGATTTTGTAATAATTATTAATAATTCTATAGGATTGAATTTGTAAGCACTATATATATAATAGCTGAAACTCTTCTGAGATCATGATGAATTTATCTTAGAAACTTCCACAACCAGGTAAAAGCAACAAACATGTTCATTGAGATGAACATGTCTCTTGAGAACCATCAAGGAGAGATTTTTCTTCACAGCTCATAGTAAAATAATCTTTTCCCTCCTACGTCACATTCATTGCTGCATTTTTTGGCATTTTTTTTAAGCATGTGCATTTAAAGGATGTTATATTAAGACAATAGAAAACATATCATAGGAAATTGATATATCGTGATTGAGGTATGGGATGCTAGTACCTACTCTGGCTTTAAACCACTTGCAGCAGCTAGTCATAACTGTGCACAAGTCAAACTGAAATAAACTTTCAAACACCTAATTCTGAATACCCTTTGAGATTGTTCTGCTTTGGGGCTCACCAGAGCTGGTAACTGAAGTGACCAAGAAGCCAATGGCATCCTGGATTGGATCAAAAAGAACTGTGGCAAACAGGGCTAGGGCAGGGATTGTCCCCCTGTACTCAGTGCTGGTGCGGCCACACCTCAAGTGCTGTGCCCAGTTCTGGGCCTCTCAGTGTAAGAAAGACATTGAGGGGCTAGAGCATGTCCACAGAAGGGCAGTGAAACTGTTGAAGGGTCTGGCGCACAAATCTGATGAGACATTGCTGAAGGAAATGGGGTTGTTTAGCCAGGAGAAAAGGAGGCTCAGGGGGGACCTTATCACTCTCTACAACTGTCTGAATGGAGGATCCAGCCAAGTGTGGGTCAGCATCTTCCCCCAGGTAACAAGTGGCATGACAAGAGGACATGGCCTCAAGCTGCATCAGGGAAGGTTCAGGCTGGACATCAGGAAGTTTTTTCTCGCTGAAAGGGTGGTTAAGCACTGGAAACAACTGTCCAGGGAGGTGGTAGAGTCATTATCCCTGGAAGTCTTAATGAAATGACTGGACATGGTACTTAGTGCTATGCTTTTATTGGCTTTAAAGGTTTACTTGTGATGCTTAAAATATTGCAACCACCTACATGGCTATTAGAAATCAGGATTTCCCCACTGAGTGGGTGAGAGTGACCCTGACCCTGAGGTAACAAAGGAGAAATCTTAGTAAAAAATTTCTGTTATGCCCACATCCCTATAAAACCTTTTCCTGAAACTCTAAATTATATTAAACTTCTAATTTCATTTTTACCTAATTCTGACTTAGTTTCCTTTCAAGGACAAGGCAAACTCTCAAAAATAATAATAAAAGATTTAAATAACAGTCAGGACATCCCAGCTTAGAATTTCCTGGCCGGTAATAATGACATGGGTAAGTAGCCTAAAGTGATGTCTGGAATTTTACACCCCTCCTAGACACTTATTTATTTCCAGGAGTTTTCTGACACATTGATACTTATTGGTCTAGCAAATAACCTCATTAAATATTTATCTCCTGCTCATGTTTTTATCAAACTGAACTTGTAGATTTGTGTAATCTACAACTGCTTGTGTTATACAATTATTCAAAGGCAGGATGGTTAATGTCATGTTCACTAATTATGACTCCTTTCTTCAGTAGAGTTATGTCGGATCAAAAGTGGGCCAACATAGGGAGTAGAAATAGCAACTGAAAATTAGACATCACCCATTGTTAACAAAAAGTTAATAAAATTTTGCAAAGCAATTGTAGTGTAGCCTTTTTTTATAAAATGCTTTTAAAAACCGTGCTTCTGTTTTTATCACAAAACTCACGTGCTCTTTTATTTCTTTTGTCTCATTTTAAAAACTGACAAATGAATGTAGAAAATTATATTATATAGCAAAGACAGTTGGTTATTCTCCTCATAGCTCTTGGGATTTCATATCTTCCGCTTTGTTAATTACAGTATAGAATGAGACTTTACCTCTCAGAGGTAAAATATTTCATGACTGAAAGAGAGCTCTGGTTTCTTGCATATCTTTCTCTTTCAAAGCAGAATGAAGCAGCTATGCTAGGTGGTAGGTGAAAATTTGGTGTGAAGGCTTTGGAGTCTGACAGTGATCTCTCATGCCCTTAACCAAAGAAAACTACTCTAAATTGCTAGCAGGCTGAGATAGGAGTCATGTAGTAAATAGCAAATACTGGAAAATTGTGTAGAGTCACCTTTTAATCAGATTTCACCCCATGCTAACGTGGTTTAGTTCATCTCCAAACAAGACATCACTCCTAGCAGGTGCATTTGCACAGTAACGAATTGACACCTTATTGGAATGTAATATAATAGGCCAGAAAGAATGACGGATTAGTTGGATTGGAGAGATCAGCTGTGATAGTTTCAACTGACATATTTTCCAGGTGGCAGTATTTATAAAAGTCACTTTTCAGCATGAGGCATTCAGCCATGCCTTGATTGTCTGATTATTCCTGTGACTTATATGTATTTCTTGTTGATAGATGTTGCAGCAAGAAAAAGTGCTAATACTATCACCTAACATAATTTTTTGCAAAATACCATACAAAAAATGGCACTATGTGATTTTTGGCATCAAAACTATACCAACTAAATGACTAGGACATAAGTTTAAAAAATACATTAGTGGACAAAGAAAATTATAGAATTATGGAATCATTTAAGCTAGAAAAAGCTCTTAAGATCATTGAGTCCAGCTGTTAACCTAGCATGGCCAAGTCCACCACTAAACCATGTCCCTAAACACCATGCCTACACATCCTTTAAATACCTCCAGGGTATGGTGACTCTATCACTTCTCTGGGCAGCCTGTTCCAATGACAACCCTTCCCACGAATAAATATTTCCTACTAATGAATCTAAAGCTACTCTGGAGGAATTTGGGGCTGTTTCCTCTCAACCTGTCGCTTGTTACTTGGGAGAAGAGACTTACTTCCTTTCAGGTACTTGTAGAAAGTGATAAGGTATCCCCTGAGCCTCCCTTTCTCCAGGCTAAGCACCTCCAGGTTCCTCAGCTGCTCCTCTTTCGACTTGTTCTGTAGACCCTTCACCAACTTCATTGCCCTTCTCTGGACACTCTCCAGCACCTCAATGTCTTTCTTGTAGTGAGAGGCCCAGAACAGAGCGCAATAGTGGAGGTGCAGTCTCACCTGTGGTTCTTAGACCAACAAGTTTGAAAGGGGAAACCTAATGGCTAAGAAATATTTGATAAGAAGAAATTGGAAGCATTTTTAGCCAGAGATGAGGTTGAGTTAAAGTAAAACAGGCACGATAGCTGCTGTGCAATTTAAATCCAAGAATTTAAATACCCTTTTGTACAGTGGGTTCATAGGAACATCACAAAATATTCCATGGAAGAAAGAGCAACCTGCAGAAAGGGTGTTTATATTCCAAGGGTTTTTATATTCCAAGGCATCTGGCTTTCTTCATAAATTTGGGTATGTCACTTATTTTGCCTGATTCCTTACTTGCTATGGATATTATTTTTCTATCCACAGGGCAGTTGAGGGGAAAAATGCCATTAGTAATGATTAGGGATTTTAAGATTTGGGTTATCCTACAAGTATCTAGGTCTTTAGTTATCTATGAGCTCAGAAGGAAATTAGATTTGGGAGATGACTTTGTCTCAAACCTATAATTTAGTAAAAATAATGAAATACTGGGACTGGGGTGGCTGACTAAACTGGAGAATTACATTATTATCAACTCAGTTTCAGTGAGAGAATTGATGCTCACCAGTCTGACTATTAAAAAGTGTTTTGAAGACTATAAAAACTAAACTTTGAAGCTAAAAGAAGATACTGCTTTTGTGCTACCTTAATGAAACAAATATTTTGAGAAAAGCAATACATTTACTCCTTTGCCTATGGAATAGCTTTGATATTAGAATTCCTTTCTTCTCACATCTTGAATCTTACATTCAAATACACATCAACCTTCCTGTGTGTCAGTCAGGCACTAAAGGTAATAAATACTTTTGGCTTGAAAGATTTTACTTAGTTACTCTTTTTAAATAATTCATTGACGCCCTTTATTTGAAGGGCGTGCCATTATTCTTTAATATCAACACCAATTTTTATGAATTCTGAACTTCCATTGTTATTTTTTAATTTAGGATGAAATTTCTATCCAAAAATTTTATTTATTAGGCAAATACCAAAATAGGCAACTATTTTGCTCTTTTTCTCATACATACTGTAAATGACAAGAGAACTAATCTCTTCTAGAGAAGAATCCTTAACAGTATAAAAAGCTGTAAAATATTATACTTTTAATTAAAATCCTTATAGGACCTCTGCTCAGTGATATGAAAATATTTTGAAAATCCAAAGAGAAAATGAATTGTAGTCTATCAATATGTAGAATAAAAGAGTTGCAGGGCCTTTGAAGAAATATTTTAATTTTCAGAATATTCCAGAATTAATTCAGAACAGATACCTGATATGAAGAAAAACTCAAATGGATCAGTGCAACAAAAGCCTCGTGCATCTGAAAGTTAAGAGCTACATTCAGCTACAAATTGAAAATACACAATCCCTTAACTCATATTTAAATTCCTAATTTCACATACTGTTGAATAGAGAAGTTAAAGAGGAGTTAGGAAATAAAAATCTAAAGATTTTGTTGAAGGTGGGCCCTTAAGCTGAGCCTTTCTGCATGGAGCAGAAACAGTACTCCGGGAGAATGACAGATGATAGCATGGTTTGGATTCAGGGATATGTGTGACAAACTTCCATTTGGGTAAGTACTTTTCATCCATCAGTGATCCTTCTGTAAGGACAGCAAAGACAGTATCTGCAGGCACAGCCTGGTCTCCTCCTGAAGAGGGGATTATTCCTGAGTATTCTCCCACATGTAGGCTTGGCCAGCAGCATCTCCAAGGGAAGTCAAAGCAGGAAACACTGAACAGGGACCTGCATGATTTATATATACCTGCCTGACTGTGTAGCTGTACTGTCCTCTTCAGTTAAAGAATAGGAAAACTCAAAGGTGATTCTAAAAATGTACAGAAAGATATCACTGCATATTTGGAATGCATAACTAACTTTCTCCTTAGGGGTACCCACTTCCTTCACTGAAGAGGATTTGGTTGGTTTTGGCTGTTTGATATTTTTTTAGCCTTCTCCTAATAATGATTTAGTTTTTTTCCAAAAAGATGTTTTACCCCAGTAATGTGAACAGACTTTAAAGAGCAATGGAAACACATATCCTCTCTCTTAGCCACATGCTTTACCTATTTGTATACTAAACTATGCTCCTTAACGCTAGTTCTTTCCATTCAGTTCCATGACAGCTGCCTTCTGGAAGGAACATGAAAGAATTCTCAGAGGAATCATTCTCCAAAGTTTTAGTAATGCTGATTTTTATAATGCAGTGGAGAAGGTGCATACTATTCCAAGGAAGTTTTGAAAGAAAAGAGACAGCCTGTGTATTTTGAAAAGACCATGGGGTGTGCTTAGTGCCCCAAATGAGGGTTAGCAGCTCTTAGCTGTGTATAATCATATGACAGTCACAGTGCTACTCAGCTCAGTAAAAGCTAGGATTCCAAAAGTACAATTTATAAGAAAATTCAAGCTCAAAACCTGTAGCACCTTGAGACTTTTGATACTTTCAAGACAGTCAAAAAGGAGTTGGAATACTTATATTCTGGATAAAGGCAATTAAATAATGCCTGATTTCCACATTCTTCTGTGTCCATGGCAGAGGGTGTTGGGACTAGGTGATTTTAAGGTCCATTCCAACTCCTTAAGTTTCTGTGATTCTATGATTTGGGGCTTAAGATAGTTTCTGAGTCTAACCCTATTTATACAATTTTATTGCTATACTTCTTAAAATTATTGCCTAATGAGTAATAAGAGAGACAAACCTTATGTAAGTAGTGCTGTCATTTCTTCACAATTCCTCTCTCAGTGGGAAAGAACTGAACACATTTGGTATGCATTAATAAAATAATGGATTGATTTTGAGAAATCTGCCCTACCTCTTCGTTACCTATTAATTTCCTGAATTACTTTGGACTCTCATCACTTTATTTGGATTTTCTATTCACATTAAGCTTAAAATAATTTTGCTGCAATTCTGTTGTTTCAGATTATACCTATTTCCTACCTAATAAAGTGTCACAAATGCCACTCCAGGAATTTATTAAATCATGTAAAAAGTAATCTGTACCAAAGTACCACATCTGCTATGATTCCACAATAGTCTGGTCTACTTTGGAATTAGAACCAGATGTTGCATTACATTAGGAGGGAAAATCTGACTAATAGGGGGTGGAGTAGAAAAATCAGGATTTTTTACCATTACCATCTGCTTTTTAAAACCTTGATGTATATTGGTTTGGTCCTTAAGGATTTTAAATACTTTGAATTAATAGAACTTCCACTCTGAAGAACTTGAGGCACAGGTTGGTATTTTCAGTCTAGGATTTTGTTAAATAGGTAAATATTCTGGAATAGGTTTCTGTGAATTATGACAGTGGGACGAGATTTCAAGTGAGTCATCTGTAGTAGTTTGTCCTCCTGAGTTATGGTAGAACTGAGGCAAATATTCCTTTGTAGTCCCAGGACTGGTAGTGGATACTTCAAGTGAGTTAACTTTAGTCAGCTTCCTTGAGAGTGCTTCTTCTGCCAGAAATAATTATTAGGCATCCTCTATTACTTAGTCAAATTCTCCCATGCCAGGGCACAACTCCCTTCCACGTCTCCTAACAAAAGTTACTGTCTTATGACATAAGTTTTCCTTCCTCTAAAATTGTAATATTTGTATTTTGGGGGGGTTGCAATTAATTTTTTAGGGTATTCACATTTTCATATTGCTTTGTTCTCTTCTCCCTCCCTCATGGATCAAGATTTTAAGTATCTTAAGAAGCTTTCTTCTCTTTTTGATTTTCTGCAGATTTCTATTCTCTTTGAAATGCAGCATCCCAAAATGTGGGTGTTATTTCATGTAAAGCCAAAGCAGCACTGTATATATACAGGCATTCCCAGCAAGTTTGACTTACTGTGATAATCCTATTAATACAACCCAATACTGGAGCTGCTTTTTTATGATTGCTGATTCTTCCCTAGTTTATATGCACTTTAATCTTTACACACTCTCTGATGAACCCAATTTGTGTTCTTAAATTTGATTACTCAGTTGTGTGAATTTATTTCCATATGTCCTTACTGATTCTCCTCGGATTTTAGAAACTTGCTCTGTTTTAAGAATATTCCATGTTTTAATCCAAACTTCCAAAATAATTTCGATACTTTTCAATGTCAACGCTTGCATATAAAAGTTATGTATGTTTTACACAGCCCTCCAAGTCTTCAGTGAAAGTTTACTACATGTTGGTAAATGTAGTATTTTACAGGACCCTACATCAACTTTATCATTGGAATATCAGAATTACTTTATTTGATTACTTACAAAAGCCCAGGCTTACATTATAGGATTTCCAACTAATTCCGGTATGGCCCACAACCATATAAAATTTTCAGATTTTCCCCAGCAAATGTCTTTAGGATTGAAGTAATAAAATAGGCTGAAGTCAAAAGGTAATATTTCCTTCCCCTCAAAATTACCCAGTCAATTATTAAAGGACCAAAGAGATGTTCTGAATAGCATGCAAGGAGCAACCAGTAGCATCCTCCTGTTCAGGCAAACCCTTTGCCAGACTTTTTCAAATGTCAGTGCAAAACTGGCAAATATTTATCTCTCCCAACATCTTGAATTAACATATAAAAATGTCCATACCATACGAACCTCTGCATTATTACTTCTCCTCTCCTCATAGTGCACCAAGGATCACATCCAGTTTCTTGTTCCCTCCTGTTCTCTATTTTCTCCCCACTCAAAGACAAAATTATCTCTGCCTCAAAATTTTCACTGCCTAAAAGTGGTTCTTGTTCCTCACACTGCTTCTGCCTTATTGAATAGTCAACCCATTCAAAACAAAACTGCCCTTTGCTAGATTCTTATTTTTTCAGCTTCACAAAAAATTACTTCTGAAACCCACTTAGCAACTGGTGGGTTTCAGAAGGATTTCTCAGCTGCATGTTCTTTTTATGAATATCTCTTTCCTCTTATTGCTGCTAACATACAGACTGAGATCAAGTACCAATCTTTTGAAAATCATGCCTTACTCCATCATCTTTCCCCCCTAGTTTTAGCAAGAGTCTTCTCGGGGAGTGTTGCTTAAATGCTAAATATTTCTGAAGTCAGAAATGTTCAGGTTGCAGGGGCAGGCTCTTTTGGCAAAGAACGTTGATTTGCTCTTGGCCTCTGCAGGTCACCTGAGCAAAGTTTTTTGGAGAGTGGTACTGAATCTGTTAAGGCACAGACATGTAATGTACTTCCTTACCCCGATACCAGTTACAACAAAGCAAAATAAAACAAAAAAAAACCCCAAACCCAAACAAACCAAAACCAAACACCACCAGCACCCCAAAAAAAAACCCCAAACGAAACCAACAACAAAAACAAACAAATAAAAAACCCAAACACCAGAAGACAAAGAAAAAAAAGATGTTTGAATAATGTAGAAAGAGGCAAAAGTAGCTTTCCTCCATGAGGAATGAGAGACAATGAGTAGGCATGGCTGAATAATTTACCCAATGAAGGACTGAAGTACTGCTTTCAAAAAGCAAGGTGGAAACTAAATTCAGTTTGGTCATGGGCCAGCCCCTGCAGTAAGGCTTTACATGAAACAAATTGTACTATTTTGTACTGTGGATACAATATTGCTGCTAGCAAGAATTTTTCTTGCGTCTTTCTAGTTCCGTGAGATACTTTTCTCTCTCAGGAAGATAGTAGCAGAGTTCTATAACCTATGAACACCTGCGACCTTGCCGAGCTTTGTTTATGGTACAGTAGAAAAATATTTTGACAATGGACGTTTTAGGATTTTAGCCAATCACGCCAAGGGGTGGCTGGTCCTTTGACCAATTATACTATGAAGAAAAAAGTATATAAAATAGTTTGTAAAATAATTAAATAAATCAATTTTGCTGCACAATTCCTGCCTGTAGGATCTCTCTTCTCCTCCCTACCACTGTGGGATACCATAATATTGTACTATTTAGAGCATGTCCCTTCAGAAAGATTCCCAACATGACCATCATCAGTAAAGAGTCTGAGAGGTAAAAAGGCAGTTTAGTGATAGGTGCAATGTCAGATATGGGACATCTAAGACAAGCATAAGATTCTCCAAAGAACTAAGGAATTCTCAAAGCAGAACAGAAGAATGGTTTGTTCTAGTCCGCATAGCCAATCTGGCTGTCAGCAGTACAGGCAATACCAGAGAATAACAGGAAACCACACACAGAAAAAACACCTAACAGAATGCCAGATGTTGGCTGTCTTATCTCCTGAAGCACAAAACTTTATATTTCAGAATTTCTGCCCCATTGACTTCAGGAAATATGTTTTCTTAGCTGTGGAACCAGCTGTTGTTTAGACAAGATGGTTTGTAATATATGCATAATTTTATGTAGTGACAGAAATGGGATAACATCAACAATGGGTACCCTATTTGTCGAATGTTTTCTGAGAATAGGAGGTGATGAACAGCAAAAAATGCACCTTTAAATTTAATTCAGACATTGGCATCTACTGATCACTAAATTTTTGGAGTTGAATTCCAGATGCCAATAATACAGTAGCAGTATGTATTAAATAATGGACTTTTTTCTCAAAAATAATGCCTAAAAATCATGATGTACCAAAAGGTCTTTTACTAAAGAAATTAATTGAGATTCATGAATTTCATGTTCAGAACTAATCATGCTGATGCATCGTCCTAAGGCTCAGCTTAAATGTTTGTATTTGCTGCCACAGCTGATTGTGCCTTACTTTTAAAAAAAGTGTCAATGCATCTATTCTGTTCGCAGTACATAAGGGCATGGGGCTCTAGGCCCCTGTGACATCTTGCTGATAATAAGATATTGCAACACTAAACCTAATTATATTGAATGCACGGTAAAAATTCAGCGGTAGATATTACAGCACAAATTGTACCTTGACATATACCTATGGTGACCTTACCAAAGTCAAAGCATAGAGATTTCCCAGAAAAATTTGGTCTTTTGAATAAAGGCTATGTAATGTGACATATGGTTATTTTTATCATAATTTGAAACATGAAATATGGGAGAAGCACTTTTCATTCTTTGCACAGAACTTCAACATTATCTAGTCCTCTTTTCTCTAGTGATCCTCTTGAAATCCTACTAAAAATCAGTTGGGATTTTGCCCAATAAGTAATATACTCATGATTCATGAAGTACATATTTGAGATCAAAACAGCACTGCAAAGGAAAGTACCAAGTCTTCTTTGAAAGAAATGGGACTCTCTTTGGTAAATTATTCTTCATCTAAAACCATCTATCATTTTATAGATTTTTTTAATTAGATTGAGAGATTAAAGGTAGAAAGAATGATGGGAAATAGCTATTCAGATTCGAGTAAGAAATGATAGAGAATATTGACATACTTTTCTTCTCTAAGTTCTTGCCAGCAGGAGAAAGATTTGAACCTCACACCACAAAAATAGCACTTCTGCTGCTACTCTCAGTGCCAGAAAAAGAAAAGACAATTTGAATTGAGCTGTCCTCTCATGCTTTCTTGAATTCTCAGGAAAATCACTTCCACTGATTGATAATACTCAGCTAACTTAACAGATCTAATCTTGGCCAGGTTTTATATCCATTTTGTCCCTGTCTACCTGGTGGTGCTCTTGTCTAATTTCACAAAGTTTCTGTGGTGCCTGTTCCCCTTGGAGATATAGTGAAGGTGCCTGTGATACCATCTGCTGCCAGGTCTGAACCAGACTTCACATGTGAGGACAGAACAAGAAGGCAGGCCTGGTAAAGGGGCTGAGCCATGCCACTGCCCAAGCTGTGCCTGTGGAAAGAACTCTCTTCTTGGGCTCACCTGCCGTGGCAGCCTCTTATCATGTAAAACACTGCCAAATTCCATGTAAAAATTGGCTTGAACTCGTGCCCAGATTTTAATGTATTTTGTCCCCTGTGACTCCTAGTAAATAAATGCCATTGCTGATTTCTCTATTATCTGGTAACTATTGTTTAATACCATCTGCTGCATCAACCTTCACCTGCAATTTCTGTGCAAGAGCAAAAAGCGTCAGGTGATAAGTATTTTTGTAAAGCACTTTTCTGTACTACTGCTGTAATTTCTAGGGTCTGGCAGTGCAACTTGTTACTCATTTATAGCAGTACTCATTTGACCCCACAGAGGAGCTTTTGTGAAGCAGTGCTCACAAGGATGACAGTCAGGTTCACAGAATGGGAAACTTCTTTTGTATGGGTATTCCCAGAAGGAAACCCAGAAGGCCGTAGAATGATGTGGAGTACAGAATTTCATACAGAAAAAATGGCATAATATGCATAACCTCTACTTGAGCTGAAGCAGTTTGCCCAGCATTTTGCCCAGCATAACAGCCCGAAGAGTGTTGAAGCAGCTGATAATATACCAGTACGGCCAATGATATAAAGGAGGTATTTAGTGTCCTTTAGCCTTCATAATGGCACTGAAAGTAACCCTGCTG
>NW_008240033.1:677109-698284 GCF_000691975.1 Corvus brachyrhynchos | reverse complement strand
TGCTGAACTAATAGTGGGGAAAGAAGGGGGAACCTGGTGAGACTGGGCAGGCACATGCACAGAATAATTAGCAGAGGTCTGAGCTGAAGAGAGTCCCCACTGTTAAGTAGTTATTGCTTGCATCTCAGACAGTGCTGTGAATATTACCTTTAACTGCTAATATTTGCCTGGAGACAAAGTGATTCAAACCTGACAGCAGACATTACTAAGTGAACAGAGAATCAGTGCCCTAATGATTATTTGCTCCTGGAGTAGGTCTCTGGCTTTTTAGTGGCAGGCAAACACAGCATGCTTCAACTAAATTACTGTATGCTAATGAGTACAATAATTTCAGATTAGGCGAGGTACTAAAGCCAGATGCAAATCTGTTCAAATGAGCAAACAATTTAACACCTCTGCTGATGGGTTGTGTTTCTGTTACCAGTTGTATGCATGTTTTCCTGTTTTAAGGATATGCTATAGTGCTCATCTTAATATCTTTAAAAGGCCTCATACAAATATGCATGAGTTTCAAATGGTCAAATGGTTAAGAGGAAATAATAGAGGTATGGCACTTTTTTATCACTGCCTCTGGATTTATGTGCATAGTTATATTTGACCTACAGGCAGAGAGGAATGAAACAATAATTTTCTTGACATTGCTATTTAGAAATTATATAACAATGGGGGATCTGACAGTCACTCTTTAGCACTGGTCATAGACTTCTGAACTGCACATCATTTCTAACACATAGCAGACCTATTTAATTGACTTCCCTCCCTCTCACAAGTGAATCATCAGTAATACTAAATAGGTAAACCCACAAGATAGGAGAAGAGACTATACCAATTTACTGTGCCAATGCAATCTATTTGGACTCTTTTCTGCTACACTTTTCACTTCAAGTATTTAAAGATGGATTTCTTTAAACAAAGCTGTTGAGAACTTTGTTGGACAAGTTAGGTCAAATTAGATCTTTCATCAACACTATACATCTGCTGTATCTTTTTCAGTCTATGGATTAAGATAAACATGGTGGTTCTTACTGAAAAGTCATAAGAACTACTTTTTAAGTCTATTCAAATCTTTGCAAGTTATTTACAAAGGTTTTTATTTTCATCCTGCATTCTTCCTTCACTTTTGTCTCTCAAAATCCCTCAGATATTTTAGGGGGCATGTAATTTATCTGTATCATGTTAACACCTGGCAAAATAATGTGTGGCATATGGCCTAATAGCTTATGAGCACAAAAAGGAATTTGGCATTGCATGAAAAATTAATATCAAATTCCTGTGTAAATTAGTGGCAAGGGGATGTGATTTTCCACCACACATACGTATCTCCAATAACAAATTGCAGTTTTAGGCCAATGAAGTATCTGCCACAACAGAAAAAACTGTCTTTCTCACTCTGTCTGCATCTGCTTGTAATTTCTTAACAAGTTCAGTAATGTAGGTAATTTTCTATGTACAATTAAAAAAAAAAATAATAATCTGGCATCATAGTAAAGCATGCTAGTGATAATTGTAATTTTTTCAGCCAATTTTTATTTGTCGATGATACAGTGAAATAGTATTTCTACCTAGTATTTGATCTAGTCTAGCCCAGTTAGATATAATCCAAAAGATCCCATTCATAAAGGGAAATAAAATGAGAGGAATTAGTTCTTTATGCACCAATTGCTTTCCGAGGACTTTTGAAAGAACTTCCTGCATAGTCATTGTTTCTCTTTTAAAGTCCTTCAGGTCACTTTCATTATGCAAATTTTTAACATAATATGCCCATTTGATCTGAAGACAAATTATTTTCTCTTTTGGAAAGGCCATGGCAAAATATTATTGCACATTTTTTCTTTTTATTCTTACAGTAGTCACATTGAAAACATTTAATTATTTGCTAAAGTTTGATACTTTGAATTTGACTCAAGGAAGTGGACATCATCCTTTTAACAAACTAAATATCACTGGCTTTGTTGTCAGGAACATAATGCTTCACCACCTTTTCTTTGCTTGGCAAGTCTGAAAGAATAAACCTAACTTCTTATTTAGGCACTAATTTGAGTCTCCTGAGTTGGAAGTGCTGCTGTGTTCAAAATCCCCTTACAAGATGATTTTATAACCTGTACTCACCTCTGCCAGGGAGATCACACAAGGTCTGCATGAAAGGCTGACCCAAGACTCAGGCTGCTTCTCATTTTCTAGGCTGGCTTTAAAATCCTCTGAAGAAGCTACCTCACCACAGGTAGGAGATGAGAAATTTGAAGGGTTGTTACACACTGCCAATGTTGATGTAAGGCTGGTGGAAAGCTATTGGGCACAGCAGGGCATAACGAGAAATTCACTCTCAGCTCGGTGATCTCTTCCATGCAGGCCACAGAGCTGCTGCAACCTCACAGGCAAGGTCACGTTTCTGAGACTTTCTCTCTTTGCTTTTGAAATAAAAGAGCCTACAAGACACATGCTCTTTTTCAAATCGTAGAGTGACACATCATCACATGAAGAATAGGACTTTTTACTCCTGCCGTTCTTCCAGCTTCCTCACCATTCTTTTTAGGGATTTTTCTTTTCAACATTTTCAGTGGAATTATTTTCTGTTGTTTCCTCCTTTCTCACCTAACTATTACTCCACTGCAAAGATTTTGTTTCAACCTGACACTCTTGCTATAATGTTCTGTCTGTCTTCTGCTTTGTTTCGTATTTCTTCCCCACTTTAAAGTTTAGCTTCACAAATTTAATTTTCCTGCTTAAATCTAGGCTTTAGCTGCAGCTCAGACCACCGCAATCCTCCAAGACTGCATACACTCTGCTACTTGCATGGTAGGTCACCTTTTGTTATTAGCTTGAATACAGCCATTAGGACTGTGCTAGAGACACCAAATTTATGCCACTCAGCTGGCAGGACATGGAAGCCCTGAAGGCACAGCAGCCGATGTGGTAATTGGAGAGGTGAAGAAAGTTCATGGCCAGTAGAGGAAAGACTGAGGTTGCCAAGGGAACAAGACAGCCCTGCTGTGCATTCCTTTAAATTGGAGATTTTTTCTTTCTTGTTTTGGTGGCATATGCTTTACAATTTAATTTTTACCATCTATTATCCAGATATTTCATTAAGAAAGATGTATTTCAAGGATCAGCTTGGCATTTTCACCCACCCAGTGCCCTGGAAAAGAGAATACTGGCAAACCTCTTTATCTTCCTCATTCTTAATTTGTGTTATATTTTCAGTTTTTGATGTTTATTTACTGAAATTTATATTGCTACTGGAATAATCAGTGGACCTGCAGTTCTTGCTTCCTGCTATGGCATGGACATCCCACACCAGGAAGGACCATTCAATCCCATTTTAGTAGCAGGCAGTGCCAACAGAGGCATTGAAGTCAGCCTGATTGGGCTGTCTGGTCTAATCAAGAGCCCGTGGTTCTCTAGAAACAGTTTGCTAATTGCGTAGACCTGGACTTAAACAAAACCTGTCCCTCCTACCCAGAGCTCTTTGACCACTTCCACAGTACAAATCTCCATTATGAATTGCTCAGAAGCACATTTTGCTCCTTCTTTTGTCATTTCTGTCTCATTAGCAGTCTTGTTTCTCTGTGCCTTCGAAGAATAAAATATTTTATGATTCACATTCAGCCCTAGTTTTAAAGCAATACAACTGTGAACAGTTGCCTAAGAAGCTTCCTAAGCTTCTTTCAGGAGGGCTGGGATAGCAAGAGAGAGGTGAGAGTGTTTTCCTTGGATTTTTATCTGCTTCATCTAGGTCGTTTTCACTTTAAAAAAAGCACTCATTGACATGAAACTTCTTTCATAATTATATGAAAAATAAAGAATACTGACTGACTTTGAATTAAGTCACAACTTCAAAGGTGTAAGGAACTTCTTATGGTATCAAAATGTCATTTTCCTCATGATATAGGAGCTGTTGTCTCCTGCATTGCTGCAGACTGCCATTCTTTTACCCCCAAAGGTATACTAATCAATTCTTAAACAGTCCTACTTCATCCGTGTTTTAGATGTCTGAACTACTGAGTGATCTTTGTAGCAGACACATCTGAAAAAGCAGCATTCACAATGCTTATGCATAATTTACAGTATAATTCTTTACACTTATCTAGCACCTTTCAGCTTAAGATTCCAAAGCTCTTTGCAAATATTAATTAATTTATCCTTCCAGTGGTGCTTGAAGATAGGGGATATTACTATTCCTCAGGAGACACAACGATAAAAAAAGAAAAAAAAGAATGTAACTTTCAGCAAGTCATTGTTGCTATATAGATTTATTTTTTCATAAGCAAAATGGATATTAAAAAAATAAAGTAATTTTCAAAAATGTTATTAAGAATAATTATTTTCACTTTCAAAAGAAGTCTGAATAATTGTAGAGCAAAATATTATTTTTTAATACGTATGAACTTGCAAATGCCCCAACTCTTGCATTCAGCTAATGCAATACTGAAATAAACAGGAGCTCGACACCCAGTCCCTATGCACTTTTGAGTCTTGACCAAAGTCCCAGCAGTACAAATGGGTACAGATGGGTGTATCAATCCCTCCCAGTCCTGCGGCGCTCACCAGGAATTCAAGGACCTTATTGTGTATTTTTATTTTTAAATTTAAGCATTCCGACTTGTTTCTTGTCCACTTTTCTTTTGTCCCGTAAAAATACTGTCTGCTTTGAAAAGCAAAGAACTGTCATTGAAACTCTAAATTTTTTGAGTTTCTGAGAGCATTTTGACACTTAATCAAGTCTTGCTGCTCCCAGCTCCCTTTATTATGATAATGTATTACGCCAAATTGAAGATGGCAAGAAGAAAATTACTTGGATGATGCCTTAACACATTGAACGAAGGCCTGCTCTCACTGAAGCCCATAGCAACACTCCCATTATTTGCTTAATGCTGATGTTGTATTCTCAGCCATGACACAGAGCAAAGAAAAGCCAGTTACACTGCGCTGAATATATTAAGACGTTAGCAGGATTGGGAATTTGAATTCCATGCTGCTATGGTGTTCTAATATGATATTTGATGTCTTGTTAAAATGGAGTTGCCTTGTCTACTCCTAAACAGTTATTCCTATGCCACCTTCCACTGACTTGAGTATTTCGTCAGGACTTTTCATTTTAAAAGGATCCCATTTTCACACTTCTCTTTCACAGGACTGGTGCATACAGGAGAACTTTGTAACTTGAATAAATCTCCCTCCAGCAATGCCGTGTTTCTGTAATAGCCCCAGAGGGCAATATTTATTCCAGTGCTGATGCACATTGGTTAAACTTTCTACTAAACTTATGAGTTTTCATTTCCAACTGAATGTTTGTCTTTGAAGATACACAGTCACTTTTGTTTTAACAGATATGTAAACTAGCAGGGAATTTACCTCTTGTTACTTCATAAGGAAACAAATCTTTTTAAACCTTTCTAAAAATATTTAGACTATTGCTGCCCACAATTAAAGTTATATGTCTCCTAGTACATTAACCACGGACAGCTTTTGTTGTCATAATTTAAAACAACTCTGGCCTGAAATGCATAAGCTATGTTTTCACTTAATCTAACTGGCAAAATTATTGTAATAAAACAAGGAATGGAGAAACAAGACAGAAATCTGGCTTGTTTCTGGATACAAACATTGTTTTAATATTAGTGTCAACAAATATATAAAAATTATTAAAATATTTAAATGTTATATATGATTTTTGCATCATCAATGTGGTAATCAATATAACATAAAATAAATCTAAATATAGGGCTATTCAGCATGCTGGCCTTGAATCTTAGCACTACTAGCTAATTTCTTTGTAATACATACATATGTATATGAATCTATATTATGTACATCCACATATATTAACATCCATCTTCTTAACAAGTACCATACATGTGAGTTAAATGTTTTTGTGGTTTGTGACTTTTAGCATGTCAAATTGTAAAGGCCAGCATTAAGAGTTTTCCCCCAGGCGCTTTATTTTTGATACATTCTACCTTTGTGCAAATGGGCTTCCAACCATATAATAAAAACAGGACTCATGGGCAGCTGGCTCTTTCACCTTGTTCTCTTACACTCTCTTTAGTGAGTCATGCAACTCTGTTATGCTTGATTGAGTACTTCACTGAAATCCAAGTGGATGACTCGCTACTCGTGCAAGCATATCAAGCTCTCTCCATACCAGCTCACTCAGTCACAGATAATTATACGACTTCAGACTGCGAAAAATATATTATGGGCCTGTAACATACACCAGAGTGGATAGAAATTGTATTATAAGTAATCATGACACAAAGAGTCTCAAAACTGGAGTAAAAAGGATGCTACACGTAGTTTAAGCCCTTTCCACAGGCTCAGTTTTCCTGGCTCGCTGGTCATTCCTGAAGTCCTTCAGTGATAATGATTGTAACTTGTGGAGACTACCAGAGGGCACTTATGAGGCTATGGTCCTATGTGAGTTAGAACTGGGTCTACCAAACATAGCAAGACACCTTTGTTTTGGATCATGGATGGGCAGATGTTCTCTGTGT
This sequence comes from Corvus brachyrhynchos, assembly GCF_000691975.1. Classification (NCBI taxonomy): domain Eukaryota; kingdom Metazoa; phylum Chordata; class Aves; order Passeriformes; family Corvidae; genus Corvus; species Corvus brachyrhynchos. Next base: position 691,793 of record NW_008240033.1, on the reverse strand, counting down.
ATAACATTTGTGCTAGCTATGCTCTTTTACATTGGTTCTATGCTGATTAGAAAAGTAGAGAAAAAGCCTGATCTGGCATAAAGTTAGAGACGCAGACAGATCTGTCAGGTAGCCTGGCAACATGGAGTTAGTTTATTAATATTTTAAAATAAAATTGAGTCAGTGAAGTACGTACATACCACATCAGTGACTTTAATCCTATGCCTACCATGGTTTTGATTCCACAACAGGACAGGTTTGTCATTATGGTGGATAGAAAGGGCAGCAAGAACCATGTGCATACAGTTCAAAGGTTAAGTCAGAGCCTATAAGCTCTCCATAACTCTTTTTCCCAAAACTGTCAGTAATATATGTCTTTTGAAGAGGCAGACTCCCAAGGTGTCTTTCCAGAGACTTTAATGAATACATGCTGAAATTACTGAACTCAGTGTGATTGCTTCATCCTTCTCGTTGTACCAAATAAAAGTATCCATTGCTTTCTTTTTCATTATTGTAGTACAATGACTGGATGTTATTTTAAACCACCTCCTTTAAAATGCAATTTTCTTCCTGCAAGGGTAACTTGTTACAGAAACTACTGCTTCACACCAAATGAGACACACATCATTTTTTATTTATTGTTTTATCCTCACACATTTTTATCACACTTTCAAATTCTAATGCTTATAATTCTTAACACAGAATATTTGCACACAAGACAGATAAGAAGACACAGACATATTCATGTTTTCCAATTATTAATCATAATGTGACTGTTGACTTTGTGGCAAGTTTACTTGGCTTTCCAAGATTTAAGTCTATTCCAAGATGCAGAGCTTTGCCAAAAGTGGTTGTAACTTTCACAACAGGGAGAATCCGCAACTGTGTTCAGAATCTTTTCATTCAGAAACTTTTCTAACTCCTCACTATTACAATAAATTTCTGTGAACCTCAATGCAATCTCTACCCCACATCCTTTCGCTGACAACACTGATGTTTTCAATTCAAAGTGTCTTGTAAGGTAAGTGCTAAGCACATGACCTGGTGCTTAGGTAAGTAATGTTTAAAGTCACTTGCTAGGAGAAGGTAATGTAAGAGAGATAAAGTATGTCCATATATAAAACAAGCAAGAAAGGGAGTGTCCAAATTAATTACTAGTATTTTGAACCTTTGTGAATAGCTATTTTTACTGTGCTTTTAAAATTTATGTGGTTGTCTTACTTTTCCACGTGTATGCGCTTTACTAAACAAGTGGGGTGAAGAGAAAAAGATACTGAAGTATTTGTCTTCCAGCAACTCAGATCTCTCTGACTTGATATCACAAAATGTCAACGTTCTGAAAATGGTCTGCTATCAATATACTGTGTGATTGTACGTAAAAATCCATTTGACTCTGTTTGGATTCTAGAATTAATATGAAAGGAGTTTCTCTTCAGACTTTAGTCAGGGACTTCTTTTCATGTTCTTATATTCATAGAAAATTAGAAAAACAGGGCTGAAACAGACTACACATGACAGCTGTACAGTGGTTGGACCAAGACAGACTCTCTTACACCTTGATCAGTCCTGAAAACATGTTTTGTATAAGCTGTGGTGAAGACCTCCAATGATGAAGACTCCTAATCCTCCCCAGGCTATCTGTTACGGCTGATAAAATGAATCCAAGTGAATTTCCAACTAATCCAGATGTCGTAGAATTGGCTCTAAACTGAAATTTCCAGAGGGTTTCAGTGTGGAAGGACAACCAGCTGTGTAAGGGCTCTGAGGAACCTTCTCTCCTCTGCTCTTGGATTACGTACGTGCAGGGTTGAGAGACATTCACATTCCCAGTGGTGAAAGCATTCTCATTCTCCCCACTTTTACAAATACAGTCTCTCTTGTTTCTATCATAAAACAACATAATCCCACTCCTACTTTATCTAACATTCTTCCCTCTAGATTAATCACAAATAGCTGGGAGGAGAAAATACAATTACATCCCACAATCCCATGTTAGGCTACCAGACATTGCTTTGTATGTGCAGGATCGAATGAGTCATAAGGAAAGGAAAAGCCACTGAGGATCTTACAGATATTTATTCATTTTCATCTGTACTTTTGTGAAGACTTTGAAAGCTGGAGTAAAAGATGTTCGTCATTCAGCTACAGTTCCATAGATAATGTTCTATGACTACAAAGCTAAATATTGCCAGCCAAGAGCTTTGGTTCTACTGACATAGCTGCCTCCTGGACAGATCAACTAGCAAGCCTCCTTCACTGAAATATGAATAAAATAAGACACCAAAAGTGACCACACCCTGACAATGATGCCAGCTGACACAGAACAGCCTCTATTCTGTGCTATTAACTATCTTAATTTTTGGAGCAGAAACCTGTTCAAGGCATCTGGGAATGATCAGTGAATGGTATTCCCTAGTCATCTCAAGGAGACATTTGGATGATAATTGTGACCAGGATTGTTCTGAAAACATAACAGCATAACATATGGTTACTAGTGCCTAGAGAGCTCCTGGAGAAGGCATACAGTATTCCCATAGGTATGAAAATGTTTACTTTGCTTCATCTGAGCCCACATTTCTAAGCTGTACCTTATGGCTGTCCTAATCAGCTGGTACAGGCACAGGAAAAAAAAAAAAAGAGAGAGAGAGAGATCATGAGGATCATAGGAGCACGTTTTCTTTCCCCGGATGGAAGCTGGGTTGTAAAAAACGTAATTTAGAAGTTCTTGCCTGAGTTAGAGCTGACGCCCCCGGCTGTCATACAAATGAAAGCCGGTGTTCCTTATTCACATCAGTGTTGTGGGCTGGGGAAACCTGCAGCCCCAAGTCTTGTGATCCAGGGATAAAATTTACCCAGATTCAAGGTTAAAGGTCAGGCAGGTCCCTGCGTCCACAGTGCATCAGGCCTTTTTCACTGGTTTTGATATTTGATATCTTCTACTCCACAGAATTAAAAGAGAGATAAAAAGTAACATAGTATTCAAATTATTTACACCCTTGACTGAGGTTTTCAAAGGAATGAATTCTGAGGCAGGACAAACTCAGGAGCTGTATTCACTTAAAATAAATCTAGGATTCCAATTAGGAAAGCTGTGAGCTTTTTTGTTTCTTAACTGCCTGGAGACATGAAATACTTTGTGAGGCTTTAAAAAATTCCCTATAATTCCAATTAAAGGCTTTTATATTTACTCCTAATGTGACACCTATGTAAAATAGTTGTTTGCAGTTATCTTTGGCAGGAAGAGATAGCAGGAAAGCAACCAGAATTGTTCAGTAAGCCCAACAGGCTACCTGGGAGAGAGAAACTCTATGAAACCATCAGCAGTGGCTGCACAGGAGAAACAAATGCTCCAGTAAGGCTCTGAGGAGCAATTCCCCTGTGGTGTGCTGCCTCATCCTCAGAGCAGGATGAATGTCGTTTAGGAAAACCAAATTATGTAAAGATGAGAAAAGCAACAAAATGAATCACATCAGAGGTGATCCCTAACAAGTCCATAGCTGAAAAAAATTTACATTTTGCATTGATTAGGAATTCTATAGATTGGCCTGTTTTTTCCTGTCTTAGAAGGATTTATATATATGTTTTGTATGAGAAAGACTGTAGCTTTCTAAGAGTTTCTAGAACCTGATAAGACTTCCCTTCTGATTGCAGGCTTTAATTACTATAAAAATCCTATTAGTTATTCATCAATTATCGTTGTTACTACTGCTGATTGTTTCTTATATGACTGCATATCACCGCACTTTACTGAATATTATGGTATCATTATAGCATAAGTTTTAACAATATTAAATAGTAATAATATGGACAAAATGAACACTGCCACTAACATTAATAATATGCTCCAAGGGTGAAATAAAATCATATCGTCATCAATAAGAAAATGCTTTATGTACCAGAGGGGTGAATCAAAGTCACAAGATTTGTAATGCTGATAAACTTCAAGCCACTTTTTGAGAAATACAATTTTAAGTATACAAAGATCAAATTGAAATAATTTTATCTGGCATATTATAGCAGACAATATCCAGATATCACCTACAATTACTGTTAGGAAAGAAATGAGTCTGTATGATCAGCTCTACAATATTTTTTCTTTAGATCTCTTCTCAAAGTCAGAATTTTTTAAAGCAAGATGTGTTCTTCAAGATTGTGTGGAATTTCATTTCCATTTATAATGAAATCATCCATGAAAGTAAATTATATATTTTCAATTATTTTCCCATTCAAAGGTTTTCTCAGCAAAATTGCATTGTTTTGTGATCTGCAAATAATTTTTTAAAAATAATTAATTCAAAACCCGTATGTGCTGATCTTTTGTTGTTGTTGTCGTTGTAAATGTCTATGCATCTAGAGTAATTTTTTTCTGAAAATAACATGCAATTTGGTTAAGTGAATTGAAGTAGTAAAGTTTTCTGTATTCAGAATTTTGGGAGTAGAGGATAGGTACAATCAAACTCTGATAAGCAAACATATGCTTATACATGATCCATTTGTGTCACAGCTGATGGCTGTCACTTGTAACTTGTTGTCCTGGATGGGCAGCTCCTTGCTCTGGAAATCCAGCAGAGCACACGGATTTCTGGCACCTCTTATGGAATGGAAGAAATCTTCCATTTGCATCTTCCTGCTTGACATAGCAATTGCCAAGTATCAACGGGTTTAATAACTTAAACTCCTATAATTTTGTGTGTGGTGGGCAAGGCAGGTAAACTCATAAGGAATGTGCTCATTCTGGTAAAAATTATGGCCTTGATCTTGCCTCATTAAGGTGAGCAGAAGTTCTGCTGCGGCTGTGGGAGGAAGGGATTCATGCAATCAACAATCAGGAGAGGAACAAACACTCACAGCACTGAGATGTTAATGTTCTGATTTTCTATCAAAGGAATATTTTTATCTGGCTTTACTTAAGAAAAACACTGAAACATATTTAACTCATTTCTAATGGTAATCAAACATGTGCTTAAACTATTTGGGAATGACAGTCTATAACTGGAATTATACGTGCAAAAATGAGGTGAGCATATAAAAATAAATAAATCACTACACTTGTACGAGGTAAAAGGAAATAGTTCTCTTACTTGCATTTATATCCTTCTAGTATTATCAATATATTACTTATCTAAGTGTGATTTGTTTTTTATCTCATTAAAAATAAAATTAATTTTATTGAGGCAAGGATTTAAGGAGGAGTGTTTTTCGTTAGATATAGCTCTCCTGCATGGCTGAACCACATCTGAAATGCTTAGATACTACATGTTTCTCCTCTGCACAAAAGGTTTAATATAACAAAACATTATTATAGGCAACATTATTTTGTTGCATGATGAAGCTTTTCATTTATTAAAATATGAGTTCTTTGGGATGTTAAATTTAATACATGCTTTAGTAAATAATGGGAATGGGTGTAGCTGTAGAGTGGTTGCAGCTCAGAAAGCATGCATATGCTGCAAAGTCATATCTGCTATCCAAACTACTAGCTTTTAATGTATTAAAATAAGTATATCAACATAATTATTACCCTTTACTTCAGTTTTAATGAGTAAAAAACCATAATAATACATGAGAAGAAAGAAGGCTGACAGGTGTATTAGCAAATAGGCTTATAAAGAAACATGCAATTTTGTTTGCAGCAGGGATGTAGAATAACAAAAATAACTTAAAATTAAGAAATTGGTATCCAAGTTCAAACATTCTTAAGCAGTATTCAAATATCTTAAAACACGCACTTCATCTGTTGGAGATCAATATCTGCAGTACAAAACATTTTATGGATGGTTTTATGTCACTCTGAATAACTATTTAAACATGCTATTTAAAAGGAAAACATCCTCTGTAGCACAATAGCCAGCCAAACCCTGTCGAAAAGCAAGTGAGAGCAGTTCTTCTTTGCCACATAATATGTGCAACACCCAATTTATGATAAACCAAAGGGCCCATCTGGTGTGTATGTGCCTACATTCTTGCTGCTCAAAGATAATACCTCCCCCAGAAGGCTGACTTCAGCCACACTCTCTGGGGACCCAGAAGAAAACTAGCCTCTATTAGGAGGGAACTAATTCATTCCAGGGGAGAGACCACAAGTAGCATTATATAAACACAGGAAACTGACCGGGAAACTAGGACTTATGCAGCAAAACAGATATAAAAGTGAAATGACAGAGTAGAGCCATTTAGTGGATTTTTACGTGAATGAACACCTTCAACAAGTAAGAATGTGAGGAGCTCCCCAAATTTCCCTAGTTTTTTGTTTATACCAATCAACTTATGTTTAGGGGCAAGTCTTTTCCTCAAAAGGGGACAAGCAGCAAATACAACCCCAAATCTCAAAGACCAGTCATTAGACTGATGTACATCATGGGGTAGCATTTTGTTCTCCTCTGCAACACATAGCCCAGGTTCTGCACACTTAGCTCTTGAGATGCTTTTAAATGGTATGTCCAGTGCATAGAAAGGCACCTGCCTGATGAGGTATGAGCATTCTTAAACAGAAAGACAGACGCTGTAATACTCAGTGATGCAAAAGAATTTGTGTGGACTTTGCCCAAGGCAATGTCTTTGACCTAGATTTGTTGCCTTTGGTTTTTAGACAAATTATATTTTAATATTCATCTCTTGCATGCTGAGCTTTTAGCTTGGGACAGTATCACCTATAAATAACTTCAAATAAATAAGCACAACTAGATAGGAACAACTGGTCAAAATGGAAATGGGATATGTTTGAACTGCAGAAATAGATAAAATGAGGAACCTACCTAGTAGCTCTGCTTAAGAAATTTAATAGCTTGCAATGACTGATGCCAGGACAGAACCAAGCTGACAATTTTCTGTCAGGGAGATATTAGTCTGTCTTAAATTATTCCAGACTAATAATCACATTAATATTGTGTTGCTCATTTATCTATGTCTACAGGTTAACAGAAAAAGGAAAGGAAAAAAAAATATTAAAAGGTGAAGGCAAAATACTCACAGGAGTAGTTCCATTTGGCCATAAGAACACTGTTTCCTGTCTCTTTTAACCCTAGAAAATAATTCTTATAATCATTAATTTAAAAGACAGCCTCTTCTTTATTGCACTGGCACCATACCTTTGTAACTTTGAGGTCAAAGAAGCAAACAGCTGCGGCAAATGAATCTAAGCAACTAGTCTGGTAGCTCCTCATGGGGAAGAAATGGATTGTGGCAAGGCATCTGTAGGATTTCCCTAAGGCCATCGCTACATAGTAACTTAAAAATGACATGCAGTCTTGCAGTGTTCAAGTGATCACTTAGATTAAGTTAACAGAAAGATCGTTCTTTGTAAGGAGAACAACAAATGACAACCAAAAAGTATTGGTGCTTCAGCAGAAACACACGTACTTACACTGCATTTGCTTACCCCCCACAGAGAGGAGAGAAAACCTTTTAGCACTCTTAAAAGTGAGAGACGAACAGCGCTGTCCGGAGCCAAGTGTTGCAGAGATGGCAGCAATGTGTGAACCATCCCTCCCTCGGCAGCACAGCCAGTGCTCCTGACCCCCATCACTGTGGGGTTGAGCAGGCTGCCAGCCCTGCTGTTCCTTTGTGCTTGGGAAGATGAAATGTTTAGGATGCAAATGAAGGTCGACAGAAAACCATTGCACCTATCTCTTCCTGATCACTTGCATCACTTTTTCTCCTCTGAAACCTGGGGTCTGCTTGACGGAAAATGTATTCACCTTTTCTATGGCTGCTCTTTGTGACAAGGCACCTGCTTTTCTGTAGGCACCTCCTGTCTGAGTCAGTATAGCCCAAGGAGATTTCAGGAGTCAAAGAAGAAGAGGTTTGAGCGCCTATTTCCACCAAGGTCCCAACATTGCTGAAGTATAACAACTGCAGAATTACTCAGCTTTTTCAGTCAGGAGTGTTCTCTTTTCTTTCCCCAAAATAAATCTCCATATGTTTGGGGGCTGGAATCAGCCCTAAGCAGGAAACCCTAACAGTCATGCAGATTGAAGGGCAAAATTGAGGTTCTTGCCCTTGCTGTGGTTTATCATATCCACACCCTAGAAACACAGAATTTTCTGGTTTTGACAGAACTGCTTTGCTGTATCTTCAAGAAGCATTGCCATCAGCAGGAGCCACAACCCTGTGCTGCCTGGAAAGGTTTTGCAATGCAACACCCAGTACTGCCAGGGCATGCAGCAGAGGTTTTGCCAGTCTGCAAAGGGCTTTTGGTGCTGATCCCTCAGTAAAAGAAGCTTCTCTTACATCAGAAGAATCTTGGAATAGTACCCCTACAGTGTATTTTTACATCATAACATTCTTGGAGCAATGCCCCTACAGTGGACACCCCTACAGTAGACACCAGAGATCAGCCTCTGGTGCTAAGCTCTGGTATTGGCATAAATGATAGCTGAAATGTAGTAAATTTTATCTTTAAGAAAGCAGACAATAGACTGTATAATGTTCTAAAGAAAACCTTAAATGCCCCTGGTGAATTTATATTGACTTGCTTATTGACAGCTAGAGCTTTTTTGCTAATTAACAGTGTGTCTTTTCAGCAAACAATTTCCTGTAACAGACTAAAGAAAACTTACTCTTGAACTTCATCTAAAAAATAAACACTGGAAGGGGACAAAAACCTATACAGAGAAAATGGTTGAGGAAAAAAATCAGGACTATCTTTAGTTGATAGTTTGGAAGTAATATTGAATACTTTGCCTAAATAACACTAATGTGCTATCCTGAGCGCCCATAAAAAGCACATGCTAAATAGAGCAATGTACGTATTTTTCATGCATTTTTAGGAGGGTTGACTATGTGGGAGGAGGAAGAAACACTAAAAGAGCTTCAGCTGAGAAAGGAACTACTAGTAATTATCTTGTATTTTCGCCAAAACCCATCTGTAAATATCCAGTAATGAGCTTACAGATCCTGAGGTTAGAAAACTGTTCAGCCTCAGAAATTGAGTGTGAAAGAGATCTAATCTTGTGTTCAGCTATTCCAGAGCCAATTCCATTTAAATAACTAGACCTATTTGAACATGTACTATCAAAATTATGAAAGGTTTGTTGAAGTCATAGGATTGCTGTTTTCTTAATGAGCATAATTAGCATTAGAATCAAGTGGAATTGCAGGAGTCTCCATCATGACTGAACTATTAGGTTCTGGTATCCAAAACTGAACCAGAATTTTTGCACTAAAGTAACTGGATGAAATTGTGAGGGCTGGTTAAGCAATTTAGCATAGTTTATTTATTTATTGTCCTTACGTTTTATATCACTACATGAATATTTGTCTAACATAAAGCAAGAGATATTTCTGTTTCCTATATAAAATGCAATAAATTAGTTAGCATATTATAGATATAAGCTCAAATCTTGATTCAAATTCATCTTTCCTAATTTGATTAAAGAAACTTTCTCTAGAGGCAAACATAAATCTTACCTCACAATGTCTTTCCTGAGATAATATTTGTTAGGAATGTGTCAAGAAGGAATTACTTTTGCCCATAAGGCATCACTTTTGCCCATAAGGAATCTCATCTTTTAATACTTTTAGCTTGACACTAATACTTGAGTTAGATGCCAGAATCAACAAAATAGACTTTCTCCTCCAGCAGGGCCAAAAGCTTGACAGGCTGCCAGTGGCTTGGGGGTAAAGCAGGTCAGGTATGCTCTGATGGAATAGACCTTGGTGTTTGAAATGCTACTCTGCTGCACACAGCGTATTTCATTCAAAATACCTCATATTTTAATTTTCACTCTATTCAAGATTAGTTCCAAGGGACGCCCATCTCTGATTTGGCAGGTCCATCCCAAGGCAGACTTCTGCAGCTGGCTGCTGTGTGGTAGCAGAGAAGCCCACAGTAATGATCATTTTACCTCCAAGTTCTGATAGCTTTTGGTTAACTGGCAGGCTCATTTATTTTTTGGCTTTTATATTGAGTTAAGGTCCAAACCACATAGGTACATGGTAACATTGTGAGCTAGAAGTGCTTACTGTCCTCTTTAACCCATTTTTTATTCACTGAACTCAAGCTCTGATTAAACAGAGGTCACTTTGAGATGCATATAGGACAGCTCAAACAAATAAAATTCTCCAGCTGAAAAGAAAAACAGAGGTGGAGAAGAGAATGAAAGATGACAAAGGAAAATAAAATAAACATAAAGGAAGAATAAGATATTTTAAGAATTTTTAGGCAGTAATACCATGATTGACAGTAAAATAAATATTATTCTATAATTGGGGAGTGGTGCATTGAAAGTAGAAAAAGGTAGATTTTTGGTGTGTTTTCATTTGACGGACTACCTTCTGTCAAATTCAATGTAAACCCACAATTCTGCAGGTTTTTTTACATGATTTGTAGAGTTCAAGTCTCTACAGTTGCTTCTTAGTATAGTTGCTAGGCATACATATATTTGTAAATTCTGATTTCTACTGCAGTGGTACTCGAGGAGGAAACAAAGCAAAGTCCTCAAACTGTTAAAAATTACTTTATTTCTTTCCTTTTATTTACAAAAGAAAGGTTAAAAAAAAGGCAAGCCCTGCAGGCAGTAGGACCTTCAGGAACTCAACACACAGTGCTGCCTTGTGCAGGATGAGGACAGCCAGAAACAGGCACTGAGAAGGCACAAACTGCCCCTATTCATCTGAAACCAGGCTCTGCTAGACTAAATGCTAGCACTGTTAACCCTTTCATCACCAAGGGGAGACATCAGGAAAAGCAGGCTGACCTACATGCTATCTATGCTCCCTTTATCTGAATAGACTTACCACTCAAACAGGCCTGCATGTTTGTGGGAAAAAGAGTCAGGTGTTCTCTCAGGGGTCTTTGTTATACCCAGGTCACTGGCTCCATCCTCAGCAGCAGTGGGAGGTCTGTTTCAGAGTGGAGGGTCCAGCGTCCAATCTGCTTTAACCTTGGGAAACTAAGAAACCATTATAATTACAGAATTCTATCCCCAAAGACAGAAGTCAAGTTTATCCACAGCTGAGCAGAATTCTGTCCTTTTCTTACACCTTCTTTCTTCTTCCTCTTCTATTGTCAAAAGCCAAAGGCAAATCTTCCTCCATATGAAACAAGGATGCCTTAAAGAGGAGTTAATAGTTTAAGAGACTGGCTACCCATAAAGCTTTTCAAAAGCAGTGCTATGCAAACCTCTCAAAACTAGTCCCAGCTTTCAAGAGCCTTGTCACAGAATTGTCATGGACTACCAGGAGGCTGGATGCAGACGCACGGCATTGCCCATGGGGGATCCCTGTCCTTTCACCTTCCAGATGCAGCTTCCAACAGTGCTGTCCGCACACAGGCATGTCTTGTATCATAGACAGGTCAACAACTGATGTCAACCCCCAGCTTAATCATACAAGCCTTAAATTGAGGCTCATGAATGATGCCTGTTAAAGGAAGCCCTAAATGAGAAATAGCTTACTCAGAGGTCACACAGGCATCTAACAATCTACAAGAGGATTTTTTATAGATAAAAAAGAGACTCCGCAGAGAATCACCATATCAAACAAAGATACCTGAGCCAGTTTCTTGTAGAAACCTCCCATATTTCAGCAAGGAGACACCATTGTTTTCTGCTGTATCATGATTTGCAGGTAGGTAAGCCAGTTTTAAGTCAGAAAAACTTGCGGTGGTGTGGATATTCTGGCCACAGGTCTTGTACAGACGGATGAGATATTTTTATTTCTGCTAAGTTAGAGAAAGATAGACTGCAGCTTCCTTATTTGTAAATACTTTCCATAGGGAGAAGGACTGTTCACTGTTAAGTCTTCCAGTGGATAGATTGTGCGAAATGAATAAGACTTACTTACATGTTCAATTTAAAAGAATTGATCATCAGAAAAACAAAAGGATTTTCCTTTGCCCAGGGGAGAGTTAGCAAATGAAAGGACTGATAAGAACAGTCAGTAGAAATTGCTTCAAAATAGACAAAGGAAAGAATTAAAAAAAAATGTGAAGTATAGCTTCTGGCTACAATTACAGGTAGGATACCTCCTTTCTTAAGATTTTTTGTTCCCTATACAACACTAAAAACACTAAATAGATTCATCTAGCACACAGGTGTATATTAAATCAAATTGGAAGCACATTTTAGAGGTGAATTAGTTCTCTGGTATAGTAGCTAAGAGGCTAAAATTTTTTGTTTACTTAAATATTTTTATTGCCTTCAGTAGGGACTATCACATGCACATCCAGCTACTATTAGATCATTTTATTCCAGATTGTATGTATTCTGGAATCCCTAGTGACAATTATGAAATTCAACCACAAGCTATAGTTGAACTGTATATATCTCCCATCTCTTAAAAGGTTTAGGCTGGTTAAACCATAATTATTTTTTTAAAAATTATGTTACCATCCCAGCCTGCAAAGTTTATTAAACTCTTCTCTCTTCAAGATCAAGTTAGTCATGGCCATATTCCTAACTGAGTATTTAGGTTTCCTTTCTCAAAGAACAACAGGCTTAAGTCACTGTGGATACAAATGAAGATGTCTGATGTAAGGTAATGATGGAATTTCTCTAACTAGATGAAAGAATGAGTGCTTGTGGAATTTTTGCAAGAATAAAACGTAAAGGATTCTATATCTATCTATATATATATAAAGAAAACTTTCCTTTAGCTAAAATTACCTACTACCTTAAGTAACAATACTGCCACCAGCACTTATATTAAATACCTAAACTGAGAATCTTGTAACTCTGACAGGCCTGATTTCTACTTGGAGAAAAACCCCACAAACATTTTAGTCAGAATATCTTCTACTTTTCTCTAGTAAGGAGCTGTGATGCACAACACAGTGCACAAGGACAGAAATCTTTGACCTCTTCCTTGAAAGAAGCTGGGACATCCAGGCATACGGATCCTGGCACTCCAGGTAACACTACACAGGGAAAGTGTCACCAGTAGAAACAGAGCACTGGCTTTCTGTGTCATCATTTTGAAAATTCCAGGGAGTTTTTGTCACAGCTTTTACTGCCTGAAATCCAAAAACTGAACCGGCCAAATTGTTTAATACGGAAAGCAAGCAGCCTGGATTTCAGGGGTTAAATGCAGAGCATGATTAAACACGGCTCTCCTGACTGGTGAACCTTTAGCTCTCAACATGAGTTAGTGGTTCTGTAGCAGAGATGACTGAGTGTCCTGGAGTATCTCAGTCTGTGTCTTTTTCATTGTTTCTTGTACATTACAAAACATATCCAGCTTTTGAAAATTTGACATCTGCCAAGGATAGGTGTTAAATGACTCAATCAAATACAAAACAGTGGTGAAAAAATACAGTTCCTGAAGATTGAGACAGTGCATACCATTAAGTATGTAGGATACCATTACGTTTTAATGATTCATATAATCTGCTCACATTGACTTTGGCTGAGCTTTTCATAGAAAAAGAAAGAAGGAAAAAAGTTATAACTCCTCCTAATGACATTTTTCAGTGATATGAGGAAAGAAGGATCATTTCAGCGTGCAGACATAGGAAGTCATGACATAGCAGATCCACTTCAAGGTCCCTGTTTGCCTTTGCAAATGGTTTGCCTTTGCAAAATAGTTTGCCTTTGGGCAAACTATTAGTTCTTATGGAACTAAGGTGAGTCAGCTTTCTGCAGGCAGTTTACTTCTCACAGGTTCTCCCCTCTGTAATATCACCAGTGGGTCTATTACTACAGCAGTTATGCTTTTCTGATGGCATGTTGAACAACAAAATTTCAAGTGTCACCTATAAATCAAGCAGAACAGAGTTTTGAATCTTGCTCTTCCATCCTAGAAATAACAGAACCCTAAATTTTTGATTCATTAGAACATGCACAAACTTTTACATGCTGATGCTACTATGCTAAGCCTGTATCCACTTACAGCCTGTGACCTTAGATGTGCTCTCCATGCACAGACAAGACAGAGCCCAGCTAAGGAGACAGACTAATTTCAGCAGGTTTTGCCTTCAGTGTTAGTTCCAGCACAATAGCAAGGGGATGATTTAAGTGGTTTTGGAGTTCTTTTAATGCCAACTGGCAAAAAAAGCCCAGAAGCAGCTCAGCGGTGTATCTGAGTGCATCAACAGCAGTTAGGCACCCACAGGGCAAGCTGCATGTATTTACACTGTGTCTGAGACAATGGCTCAAAGATACTAGGAGAGATTTTGAATACTCTTGTTGTTTAATGAATTTGGATAAGCTACTCAGAATTTCAGTAGCAATTCATGTTTCATAGAATCTACTTTGCTTCTGAGTGCCAGGAGCACAATAGGACAGTCTCACCATGGAGCCTTGTCTTGGGGTGATTTTATGATAATACTGCATTCCCCTATTGTCTGCTTATTGCCCAGAAATGGGTCCCGCAGTTTTAAGCTGGGTCCGAGGGAAGAGTGGTGGGGAGCCGGGAAAATTCCTCAGCATGGTTTGTGCTCAAGGACTCACAGACACTCCCCCATGCTCTCACTTCCCTCATGCTCTCACTGCTGCAGAGCCGAGGGAGCACCTTCCTGCTTTTAGCCAGCCTGTTAGCTGAGGCAAGAAATTTTCCCATACCAGCATACCGAAATCCTCCGGTTGCTGCTTCTTCCTCTTCTGGAACTGTTTGGCCTAGCTGTGATTCCAGAACCAGATCATCGGACCCCGTGAACCAGCAGGGAGGCTGCAGGGACAACGCATCCCAGCCTCGGGCCTTGGAAGGGACTGAGCTGATGCCATGAAGATTTTTTGCCTTTTCTTTTATACCCCTGTTATACCTTTTTT